>NC_140934.1:133826844-134136844 GCF_014529385.1 Adiantum capillus-veneris | reverse complement strand
GACAGGTGAAAAAGGACTACCTTGCAATGGAAGAGAATACAACAATAACTTGTCATTATTGTCAGAAGGTTGTTACTTGTGTTGCTGCTTGTCCCTGCAAAATCTATTATGTTTTGCCTAGAGATGGTACAATGTCGCGACTGGCAATACATGTTGGTAAACATTGTCATAATGTTAAGGCAGGAACCTCTAGGGCTGCTATTTCAAGAGTGCGGAAACTGGTAGGTGCAGTACTAAAAATAGAAAAGGGTGGCCCAAGAAAAATTCAAATGTTGGTGGCTCAACAACTTGTTCTTCACTCCTTGATTGGTGAGGAAGCTGAAGCTACATCCGATGTACAATTCAATGATTTTTTAGAAGAAATGATGCCACTGGTTCAAACCAAAGGGTAAGAAAACTCAATTTGGTTCCTTGAATTTGTTAATTTTTTAACTATTATAAATTTAGCCTTCTTGTGATGCATCGTGTAGGTTTTCTTCAATTGTTTCAAAGGAGAGAAAGAGTCAAGGTGCTGTTATTGGGGATGGATATGATAATATTTTATTGCTTCAAAAAAAGTGCATGTTTCCTTTTTTTCATGGGAGTAGATTTCCTGGACAGGGTGAAGAGGATGACAAGTGCTTCCTATTTAAAATGTCCACTAAAGGACCAGGTTCTGGGATTGATCTAGTAAATTGGATGAAAAGAACTGAAACTGGTGACTTGAGAAATGCGTGGGTACATTTTGATTTTACCCATAGAATAGATGGATGGGCAACAATGTCATGCTCAGTTTATGATCCAAGGTAATCTTTAAGTATTTAAATATCTCGTATTTTTTTATCATTAAATAAAAGAAGATGTATGAAAATGTTTATGTTGAATATCTTGCAGCATACGATCACTACAAATAATTGCTATATGTGAAACTAAAGAGGAGGATGCAAAGACTCAAGTTATTTTTTGGGAGAGCCTTAATTCAACAATGGAAAAGTACGGACATGGTGCAGCTGACTTTGCAGGTTTTATGTCTGATGAAGCTGGTGCAAATTGGAATGCTATTCGAACAGTCTTCAATGGCGGGCCAGATAATATCATGGAGGGACGTGAACGATCATGCCTATTTCATTGGGAGCAGAGTCTCCACAAATATGCTAAAAAGTGGATACCTCAACATCTAACAAATCAACACATTGATATGTGTGAGGACTGGAGAGCTTGTAAGACCATTGTGCTTGCATCTCAAAAGGCACTTTCAATTCAAAAGTGGTGGAGACAACATCTATCTACAGAGAGCATCACAAGAGTGAGCAGATGGTTTAAATGGTGGGAGCAACGAATTTCACACTGGGGAGGAATTGGAACAGATGTAAGTACCTTTATGACAATCTATATTTTTAGAAAAAATTCTTTTCATACATGAAATTTATAAATTTTAATTCATGTTTTTTTGCATTTCATAGGGTGGTCTAAGTCCGTGGGAGCGGGCACAAATTCCCAATGTTAATTTATCAGAAAGTGTACATGCCAGTTGGTTTTCAGGTGAAGGTGGAAAGGGAAAAATATCCTTGTATGATGCATGTGTAACAGATGTTATAAACTCATATATTCAATGTGCAAAGCGTTTGGGATATACTACTGGGCGTTATATAGGAACGGGTCCCACAATGGAGACCTTGCTTTCTCAAGTTGAATCTCAGCAAACTCCAACTCCAACCAATGTGGCCCATCTATTACACGAGGCTGTTGCAGGGACTCCCATGTATGCGCAACCAATTTTGCATGGAGACAAAGAAACAGTACAACGCAAAAAGAGGGGCAGAACAGGAACAAGTAGCTCCCATCGGCCGGAATATGTCATGGAATCTAAGCAACGAAACCATCGCGGTCGACAAAAAAAAATCAAGTTTGATACCCAAGGACCAGGTATTTCTAACATTCCGCTGCAAATTAGTGACAGTGATGATGATATTGGATCTCAAAAAGAAACAACCACACCTTTGTCATTTAAAACAAACAATGTGTTTGAGAGTGATGTGCCACGCACTCAGTGGGTCCTCAGGAGAATGCCCATTCAAAGTCAAAGAAAATGTTTTGGAACAGTAGGGAGAAAAAATTGTGAGAATATCTTGCATAGTCGCTCAATTGGTCTTGTTGCTCCATGTATATGGTCCGAAAGAATGTTCAAGGGTAAAACAATTGAGCAATGGTTATGGTTTTGTAATCATGATATTTTGCATACCCAATAAATCAAAAGACAAGTCAAAGATTTACCTCCTGCTCCAAATGTTTGGCCAGTAGCAAGAGGGACAGATATCTCCACACAGGAACTTGCCGCGCTGCATCAGAGTGGATTTCAGACAGAGAATTCAATGGTAAATCCACAACCTCTTGCTGGCGACTGCAAAGAAGGTGGTGGCAGCTCGAGGAAGAAAAAGTGGAGGCATGGAATCTCTAAAGAGGCCATGAAGAAATTGGAAGCATGTAATAGTATGACAATTATATTTTTGGATGAAGTGAAAAGGTCTCAAGAGCATGTAATTTTCCGAGTTCTCACTGAAAATAGTTATGAGATTCATATAAAACAGAGTCCAGCATGCACGTGTCCGGATTTTCAGAAGCGAGAGAATACCAACAAATCCTTTTTGGCATGCAAACATATGTACTATGTGTACACAAAAGTGCTCGGACTTGAACCTAAGGAGCACATGATTATTCATCAGCCAACCCTCTCACCAATGGACATTGCTTTTATTCTTGGACAACCAAGGATGATTTCTCCCTCCATTTAATTACAATTGGTTTGGTATGCTTCTTTAACTCAACTAGAATATTGATCTATGATATGAAAGTGTTTTTCTCATGTATTTATTTTGGTTTATTATACTTGTGATTATTTATCTTGAAAAAACATTGTTTATGCAGCAAAGGATTTCAAATTTCAAGCAAAAGATATGAAGCATCTTGCAAGCTATTTGGGAGCAAATTACTTGCCTTTTAGAGTGACCATTACATTTATGGCGACTATCCTTTTTTGTACTCTAATTTTGATCTTATCCTGTGGTAGTTTTGCGAATGTACTTACATCCTCAAACTTATGTTGTTTCAAAAAGCAATTGCTTGAGAAAAATAGTATTGTCTCTATCTGGCATTATTTTTTACTTCATCACATTTATATATGTTGTGGATTATATTTAACTCTGAAATTAGTGTTGTCTCTATTGTGCATGATTTTTTACTTTATCTCATGTTTATATGCTGTGGATTATTTGACTCTAATCACATGCGTTGCGAGCATATTTGACTCTAATGGCATGAGTTGTGAAATGGTGATTTTATTTGTTTACATTTTTTCCGTCGTTATGCCCTCTCGGTCTCTCTCTCTCTCTTTCTCTGCGTAGTGATATACAACTCTATGATTTTACTTTCTCTCTCTAGAAGAGAAGTCACTCTCTCTCTCTCAAGGATTTATGATCTCTTCTTCCAATGGTAACTCGCATAAATACTATCTCTCTAGAATTTATACTTTCTCTCTCCGTCAACCACCCATATATGGATCTTATGACGATTGAAAATTACATTAAATAGATACTTTATGCTATGACACATATTTGGTTTAAAAAACTCTAAAGATTGCTAAAATTGTCAAAAAAACTTGAAATGAAAAACTCGCAAATGTTAAATCCCCTCAAAAGAGGAATATTTCTGATGTTTAGATACAATTGAGCTTGGGCCAACACCAATGGGACAAATAGCTCACACAATATGGATGAAATATGCCAGATACAATTACAAATTTGAGGAGAGGCTTCGTTCATAGGAGAAACTTACACAACCAAAAAAAAAAGAAAAACAGTGAGGAATTTGGAAAAATGGACATCACCATTGCGTTCAGAATGGCTCAAAACCCCAATCTACAATATCAGAGTGCTCAAATCCGGCCTCGGATGAGTAGTTATGGCCAAAACAGGCTCCAAAAACAACAAAACTTAGTTGTAGTTGTTCCTCCTCTTCTCTCCACATTTTTCTCAGGTTTTTCAGTGTCCACACTTCACTTTATCCCTTGGGCACCTTTGGCCTTTTGATTGACCTCAAACGGACCCCAACTAGGCCAAACAATGGCCACGTAGTGCATTTTTGTTACCCTTCTACATCCATTTGCACACTTGGCACTCAACTTTTTCCAATAATGCATCCTGCAATCACGTAAAGTGGCCCCCAAATATAGTTCTCATGATGACCTTTTTGCATAATTTATCACAAGAAAACACCCACATTGTGTCCGTACTTATCCACGTGCAAGTCTTGATCCCCTTCGACCTTCTGATGCCACTGGATGCCACTTGACACACCTGCTCACCTGAAGTTTTATGTGCTACCAACTCCTCATTATTATAGAAAAATACAGTGATACAGGTGACAATGAAAACTGATGTACTATGTACACGCTGTCTGTCCTATTTGTACACATGTGGACCCCACGTATCCACTTGGCTTTGGAAAATGGACAATTCTTTATTTGATGCACCATGTATCTGTATGTACATATGTATAATCACTTCTTAAAAATCTCCTAACATAATTTGCCCATCCCCTAGCCTACTAGATCATTCATGATTAGCAGCAACAAAAAGAGATATGAGACTCGACGCGTCACAGGTCTCCTCATCCCTTACAGACATTACTTGTTCTACAGACAGCTCATCTTGCTCCACCATCATCAACCTAGCATGATGTAATTTAAGATGCAATCCATTTACCCTTGACTTATGTAGAATCCCATCTAGGTTAGCCAGCTGATATGTTCCATTCAGAAAACACTCAACTACCTTGAAAGGGCCTTCCCACTTAATTTAAAACTTGTTTTGGAATGTCTTGCCCAACTTACTGTTGTAGCACAAAACCAAGTCATGTTTCTTAATACCCTTACTTTTTACCTTTTCATTTATCTTTTCTAAAGCCTTATCTTGCATCTGCCCATAATGTTCCAATGCGCTCATCCTATCCAGCTTAACCTCTTGTAATTGTAAGAGCCTCTCTTTCGATGCATCACTCGACTACCCAAGTAACTTTTCTAACATCTTGACCGCAGGCAACTCTACTTCCACAGGCAATAGTGCTTCCTTTCCATATACCAAATGAAATAGAGTAGACCCTGTACCTCTCTTTACCGAAGTATGGTAAGCCCATAATGCACTAGGAAATTCCAAATCCCAATTCTTTCTTGGTGCTCTGAAAGAATTTGTACCAACTCACCATTGAATCTTTCATTTAATCCATTACATTGTGGGTGATAAGGAGTGGTATGCCGGTGCCTAATCTTCATCTTCGCGCATAAAAAATCTAATCGTTAAGCTCTAAATTTATCTGAAAGTAGCTCCAGTGGCACCGCAAACTTGCAACATATTTCATCATACACAAATTTTGCCACATCCTTTTCAGTGATTTTTTTTACTGCTGTAGCATCTACCCATCTAGAGAGATAGTCCACCGCAGTCAATATATAGCTTTTGACCCTGCTTGTGATAGGTAACGGGCCTATTGCGTCAATCCCCCACACATCAAATGCCATGATTGTTTTTCGTAGCTCTGGCTTCAACACTCTCTTCCCAAATGATTGACATCGATTACAAGACCTACACCAATGGTGAACATCCTTGTGCAAAATAGGCCATTCATACCCCTCTTGCAAGATCTTATGCAAGGTGATATTTAGAGAAAAATGTCCACATGCGCCTTCATGATTCTCTTCTAACACTCTCTATAAAGCTCCTCCCGCCAAGGTACATGTCACAACATGAGATCAGCCCCTTTCATGTATAAGACATCACAAATCAATTTGTACTTGGATTCTCTATGCACAAAACCATACTTCTTAGACTTGTGAATGTCCTTCGGAATGATTCCTGTTAACAAAGACTCCTTTTCTTGAGCCAAACTTTTTCAACCATGATAAAGAAGTAAATTAGTCCTTAACACAAATAGCTCCCCAATCATGCTTTGAATTACTTCATGTGCCTCTCCATTTAGAGCACGTTCGATGTGTCTCATGCTCCATGCTTCAAACTTTTTTAACAGGCCTTCAATTCTGAAACACATTTCCTTCAATGAGGTGTTCTTGCTCTTCCACACACCCAACACTTGCTTCACAACTAACAAGGCATCAGCTTTTATTGTAAACCTTCTAATCCAATGCTGCAAACAAATGTGTAATCCGGCTTCCAATGTAGCATATTCAGCCTCATTGTTACTATGCGCATCCAATTTGAACCCTCTCTTGCATACTAGCTTCCCCTATGGATCGTAAAGTGCTATACCCCCTGAAGCCGCATCATGGCTCTTTTTGTATGAGCCATCAAAGAACAACACATGTGCATTGTTGATCTATGGCACTTCTTCAACTACTCATCTCACCACCTCTTCCCTAACAAGAAGGGATTCTCCTTGTAAGTCAACAAATCAGCTAGGGTAGCTCTTGTACTGTCTTCCACTAAAAAAGAGAACTCAAACTCTTGCAACTAAATTACCCATTTCTTGACCACATTTGGATATGTTAGTGCCATTAACTAACCGTGGCAAAAAGGTGTAACTTGTTAATAAAACAAAAGATCGTGATAGCAAGTAATGACAAAATCGTCAACAAGCAAATATTACATTGGCCATCACTAGCTCTACTTCCAACAGTTTTCTTTCAGCTACCAACCTCACTCGGCTTGCACAATACACTGACCTCATATAACGACTACCCTTTCCCTTTTGCAATAGCATGGCTCCAATGGCATCATCCCCTACTGATGGATTTACATAAAACACTTGCTCCCAATCAGGAGCCTGCATGGCTCACAACCCCCCTTACACCTCTTTCACCTCTTGAAACACTTCTTCATACTTGTCATCCCATTGCAATGGATCATGCTTTGCCACTTGTTGTAATGTATAAAGGAGCTGTGAAGACAATGGAATAAATCACGCCATGTACTTCACTTTGTGTATAAAGGTTGCCAATTGCTTTGTACTCTTAGGTGATGGAAGAAGAATAATAGACTTAACCTTGTTTGGATCAGCCTCAATGCCATTTTCTGACACCATATGGCCCAATAAATTTTCCCTTGGCTGTGCTAGATGACATTTCTCTGGATTAGTTGTCCTCCACATTCATCATATCGAGCCAATACCATCTGCACCTTCTCTTGGTGTTCAACCCTACTGCTGTAGACACAAAAGTCGTCCATAAAATCTTTAACACAACTACCAATGAATGGTGCCAATACCCAATTGTTCTCTCTTGATAGAAGGATGGTCCATTTGACAACCCAAATGGAAATACCATGTAGCAATAACAACCCCATGGTGTAATGAAAGTTGTCTTTGTTCGGTTTTTAAGAGCAATCTTCAATTGAAAATAGTCTGAAAAACCATCACACACACTGTACCTCTCATAACCCGATACTGAATCCAAGATCTGATTGATGAATGGAAGAGGATATGGGTAAGTTCTTAGTGGCTGCATTTAAGGGTTTAAAATCTACACAAATCCTCCACTTTCCATCCTTCTTGGTGCTTACCACTACTGGACTCACCCATTCTGTGGTCTCCACTGAAACTATGAAACCTGCCTTCAATAACTTGTCCATCTCTTCTCGCAAGGCTTCCATCTGCTCTTGACCCATCCTTCTTAGCCTTTTCCGCATTGTCTTAGGACCTTCCTTCAGCTTTATATACATCTCTTCTCCTTTGAACCCTCTAATATCTTCATATGAAGTAATGAACAAATTAGGAAAACTAGCGAGCATGTGAAAATATATCTTCTTCTCCATAGCTGAGAGGTCTCCACTGATCATTTGTGTCATCAATTCTTGCTTCTTTGACAATTAAACCTTGGTTTGCATCAACCCTTCAATCGCTTCATAAGGACCTTCACTTTCATCTTCAATCTCATTTTCAAATGCAACTAAACCAGACTCATGGATTTCTTTGTCCATCAGAAGAAATGCAACATCAACATCCTCATCAATGCTGGTAGTACTTCACTGTCCTCGTCAGACACTGTGGAATAGTATTCATCACTAGACTCATCTTCATCTTCATAAAGTTCCTCCAATAGTTTCCTTGTGTCCATATTATATAGCTTCTTGGCACCTGTCTTTCCATAGAGGCTAATTATACCACGTCTCCAATCTTGAACAGCTCCCACTGTAGGTAACCATGGTCTACCCATCATAATAGGATATGCTTCCAACCGCGATGGCATCACATGAAAATCAACCGCCGCCTTTGCATCATACACCTCCACTTCTAAGCTCTTTACAAAACCCAAACATTTTACTTATGATGGTTTGCCAATCTGATCCGAAAGCCTAACACCCTAGTCACTGTAAGACCCATCTTCTCAACGCATGAGTGTGTTATGACACACATTTGTGCTCCGCCATCAACATAACCTTGTTCCAAATTTTTTATTTTCTGCCACACATCTACTATTGGGAAAATGTTTGGTAGCTCATCCATCGCCAATACCTTCACTGAACCTCTCTCTGGTTCTTTCTCCATTGGGTTAACCATCCTCTTCCACTGTCGCTTTAGATTAGGCACCATCTCTATAAACTGCCCAAAAGTAACATGTGCTTTCCTGCTTGTCAGATTATCCTTCAAGTCATAGCTTAATTGCCCAACCCCTAGTGGAAAATCTGAAACATGAAACTTGTGACGATGAGCCCTTCTTTTCCTCTTGGCCTTGACATCCTCGCCTGCATGGATCTTTCCTTTCTTCTTACTAGGACCTGCACCACTTCTTCTTTCCTTATCCAGTGTGGTCCTCTTCCCAATAGGCATCACTAATGTATCCTCCAATTTTGTTTCCTTCTCCAAGGTGACCACACTTATCACTTTTGTCTTTCCCTTTTCCTCTTGGGTTAATCCACTAGTTCCTTCTTCTCCCTTCATTTCATTGCCATAATCATTTGACCTAGTTAGCACCTGTCTTGGCAATGGATACATGTCTCCCCCCATCCTTGGTGGCTTATTACATTGCGGGCTGATGTGGCCCAACTCTCCGCAATTATAACACTTGGGTGTCTGCCTCCAGAACCTACCATTTCTTTGTCCAACACCATTCCTGGGTTTTTCTTCACCTCTTGGCTGATTTGCAAACCTCACACCACCTTGATTATTTCCCACATTACCTAGCATGTTTAGGCTAAGCTTCTTCATTAAATATACCACTTGTCTCATGTCTTGCCTTAGCCCATCATCTTGCACTACTCTAATGACCACTGCTAGCATAACCTGAGGAGTAACAGGAACCACTCGTTCATGATGAACCCCCGACATGCGACCTTGCAAAGAAACCATAGGAGGCTGAAACTCAAACCTCCTGGGTAAAGACTCTACTCCTAGCTGACTCATTCTTCTCAGCTTCCACTCTTTGTTCCTCGCTACCTCTAGTGCATCTTCATATGTCCTAGGCTTCTTTAGCTCCACTCTCCAACGTATATTCTTCCAAAGACCAGCCAAGAACCTGTCCTTCTTCATCATGTGAGGTGGGGGTGCCTGTGGTGCTAAGGCCTTGCACATCCACTCCCATGCCATTGAAAACTTATGTATGTATGCATCTAATGGCTCACCTTCCCTTTGAATCAAACCCTGTACTTCTTGCCACTCTTTGTCAAGGATCTTCTGTCTTCACAAACTCCATTTCCAATCCATGCCTTAGATTCATGCCTTAGATTGTCCCAACTTAATCTCACAGTGGATCAACTGCACACAACTTCTCTTCAAATGCTTTCGACCAAACTTGTGCATCACTCTTCAAACAAATATGGAGAAGACGTAACATTTGTGCAAGATCATGAATTTGATTGCTAATGCAGCCAACCTCCATGCTTTTAGAAAAGTCTTCCACATCTTCATAACTTCTTCCATGAAATTTCGGATAAGAGAAAGCCGTGGCTACCCAAGTTTTGATGCTTTGAGAACCCCTTCTAACACACGTGCAAGAACCCAAAACTTTTTACTGACTCAATCTCCATAACTTCAATGGAGCTCAAGATTTAGAAAAGGATGAACACATGCACATCAAATGAATTTTCATAGTTAATCATCGGAATAACAACATGCAAAGGAGATTCCAATATCTGTCTTAATCTTCTTGGCCCAAACATAAAGACTATGCACTGTTGGTAAAAAATATTCCTGTCCACATGAACATTTATCTAGATTCTTTGTGCAAAATGAAAAGGAGTGAACTGAGGTACGTCATGATTATCCATTAAAAGCCATCCATGCAGCTCCCAAGAAATCACACTTGACTAATTACCCTCTAAGTTTTCCAAAGTTTCAGCAGCATACAACATAAATGGCTCAAAAGACCAAAAACGCATCACAACTTGGAAAATGTTTGGCCAAGTTTCCCAGACTTAGAGCAATAAGAACCCAAAATATAGATTGTTTATGTATGCATAACCTGCCAACAATGGAACCCAAGAATCAAGTAGGAGTCACTAGTACATAGCCTATGATGAGGTCACAAAAAGGGTGCTCCAGTCACCTGTATCACCAAAAAGATCTCACATTTGTGATTCCCTCAACCCAATAAAACCTCACCACAACCCTCTCACGCTAGCTTATGCAAATCTCATATAGTCAAGTCTCAAAAATGACTATCTTCCAGACCAAGTCTCAGAAATGGCTTGGACTGCCAAATAAAACCAAGTATGGCTCCACAAAGGTGTACAATGGAAGGATCCTCAAGTAACATACAATACAAGACAATGCGCTCAAATAAGCGCCAAATGATGCATACCCACGTCAACTAAAAGTGACTTCCACTACCAGTATACCACTCTACTCTAGCTACATGTACCTGTGTGAATCACTTGTACCTGTACCTGTAACCTGTAATTTGCAACCTGTAACCTGTAATCTCGAAGCTGAAGGTATTGAAGATCCTGAGTGGGGGCACCAAAAGAATGTGAGCACGTTGTAAACGCACACAATTCTTCTATAATCACCCAACACACACTCTTGGGATGATATATACACACACTATGAGGCACCACTTGGATTACACAACCACCTGGATGAGACAGGGAACACACTGATGGAGCACTCAACACAGAGACACACACACACACACACACCGAGACCTCAGCTCAAAAAAAAAATATTTCTGATGTTTAGATAAAATTGAGCTTGGGCCAACACCAATGGGGCAAATAGCTCACACAATATGGATGAAATATGCCAGATACAATTACAAATTTGACCAGAGGCTTCGTTCATAGGAGAAACTTACACAGCCAAAACAACAAAAAAACAGTGAGGAAATTTGGCAAAATGGACAGCACCATTTTGTCCGTAGCAGCTCAAAACCCCGCTCTACAATATCAGAGTGCTCAAATCCGACCTCGAATGAGCAGTTTATGGCCAAAACAAGCTCCAAAAACAGCAAAAACTCAGTTGCGGCTGTTCCTCCTCTTCTCTCCATGTAATTTTCTGGTTTTTCTCAGGTTTTCCAGTGTCTACACTTCACTTTATCCCTTGGGCACCTTTGGACTTTTGATTGACGTCAAACGGATCCTTGAGTCTTCCCACAAGCATCTAAAATTTCCCTAAGGCTTGGCCATTGAGCATGTGATTTAATTTTGGGACCTTAGCATTTCGGAAGTCTCAAGTTGGATAAACCTTAGGGTGTTTGAAGCCCATTAATTCACATTGCTCTTTTTAGATGGACCCCCCTTTGGATCCCTATTTTCCCTCTTTTGGATCCCTACTGTGACTGATCTGCTAGCCTAACCAATATTCTAGCTTTTTCTCCCTTGGTACTTCCCCATATTAAATGATCAGTTAAACATGAGAAAATCATTTAGGAGAATTAGATATTAGTTATTATGATAGCCTCCCCACTGAAATTGAAACATGGGGAGAGATTCCATTTATAAGACGGAGTTGTCACATAAAAAAATGGAATGTTCTAGAATATAAGAAATCTAATGGCATGTTATATATCAATGGATCTAAATCTCACTGAGTAAATTCTAAATCCAAAAGGTTGAGCAAGTTTTGATTTTATTTGTAAAAACTTTACCGTGCGCCTGTTTTGGAAAAGAGAGAAAGTAAAAGTCCTATAGGGCCCCTTTGGAGAGTCCAAATTTTCCCTAATGACAACAAGAAACAAAAAGAAGCCAAGTTTCAACCACCAAAGCACTACAATCCATTGTGAAGAAAACTGATCAGTTTGATGACAAGGAAATCACAAAGTCTCTACAAGATTATACAAAGAAAAGGGAGTTGAATCGAGTGTCCAAGGAAGAAATGGTCCAAAGTTTTGAGCTAGTTTGTGTCCCCGTGAGCAGAGATTGTATTAGGGCAACCCAAAATTCTCACAAAAGAAATTGGGAGGAAGGCAAACTTTCTCTAAAAGAAAACTACTTTATGGAGGAGGACTCTAAGATGGTGACCAAATGCTTTCTTAGACTGGGTCACAAAGACTACAAAGCTTCTTAGAGTGAGCGACTACTCTCATGCGACTTATAATCCATTTTTCTTAGAGCGAGCTTCTAAGAGTGAGCGACTAATCTCATGCGACTCATAATCTATTTTTCCTGAGCTCTGGTAATCCAAATTTATTTCTAACAATTGCATTATGTTCCTTGACTACTACACTTTTAATTTAAGTGTAATCATTCTCAATTTTGTTGTGATTTGTGATGGACTGTTTGCAAGATAAGTCGGATATTTTGGGTGTGTTAATGGTTGTTTTTTGACATTTTGACCAGAGGAGAGTGTTCCTAGGCCATAGGGTGACCTTTTTGGATTATTCTATTACAACTTTCAAGACCTTGAGCATGATAGGTTATGATTTTGGTACCTTACTAGATTGCAACCAGACTTAGTAATATAGTGTCCCTAGGTGTTTTATACCTCCTCCTAAAGTTTCGTTGCATTTGGAATTTGTTTGAGTGTCGAAATGGTGTGACGATCGAGAGTGGTGAGATATGACATATGCAGATTACCTGAGTAGAGAGTGGTAGATTTGTTAGTGCTAGAGATAGCTTCATTTTGTAGGTTCACTTCTTGAGGCTGACACCGTTAAAGAGTCTTCGTGTCCCATTGAGCCACTTTCCTACATATTGACATTATGCTAGTGCCAAATAGCTCTATTACAGATGTCTAATTGTGATGCTAACATTGTCACTGTTGATAAGGATAGTGATCCTTAGGTGATGAGTGCATTAGGAAGAGAATGGGGTCTAGGAGGGCCTCTTTATTTGGAAGTTTAATGAAGTCAAACCTTTAGTTTTAAGAAAGAAATCAAAGGACGGCTTTTGAATTCAAACAAGCCAAATGGCTAGTTTATTTGAATTCAAATTTCCCCTCCAAAATGAAATTTAACATGTAGCGGGTAAAACCATATCGTGTAGTATATCTATGGAAAGAGCTCAATGCATAGATTGCAGATCCATAATCTTCGCTCAAATCGGAGATCATGTGTGGGAGTTATGAAAGGCCAAAAATCATAAATCTGTCCACCTCCTTTTTGGGGGAAAAAGTGCATCCTTTGACCACTCTTACACATCTCTTACACATCCACCATTCTTGCACAGATGGAATAAACCTACAAAATGTTAATCAATTCCATTAGCTCATGGAGAATAATGAGGCACCCTTAGACCCCATCCTCTTCCTAATGGACATAGTCATAGCTTTTACTTTCAAGACCCTAGATTTCAATTTTTATTCTGTTTACACTTTAGAAGTCAAGCAACTAGACGTGGGGTTTAATGCTTAGTAGAGGCTGGAAGTCGGGGAGTTGCTAGGTCTACTCTTAAAAGGCATAGGGAGTTGTGAGTGAGATCAAAAGAATTTCATTCTGCATTTATCTCGATGCTTTGAAAGTATTATTTCATCACTTGTTTTACTTTCAATTTTGTATTGTTTGTTTGTTTTTGTTCCTAAAATTCATTTCAACACTTAGGAGTAGGTCAGGTAACAACCAAAACCATCAAATTGGATTAGGAAATTCAAGGAAAAAATTAGCAAAAAACCATACTTTGGTAAGAGAGACCTGAGACTCTCTTAGGGCAAAAAGGGGATAACCAAGCCAAAAAGAGTCAATCTGGAAAGTTTCATTCCAATTGGTGTACATACATGGATCATGATCCATGTTCTTTGAGCAAATATTGATACCATTGGGTCAAGTGTGATTCCACATTATTGAATATACAATTTGAGAGAAAATTGACACTAAAAACTCACTCAAATCAAGAAATTGAGCAAAAGGCACAAAAACCTTTGGAATTGACAAAAATTGGGGCTTTTTAGTTTTTTGAGATCCAAATTCCAACAGTGAGTGGAAAATCAACATCTACAAAGTGCAAGCATATAGATGACCAAATTTTATGTATAAATGTGGTCAAACATGGATCACAATCCATGTACCTGACCATTTGGGGCTGAGATTTGAGCAATAGATAGCTGACAACATTTGGAACAACTTTTGCAAAGGGTACCATATTAAAAAACTATAAAAAGGTCGACCGAATCATCAAAAAACCAATTGCTAGTCAAAAACCTTAGGGCAGACACAAAAACTTGCTTTTGATCAACAAAAAGTTTTCCAAATCCAAAATTAAGTGGTGGAATGGACTTGTCACACTGCAAGTAATCATCAAGCCAAATTCGGGGTCCAAATCTGATGCAACGTGGATTGCGATTCATGTATCTTTTTTGATTTTTTGGACAATGACCATACAAACTTGTAGCAAATACCAATACAAACAAAATATCCAAAAGCAAGATCATCAGTAAACTTCAAGAATTGGGTCAAAAGGGGGCAAAAGCACTTCAAGATAAGAAACCTCCATACAAACCTAGGGTCTTTTGGGTGATGTAAAGTGATCCAAATAACTTATAAACTATATAGCAAGGATCAAGGAAGTGACAGGAAAATGTGTATCAAGTTTCAATGCATCATGACACAAAGGTATATGCGATTGTGATCCATGCCCTTATGTGACATATTGATCCCATACCAGAGCTAGCTCTAGTCCCTAGAAGCATAGTGGTCTTTTCAAATTTCAATTTAGGTTTGATTCATGCATATTACAAGAAAAACAAGAATTTTTGTCAAAAGTGTGACAAAATTTTGATGGTATCAGATTTTGACTAATAGAGCGGCTGTAAATTCATAGCCACCAAATGTTTTTTGTACAAATTAAAAGAGCTAGAGTATGATCTCAAAAATGATTTCAATTGGGGTATACAAACACATCAAAAGAGGTGATAGATTAGGGTTTTGCAAAGTGAATTCTTGATGTATTTGCAATTAGGCAAATTATTCCAGAATAGAAATCCTGTTGCTAGAGACCAAGTTAGTTGTATTTCAATCAAGGACCATTATTGACCCTAGAGCCAATCCTAGAGGAGAGACTTTCTGATACTTCTTGAGAGATATCCTGTACCTATATGGTTGAAGGATTCAAGAGTGTGATCTTTAAGGAAGAAACAACCACGGGAGAAAGGCCATCACAACATGCACCGACCATGAAACTTTTGCACTTGAAATTCTAGTTTGAAAATGAACAAGGTGCTAAACTTTACAAGGATGGTATGGATTTCTATTGTGTTAAATTTTAAGAGGAGAGACCTATTGAGTTCAAGGACATAGTTCCTGTGGACTATAGAGGTGATCGATACTTTTATGATGAGGCAGCCTGGGGGGGAGTCCACTGCAAAATATGTAAGTGTAGCATGTGAGTTCACTTGGAGGGGTTTTTTATACCAAAGAGTTAGAGAATTACATGTACAAGAGGGGTTTAAAAATGGAAAATTGAAAGAAAGTTACAGGTCCATGAAGAGAGGGTTCTTTTAAGTCATGATGAAGTTTGTGTGTAAAGGGGTTTTAAAAATAGCTCTTGAATGCACGTTGGAGAGGGGGAATGGGGAACCACACCCAGCACAACAACAAAGGCCTCTAAAGAGCCCAAGGTATGCACAACACCCCAATCCACTAGAGTTCACCTTCAAAACTCTCAACACACGCTAATAGGCCATCGCTCGCACACACACCAGCGCGTAAACATGCACACAACAACTAAGCAAGCATTTCACCACTCATTTTGAGCAACACACCGTTGTCACACACAAAACTGCACTCTCACTTCCATTTCGCACACAAGAAGGGGCCCCGGGAGCACACTCATCCGCACCGACACCGCACACACAAGCAGGAGAAGTATAGAAGGGGGGTAGGGGAAACGACGTGAGAGAAACACAATGGAGGCTTCACCACTACGCAAGCACTTTTTACAACTCATTTACATAAAAGGGAGCACCCACATTGTTTCCAGGCAAGAAACAATGCACTTGGGGCTTGGCAGGCATATACCTCTACACAAAAAAATCCAACCCAAGGACTCTCTCTCTCTCTCTCTCTATCTCTCTCTCTCTCTCTCTCTCTCTCTCTCTCTCTCTCTATCTCTCTCTCTCTCTCTCTCTATCTTGGCTCTCTGTAGGCTCACGAGCTCAAGCTCCTGGCAAGAAGCCTACTGTGGCAAAAAGCATGAAAAATGGCTTAATTTTGACTTTTATAGGGGTACCCCTTTCAATTTGGGCATCTGGGTTTTGATTGATCCACCTTGCACCTTTTTTTGGCAATTTTGGAGGGTAGCTGCCTTTGGTTTCATCTGCTCTTTAACTCTCTTCTCTTTTGCACTTGGGTGCACTAGCAACATTGCTAGTGCCCCTTGGCATCATTTATTTTTTTTCCCTTCATTTTTACCCTTGGAAGATCTCCTCTTACATTGCCTCTTTGACTCACCTTTGAATTTTCTCTTGCTTGGTCCTCTTTACTTGGCCAATTTGGAGCTCCTCTGGACTGTCTTCCCCGTCTCTTGACTGCCTACTTTGGACGCCCTTTGGGCTTCCTTTCTTTATCTGGCCTTGCCTCGAATTTTGTCCCCTTCTACCCTTTGCTCACTTATCCGGCCTTGGGCCCTCTTTCTGTCACACTCTCCCTCTTAGCCCATGGGATTCTCTCTCTCTCTCTCTCTCTCTCTCTCTCTCTCTCTCTCTCTCTCTCTCTCTCTCTCTCTCTCTCTCTCTCTCTCTCTCTCTCTCTCTCTCTCTCTCTCTCTCTCCCCATCGTGGGACTCACCTCTCTTCTATGCTGCCCCTTGGGGCTCTCCATTCTTTACTCTGCCAAGGGAACCCCCCCCCCTTCACTCTCATCTCTTGCTTTCTCTCTCATATCGGGGAGGCACTAACGATATTGCTAGTGGCCTCCCCCTTGGCCTTCAAAAGATGGGCTTCAAAGGGGCCACGGGAACGGCCACCCGTCATCACTGTGCACGCAACCACCCTGAACCATCGGCCGCTGGCTATGGCCACTGGTCACCTACTGATGAGATTCCACCCAAAACTAGCAAGCCGCCGCCACCCCTGTGCTATCAACCTCAGCCCACGTAGTGCCTCTACATGCTAGCCATCACCAGGAGCTCCAAGGGAGCATCTCTCCTATGCGACAACTACAATGGCTATTCTTTCCTGCCCTTATACCCCGTGTGACTGCTCCTGCATTGCGCATATGGGTCAATCCCTTGCCACGCAGCAAGTGGTGACACTACCCCACCCTTTGAAGGCCTCCAACTTTTTAAAAAATGACAAGAAAAAAAGTTCTTTTTATCCCAGCTTTGGATACTCGCCATTTGATGTCCAGTGACCGAGCTACAAACTCATGCCGAAGACCAAGTTCTTGACTACAAACTCCCTCACCTTGACCCCCTTTTGGCTTCGATGGGCTCGCCAACCGATGCTGTGGAAAATCGCAAAAATTATTTGAATGCATTCCACCACCAAACGCTCTAAGCTTCACCCCTTCGTAACTCGGCGCTCGAGGCTCAAAATCAAGAGCCGTCAATCCCTATTGATCCAATACATCACATAGCACCTTCTAAAACTCTGTCGAGGCCCAAAAAATGCCAGATGGCATGACTCCCCATGCAGTAAAGTGGGCTCAAACCCGACCCCCAGCAAATATTTTGATGAGCATAACTTGCAATCTAGAGCTCTGATTAGCAATTCAAAAAGACAAGAATGCTCCATAATTCGAGCTCTATGCATCTATACACTGACATACACTTGAGCCACTTGTTCCCAACTGCCCTATCCGTCAAGGATCTCCAACACCTTCTAACTTTAAACTTCAGTATCTTGTACACTAGGGCCCCGTTTGACATGCCGTCTGGACCGGCTCCTAGAGCACCTCGAACACTACAATCCAGACCATTGACTCGGCACTTTGGGCACTCTTACCTACTATCCCATCTAGACCAAACTTGAGACTTTTGGACTTCAAAAACCACATTTGGCACACATTCCCGCTACCCTTTGACTGCCCACGACCTTGATATGTGCCCTGGCCTTCTGCACTACACCTCCCTACACCCTTTTCTTGGCATTGATCACTTTCTTGCATAGACCAACTTTGGTTGCACCATCATTTCCCACCCCCTAGATGAACATTTATTTTCAACCACATACAGGCTTATTGAACTAAAAAATTGCAACTCCTAACACACCCTCTGTACACCACAAAACCACCTAACATATGTATAGAAACGGGCATCTTTCACCCACTGCTTTTATCCATGCAGGTTGCCTAGCCCCTTGCTTTACCACATAGTCACCACCTGGGTCAACACCTTGCATTGATCTCTTCCACCGACTTGTAACACCCTTGTATAGTGCCACACCAAGGCACCTAACCAACTGCATATCCAAACGCCAGCAACATACTTCTACCACTCCATGAACCTATTGGAAAACTTCCCACTCGCAACAAAGCACCTCCAAATACACCAAATAGAGCACCATCGTGCTCACCATCCAAAGACATGCATGCACGCATACCTAACCCTCCCTCCCATCCATGTAAAGCTAGATTCTCATTCAAAAACTCCTGTACCTATTCAATAGCCCACTCCATGGCTGCTTCAAGGAACATACCCTTCAACCACCACTCACAGACCTCCTTAGAAAGCTTGGACACGGCCTTGGGATCTGCACTAGAACATGTCATAGAGTGCACTTTCTACATAGGAAGCACCTCTTCCTTTGGCTCCATACTTGCCCCCTCACCTTCCATGCACTCAATTCTAGCATCATCGAGCTCTTCTTTGTAAACCGGCCCTTCAAGGTCAATTAGCACCATTTGCTTGTCAACTTCAACTACCTGCTCTTCCATTGCATCATGCTTTGCCAAAGAAGAGTGAAGCTTGTTCTCTATTGTGTCACCCTTGTCTTCTTCCATAGGTACAACTACTCTATCCCTCCTGGAAAAACTTTGCACCTGTTACACCACTATGGGAAATTCCACCACCACTTTCACCAACATGGCCATAAGCATGGAAGCATACACCAGCTTTACCTGCTCATCATCGCTTATAGGCCTCGACTGCTCCACTTGGTCTTAACTAGGCACCTTGGCTTGCGCTTTATGTTGCTCCTCGCACACATTCACTACCTCTCCACTCTCATGCAAAAGATTGAGCTCATCATACCTGAATTGAGATGACTCGGTCTCCCACCTGGTACTTACTTTGAAAATTTTCATTTTTTGTAGCAGTTACCTTTCATCAATTTCCCCCAAAGGGCTTCCAACTCCCACTCAAACACTTAAAAATCACCTTCCAAGCTCTGTTTCAATTCGTCTAGCTTTCTCTTGACTTCATCCAGCTACACATCCGCTGCATATATGCTTCAAAATTCCGCCTCCAGGGCTTCACAATCACTCTTTTCTTCATCGTGTAGGCCATGAACCACAACCTCACTTTACTACAAACCAGGAGCATTAATACATGTACCACATTGTTTTCTCTCGATAAACTACTTTCTAGCATGAAAAATCCGTAGTCTTGAAGCCAGGTTTATGCATCTTCAACCCCAATGAAAATGGGAAAATTGAACCACGCCATCTCTACCAGCACCAGCTCTTCAAAGGTTTCACCTTTGGCATCACCAAGATCACCGTTTTGGCATCAACTAGGAGCTTCAGAACACTCCTCAATGGGGGCACCAGAAGATGGAGAGGGAGAATGGGGGAACACACCCTGCACAACAACAAAGGCCGCCCTATAGCCCAGGGCATACACAACAACCAATCCACTAGAGTTCACCTTCAAAACTCGCAATACACCCTAATAGGCCACCACTCGCACACACACCAATGCGTAAACATGCACACAACTGCTAACCAAGCATTTCACTGCTCATTTCAAGCAACACACTGTTGCCGCACACAAAACCGAACACAGTTTTGAGCAACACACCATTACCGCACACAAAACCGCACTCTCACTTCCATTCCGCACACAAGAAGGGGCCCCGGGGGCACACTCATCTGCACTGGCACCGCAGAGACAAGCAACATAAGCATAGAAGGGGGGGGGGGGGGGGGGGGGGGGGGGGGGTAGGGGAAACGATGCGAGAGAAACACAACGGAGGCTTCACCATTTCTCAAGCACTCTTTACAACTCATTTACATCAAACGGCACACCCACATGGTTGCCAGGCAAGAAAACATGTACCTGGGGCTTGACAGGCACACACCTCTACACAAAAGAAGCCAACCCAAGAACCCATCCACCCACACACACACTCTATCTTGGCTCTCTGCAAGCTCACCCGCTGAAGCTCTTGGCAAGAAGCCTACTGTGGAAAAAAGCATGAAAAATAACTTAATTTTTACTTTTATAGGGGTGTCCCTTTCAATTTGGGCATCCGGGTTTTGATTGGTCCACCTTGCACCTTTTTGGCAATTTTGAGAGGGTAGCTGCCTTTGGTTTCATCTGCTCTTTAATTCTCTTCTCTTTTGCACTTGGGTGCACTAGATACATTGCTAGTGCCCCTTGGCATTCTTTATTTATTTATTTATTTATTTTCCCTTCATTTTTACCCTTCGAAGGTCTCCATTGCATTACCTCTTTGACTCACCTTTGAATTTGCTCTTGCTTGGTCCTCTTTACCCGGCCAATTTGGAGCTTCTCTGGTACAATTTTTCTCGACTCTCAACTGCTTGATTTGGACGGCCTTTGGGCTTCCTTTGTTTATCTGGACTTGTCACCTTCTACCCTTTCCTCACTTATCAGACCTTGGGCCCTCTTTCTCTCACACTCTCCCTCTTATAAGACCCATGGGATTCTCTCTCTCTCTCTCTCTCTCTCTCTCTCTCTCTCTCTCTCTCTCTCTCCACCATGGGACTCACCTCCCTTCTATGCTGCCCCTTGGGGCTCTCCATTCTTTACTCTACTGGGGGAACCCCCTCACTCTCATCTCTTTCTTTCTCTCTCATATTGAGGAGGCACTAGAGATATCTCTATTGCCCTCCCCCTTGGCCTTCAAAACATGGGCTCCAAAGGGGCCGCATGAACGGCCACCGACCGTTCTGCCATGTCATCACTGTGCACTTAGTCGCCCTGAACCACCAGCGGCCAGCTATGACTACCTGCCGGTGAGCACGCCACCCAAAACTAGTAGTGACTAAAGCAAAAGCCAAGGGAAATAGGCAGAAAAATGCAAGTAGATTGACAAATCTTAACAGACTTTAAGGAACCTTAACCAGAATCAGCTGGATCATCTTTAGTCGATAAAATTTATGAACCAATCAATGGAGCCTTGGAAGCCTTCCAAGCTGGACTAAAAGCCGATCAAACATTGAAAACCAAATGGAAAAACTATCTAGCACTTGATATTGACGGGGGCTTTTCACAAGCCAAGCTCCCATACCCCTCTTCTCTCGTCCCCACCCCATGAAAACCCCCTCTTAGGGAGGGAGTGATAAAAGACATTGGAAAAAGTAAGAAAAAAATAAAATATGATTATGTAAATATATGAGAAAGGTAAAATAGGCCACCTCATGCCTGCGGGGCAGCCCATCCCCACCTTGCCTCCTTTTTCTTCACTGTTGCCCCGCCGTGTGTCCCTTTTCCTCCCCTCCACTCAAAAGGTCAACCCCCTCTCTCTTCCCCTTGTCCTTTCTCCTTTCTCTCTCCCCTCAAGCTACCCCACCTTTCACCAATAATGCATTCTAACTCACCAATAATGCACCCTAACTCACATGCAACTTACCCTATCTTCCAAAATAGTATACCCCACCCCCCCTTTCTCTCTCCTATCATATCCCATGACCCAAATACCCCCCCCTCTCTCTAAAGGGCGCCATGTCTCTTTTCTTGTAGCTAAATAACCTCCCCCACACTCACACACACTCAGTTTCACTAAAAAAGGTGCCCACAGACCCATCCCCACCCGGTGGTTACCTAATTTTTCTTGTGTTCACACACATCTGCACACAGATTCACCTCTGAACACACTCCTCTCTCTCCCCTCTTGTAATTACTTTATTCTCCATGTCACCTCTCACTTTTTTTCATCAACCCATCTCTCTCTCTTAGTCTCTCTCTCATGAGACTGCTGTTCTGGCACATATACACACAGCCAGACAAGTGGGGCCCACAGTCACATGGCCTATGTAGATAATGATTTCTTCATTTCTAAATTCTAGAATTTCTCCCCCCCCTCCTCCCCTATATAAAGAGGGGTCACCATCACACAAAAACACACACAACATCACCAAAGAACACACTATGCACTGTGTGTGCCTAGTGCACACACACACACCCACACCATCACCATCACCGCAATCACCATACTTGTCTTGAGCATGACCTCTACACCCTTGGCTATGGAAGAGGAAGGGCAACTAAATGAAGGATGATGGCCATAATCCTCGTGCGAGTCTTCGCCATCAAATCCCACCTATCCGCCATGTGCTCTACCACTCTCTCCCTTCTCATTCCCCTACCCTATGCTCCCCATTTCATCGCCTAATTCTCTAAATAAAGCTTGAGGTTTTGTGAGTATGTTTTCTTGCAATGTTTTGCCCATGTGAGGTGTGTGGAATCGCCACCTAGTCTTGTGTTTTGGGTGAGCTTGTGTATGTGTGAAGGGTGTGCGGATTCGCCATCCTTTTGTGATGCCTAAGTACTAAGCCGCTATACCCCCTCCCTCACTCTCTCTCTCTCTCTCTCTCTCTCTCTCTCTCTCACTTGATCTCATTCCTTTTCCTTTTCATCATTACTCCCAAGCATCCATCTCTCTTGGATGAAAACTTTGTTATGGTGGTGTGTTGTTTGCGTCCTAGCCGCTGAAGCTAGGTGGTGCCCCCTGTTTGGTTTACCATGACAGGCTCGAGGCGCGCCATTCGGTCCCCGGTGTTTTAGAGGCCGTCGGGGTTCGGGGTTCGCTTTGCTCCAGTCAATATGGAAGCATAAAAATTAAAAGATTACAAAAACCTTGTTCAAATCACGCAAACCATGCTGGAAAAATAGAGACCACAGTTAGAAATCATAGGAAAACTAGTAGAGCCCGAGACTAATTCTAATAGAGAAAAATCTCAAGAAAAGGTTGAAATTGAAACCTTGGATAACGATGACACACAATCACCTAAACTGATAGTTCCTGATAGTGAAGAAGCATGGGCTGGAGTGTCAATAGTCGAAGAAGACTGGCCAAACCACCTATGGGAATGAGTTAGGGAAGCAAAAGACGGGAGTTTGGCAATAAAATCAGCTGCAATTGAAGAATTTTGGCTAGATAGACCACCCATGGAATTAGATGAATAGTCTTTGTATGGAGATGGGATCAGAGCAATCGGGCTCTACAAAAGCTAGAATGTTGCGGACTTTACCTTCTTACCTAGGTGAGAATGAAGAGAGATTAATGGCTTGCAGAACGACAAAACTAAACATGCCAAAACAAACCTTGGATATGTCTAATTTGACTAAGATATCACACTAAACGATATAATGTATGTTGAAAAACTTAGTTGAATAGAAATATGAGGTACCTTACTAACTCCCCAAATTTGAAAATAGCTCTCCTCACTTTCTTGTCTTGGCACACATACATACTCACCAGCAAAATGAACTACAACATCAATATATTAAAATACCAAATGATTTTAGTCTTGCATGCCATCCAATATCCATACAAAATAAAGGAGGAGATAGAGAAAAAGTTAGAACTACCTGTAACATACTTTGATTTTGTGAAAGCTCCGTTTAATGACCTTATGTACCCCATGGGTGTGCGAATAGATGTAATGGAACCCTTCACTTGATCTAGCTCAACTTTTTTTAGAATCCATGGGGATTTAGGAATCAAATCTTTCCATTTGGGGCTCGACATAGAGTGGCAGAGGTGGGGAGATGTCTCAAGGCCCTCAAATCCTCTCTAGCACCCAAATATTCCTTTTTGCCCGTAATGTGATCCCATAGGGTGTGAGCAACATTCTTGAATATGTGCATAAGATCCAAGAGATGTTGTAATTTTAAGTCCTTCCAATATGAAAGCCTTAAAAATATGGAGTACCTCGACATACCTTTTGGTGGAGGAGATGGGGGCGGGTCACTATTGTAGTGTGCTTCTTAAACTGTTGCCCAATTTTCCATTGTAAAATTTAGAGGTGTCTTCCCATTTGTTGGATCCTTGTATTTTTTGTGACTTTGAGGCAAGAAATGATGGTTGTTTGGATACATTACCCTGTGTAAGGCATCTAGCCGCTCCATTACCAATGATGGCCCACATTGTGACCTGATGTGGAAAACCCTACAATGATATCATATGGTTAGAGAGGGAGCTTCGAATTTCAAATAATAAAAAGAGAGACGAATGTACCTAAGATACCTGAAATCTCTCCAAGGCCAGGATAGTGGTGCATGATCCACATAAGGATACCCCTCATAGTAGCCTCTCTCCTCTCCTTTGGAAGTGAAACATTCACAACGGGGATGCCCTTCCACAACTCCTTCAACTCCTCGATGAGGAGCTTGAGGTAAACATCCATATTTTCCACTTCGTACTTCCCTGGAACATGCAAAGAGAGAAGTATATTTTCCTTCTTGGTTGTCTCTCATGGTGGAATATTGTAGTTGATGATTACCACAGCTCCATGATGTAGATTTGGTGCCAAAAGGATTGACACTTGATTGACAACGCCACTTGCCAACACAAGTCTCAAGTGACAAGGCTCTAGCCTGAACTCCGGCCAATGAGTGTCGATGTGCCTCCATGCTAGTGAATCTATAGGGACACGCATCATCCCACCATTTGAGTGGTGGTTGGTGTGCAATGTGAGAAGATCCACTATAGACCTGCTTTTAAACATGTATTGAATCTGAGGGATAAGTGGAAAGTGTCTCAATACCTTGCGGGGTACATGCACCCCACTCACTCTGGTCTTGTAGCATGCTTCCCCGCACATGGAACATGAGGTAGCATGTGCATGCTCATTGCCGTATAGTATGAAATCCTTGACACATGCATGGATGCACTCATACTCCATGCCAAGTGTAGTGACATACGAACTCGCTCGTTTGATGATTTGGAGGCATGTGGTGATCTTTAGGAAGAAATTTTCCCATCAAACTACTATGAAACAAAAAATTAGTACGTAGAAATGCAAAGGGGGGAATACAAGAATTTATAATTTGCAAAAACACATAAATAGGACTTACCCAATAAGTGTATCTACACTTGCATTTCTCCAACCAATTTTTTCTTGCAAGTTGAGGACCTCCAACGATGCTCGAAGCACCGAGTATTGGGCACCATTGTAAAGAGGCATTAGGGCACTCAATAGCAAACATTCCTTTGTTGTATGTGCCCATTCTGTGCAAGGTCTACAATCCTCCTCGCACATGTTGGCTTCATGTGAAAACAACTCAACCACCATGTCAAACATGTGCTCATCCTCAAATTTGTAGTGCCCCTAAGACGTGTGTGGAGGCCCTGTCAAAGTGGAGCTAGTGCCATAATGCAAGCCTCTTGCCATGCCTTCCCTTAGGGATTCTTGCCATTGTCTTTCAGCCTTGCAGGCCTCTCAACCACCACCAAACACACGATCTAAGGAAATGCACCTCAAGCAAGGGATTGCCCGTTTGCACTTGGTGCAAGGACAAGTGAGTTTGGCCTTGAGCCGTCGATCACGTTTGGGGCCATTCAGAGGGCTACAACCATCCCAATCATCATGAACACACATGAAAAGAGAGACAAGTTAATTCAAGAAATCCATTAAAAATCACATGTGCTCGAGTGAAAAATTAGAGTGGGGATTGCAAAAACACTGCAACATTGAATACTTTTTGGAACATTGGATTTTTCTGTGGTAATAATTGACGATCATAAAAGAGAAACAGAGGAAGGTATGCCGCATTTTTTGGGCTTGCTCTTAAAACATTATTGCCATCACACCTGCTATCTCTCCCTCTCCATCTCTCCCTCCCTCCCTCTACCCCCCCTCTCTGTCTCTCTCTCTCTCTCTCTCTCACACTCACACACACACACACACACACACACACACACACATCCACATATGGCTAGTGCTGGCATGTTGCTATTTCCTTGGTATAATTTTCTAGGACTATTGGCCGAGGGTGCCCTTGGTGTATAAACGGCTTGAGTTCGCTAGGTAATTTTTCTTTTAGTAGGTGGTACCTTAATGGTATCTTACCCTTGGTTGTTATTTGGGGTGGACTCATTGCCTTGCTATATCCTTGGTATACATGGCTAGGTTTGGAAACCTTGGGTTGAATAATGGCTCAAATTCACTAAATGAATTAGAGGGTGGTACCTAACCCTTGTAGTTAAAAGGGGTTATGATCATTTGGCGCACTTCTTGGCTCTGTAAACCCTATCATTTTCTGCTTAACTTGACAGTGTCTCCCTCCTGATAGGTCTGCGTTATAGCACCCTCTAAGGGATATCTCATTCTCTCTCTCTCTCTCTCTCTCTCTCTCTCTCTCTCTCTCTCTCTCTCTCTCTCTCTCTCTCTCTCTCTCTCTCTCCGGTTCATTCGGGGGTCTCCGGGGTGACGGTGGAAGGTGACCACATGATCTTGGCAAACCACGGCTCGGTGCTGCGGGGTGTGCGATGGACCCGGTATGGGGACGGAGGACAATGGGACATATTCTTGACCTTGATTGTCTCCTCACCTCAATATTTTAGGTACTACAGACGCGTGTGGGCGTTTGAGAGTGCCCGGTAATGGGAGTGTCCCCCTCCACTTCAAACACTGGATAAATGTTTCCTTGAATTGTTGTTTTAACTAAAATGAAATGACATAAGCTCTTGGTGAATGGACCTATATGATAGGGCTGACCTTTTTGTGGGGGGTAAACATATGGCCTGGTATACTTTATTATGGCTGGCGTGACTGGTATGATACTAATGTTGTGCCGCTGAGGTTGTTATCGAGCTTACCATTACTGGTCGATTTTGGTCTATAGTGTTTTAGTGTTGTGGATATAGAGCTTTAACATTTGTTGACTTAGCCATGGATTGGTGGTTGTGTACAGGGTTATGGTTGATTGTGGACACAATGGTTATTCTACTTATGTGTGCTTCTAGGGTTGGTACCAAGCTTACCATTCTTGCTCAAATACAGTCCATGCCAATTTAGTGTTATGTAAATTGATCCTTTGTAAACTTTATCAACATGGCTGAATATGGTTATTACTGATTGTGAACAGGGTTATGATTCATTGTGGTTGATTATGATCAAGATAATGGTTATGAAAGGTTATGGATTATGGTAGATACGGTTGTAAATGGGCTACTCATGAGGCTATACATGGTTTCTTATTGCTTCAAAGTTATGGGCCATGGAGACTCACTTTCCTAGATTTTTGAACAAATGTGGAGCTATGGAATATCCCATCTATATGTTGTATGTTTTAGGGGAATAGCACTCATTCTTACTACCTTACATGTGGTTTCGCCTCCGTCTAGGGAGGTGTAGGACTTACTAACATCCTTTTATGTTATAGGCAACTCCAAAGTATAGATTGACTGCACGTATGAGCATTGTCACTAACTATGAAAAAATAGCGGCAATTAATGCCAAACTCTGTAAAAGTCAAGAAACATATATATGTGGCCCACTTCGAGGCTAAATTGCCTCATAAAACTCATCTCCGGCCTTATGTCATGAGAGCTTGCAAAGCTAAAGGGGATCCAAATGGTTTTTTCCCTTGTAAATGAAACCATCTCTAAATATATGAGTAGCTTCACATTTCTTATTAATTATCTTTGAAAGCATTTTAGTTGGGTGACATCTATAATATGTGGGATACCCATGCATCACCTGCATACCGTGCAAATGCTAACTAAAAGTTGTGTTGTTTCCATGGGTGCATGTGAGGGTTTTCAAAGTTCCTTGGATTAATTGAAGATGGCAGACTTTTATATCTTTAGGATCTTGATTCTTTTGTACTTGTGTATAAAGTTTGTTATGTACTATGAATGGGAATTATACCACCTTTTCATTGACATAGTTTCTAGTGTCTTTTCTAATTTTGAAGGATTCTTTGGTGTTATGCTCTATTGTTACTGGAACACATACACACACACACACACACAATCACTCTTTCGTGAAGCGTTACATCATCGTTGCTGGAGAGTAAAGGGTGGACCATGAGAAGAAAGTGTGGGATCCCAAGAAGAATCGAATGCGCAAAGGCTCTACACAAGAGGATGGCAAGAAGATACAACCACGAAAGTAGAGCAAGAGTTAATATTCTTTACCAACCCATCCTTGCCCTATTGTCTTCAAAATTCATACATTAGAATAGATAGATAAAAACATCTCATACCTCTTGCATATTTGTAGATGTTGTTTTCTTCCTTGCCCTCACTTTGCTTGTTTGCTTGAGTACTTGGTTGCCCTCAGTTGCATTGCTTGATTGATTGTTGTGAGCGTGTGATTACCTTGTAGGTGTTTGCTTGTTTGGTGTGTGATTAAGAAAAGAGCAGAAAGAGAGAGGAAAAGAGAGGAGAAAGAGAGATTAGTGTAGATTTGATGCATAATGTTAAGTTAGTGCTGAAGTAAATAGAGAAAAGAAATGAAAGCTTTTTTATTTTGTATGTTTAATGTTAATTTAGTGTTATATTAGAGTAAAAAATGTCTTATTCAAAAGATGTGTAATTTAAAAAAAAAAGAAAAAAATGAAAGAAGGACCAAAAAAGTTAAACATTAAACAAAAGACCTGGAAAAAAGAACTTTTAAAGAAAGAGAGAGATATAAAAAAATAGATAGATTTTATTATCGTCCTTGTAGGTCAAATATGACCTATGGGACCAAAGTTACATGTGATGTAGTATGTGTATGTATGATGAGTGACTCTGGATGCTCCAAAATTGTGGTGATGAGAGTCACAATGGAGAGCCCACACTATGGCTAGGAGAGGAAAGTGTGTAGGTCTAAGTCATGGCTGAAAATGTGAGAGAAGCAAGTTTGGATGTGACCAAAAGCTGAGCACTCTAGTAGTGTGTGGTACTCAGACTCTTGAACTTGCATTGAGCATAATGTGCACAGTGGATTTGACTGTTCTACATTGCCCCAACGCCCTATCTTGCATTGAAGGGAATGGGAGCTAAGCCGGATGGCTGCGATAGTGCGTATCTCCGACAAGGGGATAGGCTCAAGCATGTAAGTGTGAGTACGGTTTCCTCTTTCAGTGAACAACCTGGTTTTGTAGTTGGGGGCAATATGGGTGGTGTAATGTATGAAGCGTGACCCACTAGATTTCTCCCAAGCCATAATACATTGGCGTTGTAGAAAAGCTTCATTCACTTCGGAGTCAATTGAAGCATCATGTAGCAAGTGTAATGCATCCCATATCCCAAAACACTTCTTATATCTTGCATCCATCATGTGCTCAAGATCTCGCTTTTATGCATCTTTTGGACTTTTTTGATTGCTTTCAATACAATTGTAGGAAGTCGATGTGAGGGGTTTTGACGCATGTTTATCATGTACTCCACAACCCTTTCCATGCCCATAACCTCAATTGGAAGAGATCCCGACTTAAGAAGTAGAAGCATATATGGTGTTTCTGTCCTAACCTAGAGAAAGTTTGTACGAGAATGCTTCTGGGAATTCTAAACCTCTTTTTAAGTAGACTTTGAGATGTTCCCTCCCCACACTTCAACTCCATAAAGAAGAACCGGTGTCACTAATGCATCCAAAAGGTACTTCTTGAGAACCCAACACTTGATGTTTCCCGCATTACACATGTTCTCAATGCATAATATTATCTCTTTCCCACTTCCAAATGACGCATAACACATTCATGTCACTTGTGATTGCACGGAACCTGAAGGCCAAGGTACTTCAACATCTCAACAACTTCAAGTATCTCATTGTTGTACACAATGCATTGCTTCTCCCTATGGTTGGTTTTCACAAGCATAACCTTTGTTTTGGATTCATTCACAATCAACTCACTATGCAAGCAAAAGTTCTCAAGGACAACCATAATCTTTTGTGCATCTTCTAAAGTGTGTGTAGAAGCACCACATCATCCGCATACAACAAGAGCATGATTACCACGTTGCAAATAGTGACCTCTTCAATGCCTTCTTCTTGCATAAAGTCAAGTACCATTTGTTTCAATTGATCAATGCATACATAAACAGAGTTGGTGAAAACGAGCATCCTTGTTTAACCCCAATAGTGCTTACAAAAATTTCTAAAATTCCTTTTTCCATGCACAATTGACACATCACCTTCTCATAGATTTGCGAAAACGCAAGAATAAACTCACTTAGTACTGATAGCCGTTTTTCGGCTCTCCATAATTGCCATACTAGATTACTCCACCCTACCAAATTCACCCAAACGCTATGGCTATCCCTACCATTTCACTGTACATAGGCGTGTGTGAGTTAGGGGGCTTTTCCCATATCTTCTTAAAAAAACCCTCAGCTAGCTAGTCACTGGGCTAGGTGAGCCAAAAAAAAAATAAAAAAAATAAAAAATAAAAGTATATTATGGCCTCTTTGTGTGTAAATATTTCATTGTATATATGGCCTAAATATAGGGATTTTTTATAATTATTTTGGTATTTTATTATTTCTACTTAGGTGTGTGTTTTATTAAACATATGTACACCTTCTTTCATCCTCTTACACCATAAGTATATTTTTTGCCAATATGTACATACTCTAACCTTATATTTTTCCTTTATACAAATCACTCCCACATTTTCACCCTCACCCTCGTGAAAACAAAAAATTGATTTCTACTCATTGGTCAAGTTTATTATATTATTTACTTGCATACCTTTTCCTCTTTCACCCAAAATAATTCAAAGAGGGACCATATCATATGATTCCAATATCTTTCCATATCCATAACTCCTCCATATTTTTATTATTATTTTTACTCATTATTCTAACACCATGTGCTCATTGAGCTAAAGTCCATGAATAGTCCATACACTAGTCCCACCATGTATATATTTCTTTATTCACCAATAATCCTCCTCCATGCATGTGTCAAGGGCAACTTGGATGCTTTGTATTATGATATGACAAAGGAGGGCTCACTCTTGGATGCATTGTACAAATTCAACAAAGGAGGGGTCCACTAAAAGACTTTTGCAAGCATAAAAACAGGCTTTTTGGTGAGAATTTTGGCACCTATCTCCACTCCGAATTTGGAGCAGTGGTCAAAAGAGAAAATGTAGCCCACGCTCTGAATAATCACCTCAAAGTTTTTCATGATTTTTGGAGCTACCAGCGGTGAGCTATGATTTTTTGAGTGGACCCCAGTCTGCCCACTTTTTTCACAAGTAGCCCATAGTCTTCTCTCACCTCTTTCCCCACTTCTACACACACACACACACACACACATTTCTCTCAATCCCTCACTCAAACCTGCACCTTCAATGGTTTCTCTCACCTTCTTCACCATTAACCTCCCCACTTACTCCCATAGCTCTCATATGAGCTCTCCATGTACATACACCATCTCTATGCCTCTCTCTATTATCTCCAAAGTACAATTCCATCTTACTCCTTATATATATACATAAATTCAGCATGTGTACCATGCTTAACCTCTGCAAATCAAAAGATCTCATCAACGGAATTACCATTTTCATCACGATGATCAACCTTGGCAGCGGTGGCGTAAAGAAGAGAAGACGAAGAAGAAGATCGATGGTCATTTTAAGAACCTACACAAGTAAGTCCAAAACTTCTTCAAGCTTCACCATCACAAGGATTTGTTCACTTCATTCAACCATCTTACTCCAACCATCCCACCCATTCTACCCATTGTAAATATATCATTAACTTTCTAGTGATTACTAACACTAACCACTAACATACTAACACAAACTAGCCATTGACCTAACCATAAAAGACACCTCACCTCAAGACATGTGTATAGTAACTCTCTCTCTCTCTCTCTCTCTCTCTCCTTACTTACTTTCACCTTATCTACCATCAATAATGCTCTCTTTTGAGCCCACACCCATGACTCAAGCAGACAAAGAAGGCCCGCAATGTTTTGATATTCAAAAAAATCATAATCTTGATTTGTTAGCTTGTAAATTAGGATTTCTAATAATCTTAATGAGGGGTCTCCAACCTATAAATAGTCCCCTCTCCTTCTTGTAAAACAACCTCCAATATCTCACATAGCACCCCAACACTCTATGCGTGAGGAGAGACTTAGGTGTAGCAACCACTTGTGAGCTTCACTCTTGGTGTGAGAGAAGCCTTCAAGCTACACATTGCAAGTGAGAGAGCGTGAGTTCCACAAATCTCAAAACCACTATTGTATATGCTCCTTCATCATCAATAAATTGAGGTTTGGTGCATCAAAGGCGTGATTCGACGTTCAAATCTTCGTCCTTCTATTTGTGCAATACGGTTTGGTGAATTCAAGGTGACTTGTGTATTTTGAGTTTTTATCGATTGATCTTGATTTTAGGAAGTGTTTTAGTGTGTTTTTCATTGCCAATTTTGTGTCCATTGTAAGAGGGTATTGTGGTGAGAGGTCTCCCACACCCTAAGACAGTGTGTGTGTGTGTGTGTTTTGGCAATGTTTAGCAATCACTAAGCATTGAGTGAGTTTTGTACAAGTTCTACGATAGCATCATAACGAACCATCTCCATTTGCAAGTCACAAATAAGGTATTACGCAAGATCCTTTTCTCTCTCTCTCTTCCCTTTGCTCTAGCTCTCTCTGGTCCATTTTGTGTGTGTCTTGGTGTGAGGTTGCTTGTGTGTGTTGTGTGGTGCATCTTCTTGGTTGTGCCAAAATCTCTCTTGCATCCTAGTTCGCATACCATAACTAGGTGGTGCCCCTATCTTGTTTGGGTTTGGCTGTGGGTTTGTTGTTGTGTTGTGCTTGTGGTTGCCCCAGCCCCAATTGAGCAGCACGGGAGCCTTGAGGGGTGTTTAGAGGTCGCCTCTCTTGTTGCCCGCCCCGGACCGCCTCAGTACTTGGAGTTCTTCCATCCTTCTCCACAAATTATTACATGGAATCATATCAAAGGATTTCTTAAAGTCCACTAAAAAACAATACAATCGAGTTTCCTTTTAGCCAACTTTCCTCCATGAGAACACAAAGAGTAACAAGATGATCAATGGTGCTATGGCATCGACCAAAACCCGCTTGTCCTTTAGCACGTTATCATTCTCTTCAGTCCAATCACTCAATTTCATCTCCATTATGCAACCAAACAACGTCTTTGCCATAAGAGACTCAATCATTATAGTCCGGTAGTTGTTTACATTCTTTACAAGCCCTCCTTTATGTAAAGGCTTGACCCAATTAGTACTCCAATCATAAGGCGTACCATGTTGAAGTGCAAGGTTGAACATATCACACATCCACTCATGGATAAAATCTCCCGTCCATTTGATCATCTCCGCTTGATACCATGAAGATCTCTACTTTGCGAGTGGCCAAATTTTCAAGCCCACCACATACATCCTCAATAGTAAAAAAAGAGGACATACATGGGAGTGAACCATAAAATGTCATTTTTTCAGCATTTGGTTGCTCATATAATTTCCTACAATGTGTGTACATATCCACAAGACTCAAGTTACCAAAACTCTCAACCCGCTTGCCCCTCAAGTTTTCCTAAAATCTTCCGCATGCACGTACCTTTTCTTGGACTTGAGAAAGTTGTTGCTTTACTTCTTATCTTCTTCTCTTCTTTTGAATCAATGACTTGTATGTATGAAAATGACTTTGATAGTTGTCTTTGTCCATACTTGCATCAAGCTTTATCAAGGATTTTTTAGCATCTTGACATTATTTATCAAACCACCTTTTTCCTGATCCATCTTTGTTGATACCATGGAGATGCTTTATGGCAAAACATTCTTCGGCACAAGAACAAATAACTTTCTTGAAAGCTTCCCATTTAGTTTCTAATGGTGCACCGTATTGAAGCTTTGTCATCCATAACTTTTGCTCATTGACCATTTCAATGTACATTGGTGCCCATTTCAAATCCATACAAAGTGATAACTTCTCTTCCCTTTGGCTGATATTATCATGCTTAGTTGCTTCTCCACATGCAAGGTCAATACATAAAGTTTGATGTTCTAATTCCGGGGTCCATTAGCCAAACATAAAATTGTTTATGTGATACATGATGGTTGGCTTCAGAGAGTAACATATAGTCAATCACACTATCCCCATTATGTTTTCTACATGTAAATCCATTGGTTCTAGTCCACAAAGATACACCATTGGAAATGATCATACCCGTGCTATTACACATGTGTAAAAATAACTTTCCATAGTGATCCGTCCCTTTCTCATCCATTGAAGTACGATCATACAAGTGAACTTCCTCCAACTCCATCGAAATGTATGGCATAGTGAATTGTTGAGTAACATGTTGCAATGTTTTTGTGTGAGCATTTATATTCCCAAATACAAGAACATCACCTTTGCCTTTGCAATATGCAATGTCCTCTTCCAAATCAAAAATGGAATGATCTCTATCCATGCAAGCATAAGGAGGGAGGGAGGGGAGGGGGATAGAGAGGTAGAGATAGAGAGAAAGAGAGGGAGATAGAAATAGAAAAGTAAAAATAGAGAGAGAAATTCAAAAAGAGATATAAAAAGTAGAGAGAGAGAGAGAGAGCAAAAGAGAAAGAGAAAGAGAGAGAGAGACAGAAAGAAAGAAAGAGTAGATAGAGAGAGAGGATAAAAAGAGAGAGGAAGAGGGAGAGAAAGAGAGAAGTAGAGGGAAAGAGAGAGTAGATAGATAGATAGATAGATAGAGAGAGAGAGAGAGAGAGAGAGAGAGAGAGGGAGAGAGGGAGAGTAGATAGAGAGAGATGGAGAGGTGGAGCAAGAGAGAGATAGAAGTAGAGAAAGAGAGGGAGAGTAGATAGAGAGAGATCGAGAGGTAGAGAGAGAGAGAGAGAGAGAGAGAGAGAGAGAGAGAGAGAGAGAGTAACTTTCCATAGTGATCCAGTTCTTTCTCATCCATTGAAGTACGATCATACAAGTGAACTTCCTCCAAGTCCCTTGAAATGTATGGCATATCAAATTGTTGAGTATCATGTTACAATGTTTTTTTGTGAGCATTCGTATCCCCAAATACACTAACAACACCTTTGCCTGTGAAATATGCAATGTCCTCTTCTAAATCAAAAAATGGATGATCTCTATCCATGCAAGCATAAGGAGGGAGGGAGGGAGGGAGGGAGGGGAAGGGGATAGAGAGGTAGAGATAAAGAGAAAGAGAGGGAGATAGAAATAGCAAAATAGCAAAATAGAAATAGAGCGAGAAATTCAAAAAGAGCTAGAAAAAGTAGAGAGAGAGAGAGAGAGAGAGAGAGAGAGAGAGAGTAGATTGAGAGAGAAGATAAAAAGAGAGAGAAAGAGGTAGAGAAAGAGAGAAGTAGAGGAAGAGAGAGAGAGAGAGAGTAGAGAGAAAGAGGTAGAGAGAGAGAGAAGTAGAGAGAGAGAGAGAGTAGATAGAGAGAGGGAGGAGTAGAGAAAGATAGGAGAGAGAGAGAGAGAGAGAGAGAGAGAGAGGAAGAGAGAGATACAAAGACAGAGTAAATAGAGAGGGGGAGAGGGAGAGTATGTGAAGAAGACCCTAAAAAAGTGAGTTGAAGTTGAGGGTGTCAAAACAAAAATCAACAAGTAAATGTTATTAACAATTCACCACATCAATGAGTAGTAAACACTACAAAAAATGCTAGTTATATTCCACTTAACACAAAACAATTACTATGAGCAATAATCAACCCTCAAAAAATAAAATTTGTAGCAATTAGGAATCTTACAAGTGAACCGTATACACATACTATGGTTCTTCATTCACCATGAGTTGAATCATCATGTGGTCATTACCACTCTGGTACTATGTTGAGATGGAGAGAGAGAGAGAGAGAGAGAGAGAGAGAGAGAGAGAGAGAGATGAGACAAAAGACATACCATGTACGCTTCCAAAGACAAATTCATATGTAGAAAAAGATACATACATATATATATATATATATATATATATATATATATATATACATACATACATATATACATATATAAACCAATTTGAGTAGAGTGAGCCATATATAGCACTAGCATACCTCTGGCTAAAACCTTCACACGAGCAGGTGAGCGTGCACGCGCGCACACACATGTGCACATTGGGCTAAACATCATGACTACCTCTCTCCCTTTTACATACACTTGCACCATTAGAGTGTGTGTGTGTGTGTGTGTGTGTATGCATATAAAGCTGGCATAAATTTTTTTCTCTTCCAACCACAACTAGGCAATGCGTGGATGCATTCGCCTTTTGTTATAATTAATGACACCCAAACGATCCCCCTTGGCCATGGTTGTTCACAATGTTTCAAAAAACTACTATTTGCAACCAAACATTCTTTTTATTGATTCTCTTAGAGAAAATTCTAAAAATTTGAGCTAATTTTAACTAATTTACTGATTTTTTTGAAAAATCTAGACGAGACTTTTCCTTTCCCCCTCCCTCAATCGACATTTTTGGAAGTCAAAGTGGCACAAATGTACTCTAAGAAACACGTTTCCCAAACATTATACAAATCATATTGACAGCTTCTATATTTTATTGCACGCACATCTTTCTAGATTCGTTCATTGCCTTCTAGTGGCTCACATGAAGTGGAAAAACCAATGACCACACCTGCAAATTCGAACCCGGAAGCATTTTTCATGAATTCTCTTGGTGCTACCATAATGTAACTGTAATCTAAAAAGGAACAACTCTTGACCCCCTCGAAACCCCTCGTCTATCTCACTTGCCGCCTGCTGCTCAAGTTCAAGCCACTATCTGCTACTCATGTTCATGCCACTGTCTACTACTCAGGTTCATGTGACCGTTTACTGCTCAGGTTCCCTCAAAATATACATTGACATTGACCTATACTCTTTCGTTCGATCATTGCTCTTTTGAAGTTTCCTTCAATCAAAATTGGCATTGGTGCCAGATTCCATTACTACTTTCCTTGTTTCAAATCGTAGGTACATACTAGTAAACTGGGATAATATTAAAGGAAATCAATTAGTAATAAATATCGGGTGAATATCCCCCAACTCCCTCTAAGGTCTCCCCAACCCTCATTGCACCCTTGGTGAAGTGAGCTTCAATCGAACACCATCCCACCTCTGTCTGTGAAAACCAACCCATAAGGCATGAATCGAGGAGCTTACATACACATACACATACACATATACATACACATACACATGCACACACACACACAGACACACACACACACACACACACACACACACACACACACACACACACACACACACACACACACACACACACACACACACACAGAGGAATGAGTGAGAGAGTGGAAAGCACGCTAGGGTTTTGAAACTCTATGACATCGTAGCAACCATCGCAATCCTCCTTGACTACATTATCAGGTCCACACTTGCTCTTTGGCACTATGGATCCCCCCCCCCCCCCCCCCCCCCCCCCCCCCCCTGCGTTTTAGTTAGACCCGCGTACTGCTGCATGTTGACCGGGTATTGCTCAGTCAGAAGTTGCTAAATCGGATATTTCTCTGATATTTTCCTAAAAATTGGCAGATTCAATTAGGAGGTAGGTAAAAGCTATAAATTATAATGTTTGATAAGATCAAAGAAATGAAAGAAGTTTTGACTCTCTCTCTCTCTCTCTCTCTCTCTCTCTCTCTCTCTCTCTCTCTCTCTCTCTCTCTCTCTTCTTGCTCTCTCTCAATCTTTACATATGCTGTTTTGAGAGCTGTCTCTAAGTTTTCCCTGTTGAGGGTGTATGTCCTCAACACATTGGCGATCACAGGCAAGTAACCCTATCTCCCACTGAAGATGAAGGCGTGTGTTGTATCAAAGGGTCTCATCCCATTGAAGATGAAGATGAAGATGAAGACGTGTGCTGTTTTTCTAATTTGCGGGTATTGCTCAGTCAGAAGTTGCTAAATCGGATATTTCTCTGAAAATCGGATATTTCTATGATATTTCCCTAAAAATTGGCGGATTCAATTAGGAGGTAGGTAAAAGCTATAAATTATAATGTTTGATAGGATCAAAGAAATGAAAGCAGTCACGACTCTCTCTCTCTCTCTCTCTCTCTCTCTCTCTCTCTCTCTCTCTCTTCTTGCTCTCTCTCAATATTTACATATGTTGTTTTGAGAGTCGTCTCTAAGTTTTCCCTGTTGAGGGTGTATGTCCTCAACACATTGGCGATCATGGGCAAGTAACCCTATCTCCCACTGAAGAGAAAGGCGTGTGTCGTATCAAAGGGTCTCGTCCCATTGAAGATAAAGATGAAGATGAAGGCGTGTGCTGTTTTTATAATTTGCTGGTAGAATTCAATAAGGCAATGAAATGTGTGGAGGTCAAGCTGCAGAACAAGGAATCTCTGAGTGAGGATAGGGTGTGTAAATTAAGCAAAGGTGTTGCAAAATCGGATGCAAATGAGGAGTACAATTGGGGTTTTTCTGTGGTGGTTCTACTGCTACACAGAGGCACAATTGGGCTGCAAGGAGTACACACACTCTCCTTTTATATGGGTGCCATTAGCTTGTATGTTTGCACGGAGACGCATGTACATGGAGAAGTAGCATGAGGAAAACAAAACGAGAATGTGGATCTGTACGCATAGGAAGATAGAGAAAGCGGAGAGAAATGAAGCAGTGAATTAGGTGGCATGCATCAAGAATTAGAAGAGGGTTTCATGGAGCAAAGAAATTGTGGAGAGGGTGGAGTGAATTCACGCTCAAGTGCATAGTTTCAGGTGGCAGATTTCCTAGCAGATTTTCAGTCAGGAGATTTAGAGGGCTGGCAACGGATTGCAAATTAGCGGAGTTGAAATCAAGAGATTTTTCTAGTAATGGTTTTGAGATGATGACTCTTGACAAGGACGAAGTGATCCAAAGGAGGCATACCGGCAAAGAGAAGATCGGATGTACTACCTAGAGACTCAAAGCTTGCAAGAAGCACAATCTTGGACAAGCATTTGGAGGAATCTTTTGGTGAACCAATGCCAAATGAAATCATTATGTTTTTTCCCAACATGTTTTATTCTCAAATCTTTGTAATCCTATGCCATGTGATAAGGCATTTGACTTTGATCAAGGGATGTGTGAATCCGAGTCGGATTTCTACAAAATCCACCACCGGGGCGTGCCATGTGTTGATCGGGTATTGCTTAGTCAGAAGTTTTGCTAAATCGTATATTTCTTTGATATTTCTCTAAAAATCGGCAGATTCAGTTAGGAGGGTAGGTAAAAGCTGTAAACTATAATGTTTGATATGAGCAAAAAAATGAAAACAGTTACGAGTCTCTCTCTCTCTCTCTCTCTTCTTATTCTCTCTCAATATTTATGTATGCTGTTTTGAGAGTCGTCTTTGAGTTTTCCCTGTTGAGGGTGTATGCCCTCAACATTGCGAGGCATTCTATGTTGGGCAAAGGGTTGGATGACTACGATCCACATCATGGAAAATCTCTTGAAATATTCCCTCACCCCAAAACCCGAGGTTAAGGGAGAACACAAGGTTTTCCTGCACTCCTCTATTGCCTGGTCATAGCTCTCTGTTTTTTGAGAAAGGGATTTGGTTTTATTTTTTACGGGTCGACTGCCTGATCTTGCCCTCTGGGTGATAAGATTTTCTTCTTGAGGTCTGTCTTGTTTGAGGTTTTGTTCTTTGAAGCTGAGGAAAAACAAGCCTTTCTTAGTGCACCTACTGTTATACTGTGTGGGAAATTTGTTCATATCATCCCGTGGAGATTGATAAAGTTAATTAAGGACGATCTATTAACTAAATGTCCGATTTGGGTGAAGTTTGTGGATCTCCCAACATTCTTGTGGTCAAGCATAGGGAAACTAGCAACATCATTGGGTAAGGTCTTGTTCTCACCAACCATCCATTGCCCTAAAAGAAATAAAGCATGCATGTTATGGTAAACTAATTAGAAGTTTTGTGAAACCTTGGAAATTGACCTGGATAATGTTTGGAAACTAGGCATCTACCTTAAATGGGTTAAACTTGATGGAGCTTATTTTCACTGTGGGAATTTAGGGAGCTTCTCAAAAAACTATTCTCTAATAAATAAGACGGTGGATCTTATACCCTCATATCCAAGAAGCAAGACTATGGTGCCTAAGGAACAACTCTATGGTAAAACACTTGGGAAAGGGGACCAATCAGGGAATCATAGCACTCACAATCATAATCCCCCCTACTTCACCCTATTCTCGAAAACTGGGGTTGAGAGCTCCCTCCTATCCAAGATCCCTATTCAAACAAAATACGGGGGGGGTAGTGTAGCATCCTCTTCCAATGGATCAAGAAATTATGATAAAGATAAAAGGGTGGCTAACACAAAAGGCTTCACTCCTTCTAAGAAAACATTCAAATCTAAAGGGTTTTCATCAGGTTACTTCTCACATAACTTCTATGAGGTGCTCATGGAAGATATGCCCTCACCAGAGACATTAGCTGCAATAGAACCATAGTTGAGAACCATGATTCCAATAAGATATCTTGATTACACTCTAAAGAAGGACAGGGTGTTTAGCTAGAGGTTCATATGCACAATAATGATAGTGAAGATGGGGAGACCCAAGTATTGCATAATACTCCCCAATGAAGCTTGCAACTTTCAATGTGAAGGGGATTAATGAACCCACTATATGTACTCGTTTTAATAAATGGATTTTCCTTCGACATTTAATGTCTGTTTTGTTCAAGATCATAAAATGCATATAGAGCTGACAAATTTCGCATTATAGAGGGATGCACTAGTTTAATGGTGGGGGTCAGGAAGGGTATTCATGTGTCTTGACATGCATTAAATCATCTTTGAATCCCTAGTGGGATATGGACCACCCTAGTGGTAGATGCTCAATATCCTTGATTGACACTAAATGGGGGTAGAAAGCTTTAGTAAACATTTATGTTGACATCAATCATAACACGAGGAAAGACCTATGGGACTGGCTGTATTCTATTCACCTGCAACGAGGTATTGTTGGAGGAGACTTCAATATGGTGTGCTCTACCAGGGATACTACCTCTCCTGCTACTGTTATGTCTCACTCTGAAGACTCAAGCTAGGTTGCACTAACCTCTAGTAATTGGATTGATGCATGGCTTACTCATGGGCATATGCACAATTGGTACACTTTTCATTCTCATACTCATGATCCAATCTTGATTGATTGTATCTTATTGAAACTTACTGATTACCTGCTTCTTCTTAGTTGAATGTTGAAATTCAAGTGTCTCTCTCTGATCATTTTCCTCCGGTTCTACGCCTGAATAATGTTGATTTTTAATCCTTTAAAACTGTGGGTTCTAGTAGGCCTCTGATGGTAAAAAACACACTGTTGCAAAATTGGGGTTTTAAGCAAGCAGTTCCAACGATTTAGAAACAAAAACCATATTAGGTAGTGAATTTGGGAATTTCCCAATTCCCACTTTCAAAATGAGCTTAAGATTTGACCACATGGCCAAATATTAGCCAAATTTTTGAGACCATGGCTTGAAAGAGCTTTTTAAGTACTACCTTGTGGAAGGATTTGGTCTTAAAAAATAGTTTGAGATTTGTCCATATGGCCAAATCTTTAAGATATTGGTGATTCCCAAATTGGCTTTAAATTCTCAAAGTCTAATGTGGTATTAACATCTTTGTTGTAGGATGGTATGCAGAATCCAGTGAAAACAACTACAATTTTGTGAAGAGATGCAACATTGTATTAGACTCACTGGGAAGAGGGTTGCCAGGGAGAAAACAATGGATGTACTGGACTTTGTAGAAAATGTAAAATTACTCATGGCCTAGGATGTACGTCAGTTGAGTGATAGAGACATTGAAACGCTTAAGGATTCCATACACGTGCTAAAACAATATGAAGTAGGGAGAGCATCTAGGGCTAGGTTTTTATGCAAACATCATGATCTTAGGAATGTTCATTGTTCATCTAAAACTTGTTCCAAGAAACTGCTGACCACGCATGCTAGGGAATGCATTCATAAACTCTCCACTAAGAATGGGAACTCCATATCAGAACCAGTTCTTATCATGGAGGAATGTACACAATATTTTGAGGGGATTCTGAACAAACGAGCAGATAAGTCTTTTGAAAGACAATAGGCTATTGAGCTATTGATTTCTTTGGTTGATTCATGCATGGAGGAATGTAATGCCAAAAGATTGGAAGCACCATTTGAGGTGAAGGAAACTTTATGGGCCCTTAAGAAATTGGGCAATGACAAAACACCAGGGGCGTGTGGTGTCAATAAGGAATTCATATTGGCATTTTGAGAACAACTGAACCCATTGATAATGACAATCATCAATAAGATTTTTCAAACTCAATGCATGGATCCATTGCTGAAACAAGGGATCATCAAATTGTTGCCTAAGAAAACTTTCCATGATGGTCTTTCAAACTGGAGACCCATAACAATTGATGGGTGTTATGTACAAATTGTTGCTTAGGAAACATCTGCATGAGGCACAAACTAGGTTCATTGGTGGGGGAAGATCTATCTTTGACAATATATTGACAGTGATGTTGGGAATTGAGGCCTGCGAGAAAAGAAATCAGAGGGTTTGATTCCATTTTATGGGACATTGTAGTTAAAGTTATGAAAAAAATGGGATTTGGGGAAAGAAGTAAATCCTACATTATGTTATTGGGGGTGGGCTCCACATCTGATATCCTAGTTAATGGAAGACTATCTAGCAAAGTGGCTATAGGCAGATCAGTCAGATAGGGCTGTCCATTAAGCCCCTTACTGTTTGTAGTAGCTACTCACCTGTTGTTTTGTTTCTTGTATTCTCAAGTAACTACTGGTAATATGAGAGGGCTGCACGTGGGTCATGAGGAGGTGGTGGCACTTGGGTTTTCTAATGACACTTTAGCCTTTTTAGAGGTTGATAATGCTAACATTGATAAATGTATGAACTATTTGACTGTGTATTCATTACTGCTGGTTTTGAAATTAATTGGGGTAAATCTAATCTCATTGGTATCTCTGTTGAGGACTTCAACTCTCTCATTTGGAAAGGTAAAAGGGTGATCATAGGCACACTATTTAGACATCTATGCTATACTATTGGTGTGGATGTATATGCTAAACAGCTGATTGCATGGGTAGAAGCAGGAATTCATACTCAAGTTGTAAGACAAGGGAAGCTAGAGCCTGAGAGTCCACCACCCAACCACCCATTATATAGCAAAGCCCCTGGCCCTTTTCCCTAGTTGGACTCCCTTTCCACACTGCCTAGCCTGGCCCTACCCTTGTCTAGTCCGGACTTGCCGGTGTCTTGACATTACTCCCCCCTTAAGAAGAATTTTTGTCCTCGAAAACAAAATTGGGGAACTTCTTCTTAAGAACACTAATGTTTTCCCAAGTGGAACCTTCCTCAGGTCGGTCTTTCCACTTGATTAAGGCTTGTTGACATACGTGATGACGTGTACGCAACTCATGATAATCAAGAACACACTCTGGTTCATGCGGTAAGGTAGGAGGTTCAATGAAATTAACCAAAACATGTTGGTCAATGACATTGTTGTCCCCATGTAACCGCTTACGTAAACGGATTACATGAAGCACCGGATGAATGTGAGAATGTGAAGGTAGTAATAATTTGTAGGCACGATCACCTACTCACTTGAGTATTTTGAAAGCCCCACAATATCGGCGAGATAATTTAGGTGTCGGCCCAGTTTTCAACATTTCTGAATGTTCTGGCACATGTAAAAATACTTCCTCCCCTTCGTCAAAGGTAACGTGCCGACGTTTCTTATCAACGTACTTATTATACCGATCCTGTGCTTGTCAGACATTCTGACAAGAAAGTTTCAGCATATCCATGTGGTCTTGGAGAAAATCCTTAACCTGTTGGAGTTTTTCGGTTGCCAACCCCACCATAACTGGTGACCTAGGTTGAAACCCGTACATGAGCATGAAAGGACTAAAGCCTGTTGTGACATGCTTAGCACTGTTGTAGGAAAACTCGAGAATAGGTAAGTATTCTTCCCAGTCTGACTGTTTTTTGCTGACGTATGCTCTTAACATATCCTCTAGCACCTAGTTAACCCGTTCCATCTGACCATCTGTTTCTGGATGATCAGCTGTAATGAGGTTTAATTGTGTACCCAATCGTTTAAATACGGCTTTCCGAAAGTGGTTGTTAAACTTGGGATCACGGTCACTAACAATGTTACTTGGCAAACCATATAGTTTGTATAGATTGTCCACAAATAACTTGGCTAGTTATGGTGTCTTAACCGTTGATTTGGTTGGAATAAACTTACATAGTTTAGTCAACCTGTCTACGACCACCCATACCAAGTCATGACCTCGTACAGTGGTTGGTAAACCTGCAATAAAATTTATAGAGATGCTTTTTCATTTTCCATTGGGAATCTCCAAAGAATGCAAGAGTCCTCCTGCTTTCAGGCGCTCTGCTTTGTTAACTTGACATTTTTGGCAATGCAAGACATAAGCTTGAACTAAGCCATGTATACCTGGCCGATAAAATTGTCGTCGTACGAGAGCATAAGTTTTTCTAATCCTCGGGTGCCCTACACTTGGACTATCATGAAATTCATGAAGAATTTGGCACCGAATGTCTGTTTTCGTCGGTACACAAACTCTCCCCTTATGGAGTAGGTACCCATTGTCGATGGTGAAATGCTTCCATCGCTGTAGTTCATCACTTGATAAAGGAGAACTAGGTGTGGAGGTTAACTGTACACTAACGTCATTGGAGCTGAGAAGGATCCCTCTTTTGAACATGGCTCCACACTTTGGAATATGCTTCATCATGCTCATATTTGGCTTTGAGAGAATCTAAAAATTCACTACAAAGTTCCGTGAACAAGAGCGAACTGATCTCTGGCATTCGACTTAGAGCGTCCACCACAACATTGTACCGGCCTTTGCGATAACTTAGCTTGGCATCATATTCCTAAAGAATCTCGGTCCACATGGCTTTTCGACCCTTCAAATCCATTTGTTGTATAAATCATTTGATGCTTTCAAACACAATCTCCAACTGAGCATGATACAGATAATGCCGCCATGTTTTTAAGGCAGACACTATTGCATAGAGTTCGTGTTCGTAGGTAGAATAGTTTTGTTGAGCTGCATCAAGCTTCTTGCTTTGAAATGCAATCGGCCGTCCGTCTTGCAACAGGGCTGCTCCAATAGCACGTCACTGGCATCCGTTTCCAAAATGAATGGTTTCAAAGGATCTACAATAGCAAGTATAGGAACTGTAGCTAATGCATCCTTGAGCGTATCAAAACTGTGCTATTGAGCGGATCCCCACTGAAAAGCTTTACCTTTGAGTTTTAGTTGATCCGTCATAGGAACAACAATTTGAGCATAGTTTTTAACGAACCTTAGGTAAAAACCTGCAAACCCTAAAAATATATGTAATTCTTCCAGATTTTTAGGAGAAGTCCATTTACGGATGGTATCCACTTTGGATTGATCCATATATAGCCTGTTAGCTGAAATAACATGCCCTAAATAATGAATTTCATCTTTTAGAAAATCACATTTAGATTCCTTGGCATATAATTTGTTTGTGCGTAACAACTCAAACATTTTCCGGGGATGTTGTAAGTGTTCTTCTTCAAAAGCACTATAGACTAGGATGTCATCGAGGAAAACAATGAAAAATTTGCCCAAATATGGCTTCAAGACACTACCATAAGTGTCATGAATGTTGCGGGTGCATTGGTTAACCCAAAGGGCATCACCAAGAACTTGTAGTGTCCAAACCGTGTTCGGAATGCAATTTTGGGTATATTGGCAAGTCGAATACGGACTTGGTGATATCCTGACTGTAAGTCTATTTTCGTAAAAATGGGAGCATGACTGAGCTTATGAAACAACTCATCTACTCTGGGCAATGGATATTTGTTCTTAACTATAACCGCATTTAAGCCACGGTACTCTACGCACATGTGCATACTGCTGTTTTTTTTCTTCACTAAGAGGATAGGCGAAGCCCATGGTGAAGAACTGGGTTGTATAAACCCTCTGCTAAGGTAGTCAGCAAGCTGACATTCCGCCTCAGCAGCTTTTGAATAACTCATACAGTAAGGTGGTTTACTAACAGGTTTACAGCCTGCAGCCACGTCCATGCTATGTTGTACTGATCGTGTCAGCGGTAATCGTGAAGGCAAATCATTAGGAAATACATCTTGAAATTCCTTTAACAATGTTTGTAATTGACTAGCAATGTTTTCTTGTTTAGAGTTAGCAGTTGGTGGAATAGAGGAGAAAAAAGCATGCGGCATTGATGAATGTTCAACAGACTCAATGTTAGAAAGAAAATGAGAGAGTGAGTAACATAAGAAAACCTGATCTATTTCATTATCAGAAATGAGCTGCATAAGCTCAGCAGTACAAATCAGTGGTGATGAAGGTATATCTTTTTCTCCTAACAACAACACATGTGCGCCATGGGATTCAAATATCAAGCTGTTGTGCTCATAGCTACGCTTCAGTGATGGTCCTAGGCTATGCAACCACTCCCTACCAAGAACCACATTATCCCTTTCCATGTGCATAACCTGAAAATCCAAACATGTGGAGTACCCTTGTACTTCCAATGGAACAGATCGGCATTGAGTATCCCATATTTCACTATCATGTCCATTCATCGTTGCTACCTTGTAGCGGTGGGTACTTGGAGTTTGAGGCAGTTTGAGTTTTTTCACCAATCCGCAATTCATGAAATTGTGAGTAGCACCGTCATCTACCAAGATGTGCACCTTGTGCCCTTACAGATATTCATGCATACGTACTAACTCATGTGGTCCAGAGGTTGGTTGCCACACGGAAGCTGTGAGACAACATTCATACACCACCTCAATGTGTGTTACTTCCACTGTAGAGAATCATGAGGAAGAGTCAAGAGGCAGCAATTGCACCATATGCATTGCTTTCTCCTTGCCCTGAGCAGCAGATTTCCTCTTGGGACAATCCTTTTTGCCATGACCTCTTCCTAAACGTTGAAAACATGATTTTTCTTTCTTGGCTTTATCAAAGTTCTCGAGAGAGAGAGGACCCCTAGACCCCTTGGGTTTTTTAGGTGCATTTGAATTGGCAACTATAAATTTTATTTTATTGTTCCCATACTGAGTGCATGTATTACCATGTATATTAGTAGAAAATGTGACTATTATGTGCTTTTTTTTCATTAGGATCATCATGAATATGTGCTTTCACTATGGATTCCTCAAGTGTTTTAGGGACTTGGGTCTTGACATACTTCTTAAGCTCGGGTGTCAGACCTCGTATGAACCCCCGTACTTGTTAAAGGTATGTAAGCCTTCAAACTTGAGGATAATGTCCCGATAGTGAAAGATATATTCAAGTAGTGATGGGTATTCGCGCATGGAACATGTGTCCCAAGCCGTCCAATTCCGATCGGCCTTGTTTGTAGGCAAAAATTCCTTGCTAAACATTGGTTCAAAAGCTGCGATGTTCTTCTCCTTGAGAGACATCCACCATTTGTAGGCCTTGCTAAACATTGGTTCAAAAGCTGCAATGTTCTTCTCCTTGAGAGACATCCACCATTTGTAGGCCTTGCCTTCCAGAGTTAAGCTCGTTTGCAGAGCTCTGACTGCATCCGGAGTACGCCGTAAGGCATGAATTCCATCCCACTTGCTGAGAAAGATATTCACTGCATCCTTATTGCAGTCTTGGTGTTCTCCCTTAAAAATCGGTGGTTCGATGTTTTTTAACAATTCATCCACCTCTTTTGCAGTGAGAGTATGCAATGTATCAGCATTTGGGCCTTGCCCTAGATTAGACGTGCCTTGCCCTTGTGTAGCAACGTGCTCATGCATGTGCATGTCAGTAAGACTCTTGGACTGATGTTGCATTAATTGAATTACTAATGTGGATAGTTTAGTAACATTTTCATTTAAAGCTTTAAAATTTTCATCCATGACTGTCATGCGTCTCTAAAGTGCACGAGATTCTTGAATATCAAGCAATTTGTAATTCAACTGATGTAGCATCACGGGTACTCTCCTTGAGAGATCCGGCCGCGGGCCATCATTGGTAGGATCAGGCATACTTTGCTCAAAATCAAATGTCATATTGATATCGGAATCCATGGAGACACAGTGTAGTGGAAGGAATAGCAAGAAAAAATACTCGTAGATGTAGGATGCACCGCCAAGGCTAATTAAGATCAATTAGCCTTGCTAATACGTCGACTGTCCAAATAAAAAATGATCTGAAATTTCAATCGTGCAGGTACTTGTCTTGAACACTTTGCAGCTGAATCGAGTGTAAGTGGTATTGCTTTCGACCTCAATCAATTTGAGAACTATTGTCGCCAATGAATCCGCTTATGAAGCTTTTATCGGCGTGCTGAATTTCTGCAGCCAGTACCAGGGAATTTGTGAAAGCTGTGTACTTGCCGGCCCCGTCGATTCCACTCAAATGTGCTTGGGTTTGTTGCTTGTGGTGGGGGTGTGTATCCATTGCGGGGGTGTGCATCACCCCTAAGCTTTTAATTTGAAGTCCTAAGGCCAAGGGCCTTAGGCGCTTAAGTGTGAACTTCAAGCTTCAAACGGCCATAGCCGTGAGCAGGTAGCGTGTAGAGGCTTGGAACGCCAGGGGCGGATGATGAGTTGCAAGATGGGCTTTGGCCCTATGTCGAGAAGCAACTAGCAGGCCCTTGCGCCTCTGTTGAGCCCGCATGCCGTTGGTTTGGTGCTCCTGCACCCGGTGGCTCTCCTTGCCAAGCCCGCATGCTCACGGTGCTTCTTCCTCGTCGACTTCCTTAGCAAGGGGTGATCCCCATGGTCTTGTACCATGACATGCAAGGCTTTGTCTGGCTAGAAAGCACCACGTCTTCCCCTTTCCCAAAATAGGCACTAGCTCTGATACCAGTGTAAGACAAGGGAAGCTAGAGCATAAGAGTCCACCACCCAACCACCTATTATATAGAAAAGCCCCTGGCTCTTTGCCCTAGTTGGACTCCATTTCCACACCACCTAGCCTGGCCCTGCCTTGCCTAGTCCGGCCTTGTCGGTGTCCTGAAACAAGTTGCTAAATGGTACTACGATGAATTTCCTTTTCATGTTAGAGTGAGAGTTCTATAATCATTCACCTTATGCATTGTATCTCTTGCCTTTGCTAGAGTGGTCGGATAATGCTCTGATGAGACTCAGATATTTCTTCATTAAATTTATGTGGGGAGCTTCTCCTAAAGCATGGCTTGCTTAGTATTCCTTGCCTAAATGGTACTACGATGAATGACCTTTTCATGTTCGAGTGAGAATTTTGCAATCAATCATGATTCCTTATGTATTGTATCTCTTGCCTTTGCTGGAGTGGTCGGATAATGCTTAGCTCAGACTCAGATCTTTCTTCATGAAATTTATTTGGGGAGCTTTTTGAGGAGATTCTCCTAAAGCATGGCTTGCTTAGGATTCTCTTGCCTTGCCCTGGGAGGCCTTGGGATTTTGAACTTGAAACTATATATCACTACAAGAGGTAACTTAAATTTCGGTGCCAAATTACTTGCGTCAATGGCGGGCGTCAATATCAGTGTAGGTAAGCATCGAGGGAGATGAACATTTTAAATATTTTTATTTTTGAATTTTCGATGCATATACCGATATTCTGATGCCTATACCGATGGATATTCCAACGACTGTTCCGATGAAGTTTCCGACGCCTATACCAGCACTTGTACCGACGAACCCTACAAATAACGAGCCCTTGGGTATTTCCCTACGCATTTCTCTATTTTTTTGGACTCTTCTCTTGCTCTCCTCCCCCTCATCTACTGCAGATTTGGTACCCAACAACTTGCCGGAGAGGTGAGAATCTTGCTTGTGGACTACTCCCTAGCATCAAGGTGAGATTCTTTTCAAGTTTGCTTATATGTTTAGGGTTTAGGGTTTAACATGTAGTGTGTGTGTGTGTGTGTGTGCGTGCGTTTTTGTAGGTTTGAAGACATTTACAAGACCCTTTCTTGCTCAAATAGGCCGCATATGAATGCTCAAAAATTTTATGCATATTTAATTAATTTAGAATTATATTGTATATTGACAAAATACAATTTCATTCATTAGGATTTCAACGCTTTAAATTTTTATGCAATTTTGTTTAGAAATTATGCTTTGGAAAAAATTTGTTTTGAAATTATGGTTTGAGGTACTTTTGATTTGCTATGGGGAAATTGATTTGAAATTATTCTATGGGAAAATTTTGTTTTGAAATTATGCTTTGAAGAAAATTTGTTTCGAAATTATGCTATGGAAAATTTTTGTTTTGAAATTATGTTTTGAAATTACGCTACCATCTCATCATCATCATTCGATTGCTGAGGTTTAGGTTATAGATTTTGGTTAGGTTTAGTTTAGTTTATAGGTTAGGCTAGGGTATAGGTTATATGTTGAGTTATAGGTTATAGGTTAGGTTATACGTTAGGTTAGGTTAAGTTCGATTATGTTTAGGTTATAAGCTATTTAAATTAGTTTAGCTTATAGGTTAGATAGGTTAGGTTTAGGTTATAGGTTAGGTTATATGCTAGGTTAGGTTATAGGTTGTATATAAAAGATTAGGTTAGGTTATAGGTTAAGTTAACTAATGTTTAGGTTATAGGTTTGGTTTGAAAAAAATCTGATGCTCCCAACATTGGCGGCCCATAACCATGATGTTAGTAGCTTACGAAATTATTGCCAAGTCAATTGCCCTAAGACTCTCTCCCACTCTGGATAAGGGTATCACTCCTCGCCAACAAGATATCATCGAAGGAAGATCTATTTCAGATAACACCTTGACAACAATGGTTGGATCCGAATGCACACCATTCACCATGCAAGATTGTGTCGGTAATAGGTTAGGTTATAGTTAGTGAGCTAGCGGCAGATTAATAGTAGAAGAAATGCAAACGAGCTTCAAAGATGACTCGTGTAGTTCAAAAAGCACAAATGAACTTTGATTAGGTTAGGTTATAGGTTAGATTATAGGTTAGGTTTAGCTTATAGGTTATGTTTAGATTATAGGTTAGGTTAGAGGTTATAGGTTAGGTTAAGTTATAGGTTATGTTAGATTGGCTTTAGGTTATAGGTTATGCTAGATTATAGGTTAGGTTAGACCTAGCGACAAATCAATAGTAGAAAAAAAGCAAACAGACTTTGAAGATGACTTGTGTACTTCAAAAAACACAAACGGACTTCGGTTGAGTTAGGTTATAGGTTAGGTTTAGGTTATAGGTTATGTTAGGTTTAGCTTATAGGTTAGGTTACATTATAGGCTAGGTTAAAGCTAGCGGCAAATTAATAGTAGAAAAAATACAAACGAACTTTGAAGATGACGCGTGTACTTCAAAAAACGCAAATGGTTATAGGTTAGGTTATATTATAGGTTAGATAGAGCCAGCGGAAAATTAATAGTAGAAAAAATACAAACGAACTTCAAAGATGACTCACGTACTTCAAAAAACACAAACGGATTTCGGTTAGGTTAAGCTATAGGTTAGGTTAGATTATAAGTTAAGTAAGAGCTAGCAGCAAATAGTAAAAAAACGCAAACGGATTTCAAAAATGATTCGTGTACTTTAGAAAACGCAAACGAACTTCGGTTAGGTTATGTTATAGGTTAGGTTTAATTTGGTTATAGGTTAGGTTACACTAGTTTATAGGTTAGATTAGGTTAGGTTTAGGTTATAGGTTTCAAAAGCACAATTGGACTTCAAAAACGCACACAATAGTCGTTGACCCTGTGGTCCTAGTCATCGTGCACCTCTAGACCAAGGTGTGCAAGGATTGAACATGGCTAGAGAATGTGAGGTTGTTAGAGCTAGCGGCAAATAGTTGAAAAAATGCAACGGACTTCCGAAATGTCTTGTGTACTTCAAAATCCAAATGAAAATTGATAAACAAAGTAAAATAACGCAATCAGACTTCAAAGGCACTCAGAGAATTAAAAAACCTTAATATATAGTCATTGACCAATAAAGACGAGATTATTCCCCCAGTGTGGTCCTAATCTCCATGCACCTCTAGACTGAGGTGTGTGGGGATTGGGCGTAGCTAGAGAATGTGAGGTTGTCATGTATTGTCATGTAGTTAGTAGTGTGTAGTTATAATAACTAGAGTGTTTTTATTATTTGTTGCATCATTAGTAGATAAAGTATGGACGATAGGGTGACATGTCCTTGTGTGCATTACAATCATCAGATCTTTCAAAAACAAAAAATCTGCGACCAGCACATATGCAATCACAGTCTCTTTTTGATAGAGAAACTACAAGACCTGTGTTATCGATCTCATCGTCCGGAGAAAATAAATCAAACTCCGCAAGTAGATATTCCTCCAGCTTGATTTCGGAGAAGACGATTTTCAAACGAACAGTCATCGACTGAGTCCTCCAAACCAATACCTGATGTGGCATTTCAAGAAGTAGAGACGGAGCAGATGTTAGATGCGTTCTTTGACATGGATCCCATCATTGAAAACATAGAAGACGATATCATTCAAGGAAATACTGTCAACCACAACCTCAGCAATCCTCTTCGTATCGACGGCATGATAGAAACGATAAAAAGGGTGAGATGATGCAAACTCTTGCACGCATGTCGCTTTACAATAGTGTAAAAATCTGAGTTCTTCGTACTGCCACTTTGGCAATGCTTAATTTGCAATCTGTCTCTCGGTAGTCTGACACCACCATCATAGAGATTTCCAGGTAAATACATTGTATTCTAAGCATGATCAAGTGCAAGCTACATTTCAATACAAGGGGCTGACATGTTCATGTAACAACAGGTTGCTCAACGAGTAAATCTTGCCAGAAGGGAATCACATGCCTCCTCCAGCCGCTAAAAATCTTCTTACTAATTTGGGCTTGGATTATCACAAAATACATGTATGTCCTAATTATTGTATACTCTTTTGCAATGAGTATGAAAATTGGAACAATGTCACAATTGTGGATCAAATAGGTATTGAGAGGACACACAAGGAAAATTTATCCTGCAAAGGTCCGTTTACACTTTCCTATCATTCCAAGAATAAAGAGCATGTTCATGTGGAAGTCTATAGCCGCTTTGATGACATGGCACTCAAATACTAGATCGACAGTTGATGTGATGCAGGTACTTGCTGACTCTCATGCATGAAAGCACATAGAGGAAAGCTGGCCTCCATTAAAGAATGAGTCTCAATGTATCCGCTTTGGTCTTGCAATGGACGGAGTAAACCCATTCAGATTATGGAGTTCGTCAGCTCCCCCTCCCCTTTTCACTCCAACGCCTCTTCTCTTGATCCCATCCCCTCTACTTCTTCCCTCCTCACCCTTCCTACCATCACCAAACCTCAAGAGTTCGACAAAGTTGTGTCTGGCTACTTGCAAAAATTCAAGACTATTAATCTCAAGCTTTCTAAAGAAAAATCTCACCTCCTACACCTCCAAAACCTCCGTGCTAACAATAAAGCTCCCAATAGCTTGTGCATAAAACCACCACGCCTTGTTTTAAATGATTCTAGTGCCCAAGCCCTTCCCAAATGCCAAATTCCTTAGCCTTAACATACAATACCAACTAGAATGTTCCGACGTTTACTTACAAGCCCAAACTCTCCTAGTAAAAAACCTTCAAAAGCTTTTTAACTTCTTCCATGAGGTGGTAGAAGAACGCTTGGAAGATCTTGTTAAAAAACTTTCACCCATATCCTTCCCTAGAATTCTACCTGATGTTGCATGGGCCAATTAACTTTCTATGTGAAAGCATTCTTCTCTCCTAGAGCTAGATTCCTTTGTTCAAAACTCCATCCTACAAGCACATTTGGCCACTTCTATTGAATCCGCGGCTCACAATGCAAGAAAGAGATCCCAAGAGACCCACTCTTACAAAGCAATGGCTTTGCCAAAAGAAGACACCGTTAGTGAGATCGTTCAACATGAGGTCACCACTCATATAAGAAAGCTCCTCTCCCAAAAAGCACCTTTAAACATTTGTAAAACCTCTTCCTCTAAAAAATCTTTTGCTTCCTCCTCCTCACAACCTTTTGCTTCCACTCCCTCACAACCTTCTTCTTCCTTTGCTAAACATAAATCTACCTTTAGGAAATACCCCCGCCAACCATTCAAAAAACCTTATAAATTTTCCTCCTCTTCCCCCTCCCCCTCTACCACCTTTCTTGTAGAAAACCCCTCCTCCTAATTAGGCCTTCTTCCCCCTCCCATCCCAACTTTACTCAAATCTCCCAAATACCCTCTTAATACCTCTCCTTTTTCTAGCCACCCCTCTCCCACCTTTTTGTCTCTTCCCTCTAAAACTCCCCATCCTTCATCCAATCTTCCTAAAAAACCCAGTTATTCAAAAAACCTGCAATGGAGGAGGAAGTAGTTGTTAAGCACCCAACTTCATGGGTCCATTTGCTCTTCTCCAAACCTGCCATTTTTCCTCTTTTTTGGACCCTTTTTCCCTTTTCACCAACCTACTTTCGCATTACATCACGCTCCACTCCTTCCCCTTATGGTGTTGCTAAAAGAAGATTCCCCTCTACAGCCTGCTCCACTACCTCTCCTTATGGTGTTGCTAAAAGAAAACTCAAATATTGGCTTCCTCATACTAACCCTTCTCTTTTCAAGGTGTTTATTCTAGGAAAGCAAACAATTTTTGAGTTAGAAAACAAGGTCACTAACTTAGCCTGTCATAATCTCACAAAATGGATGCTTTCTCACTATGAAAAGAAGCTTCTTGGTTTAGGCCTTAAGTATATTCCTCCCCCCTCCCCTCCTTCTCTTTCCTCTCTAAAACAATCTTTTTCTAACTTAGAAAGAAGCTACCAACTCAAGCGCGTTTTTAAAGAAATCTCTCCACCCTCTATACCTTTCTCCCTCCCCAATGTCTCTTGGTACCCACGAGTGCCCTGAATCTCAAAAGCATTTTCTTCTCTCTTTCTTCACAACTTAACACCTTTTTCTCTTCTACTCACTTCTCACCACCTTCCTTTCTAAAGAAAACCCTTCCTTCCTTAAAAAAAATGATATTTCCATTATCATCGAGCCAGTAGACAAAAATCTAGGGCCTTTCATCTTATCCAAATCTTGGTATGAAGAGAAAGCCTTTAGACATCTTCTAGATTCCTCTCCCTACACTCCAATTAAATCAGCTCCCCTCTCCTTTTTTTCCTCTCTTCTCTCGTGCATTCTTACCAATTTCCCTCTTCTTTCTTCTAAAGAGCGAGTTTTCATCCTCAAGCCTCTTTCTTCTGAACCCAAACCTTGCTCCTTTTTTCTGCTTCCTAAAATCCACAAACCCTCCTTAGTAGGGCGCTTTATTTTCTCATATAGGGGATATGTTCTTTAGCAATGCCTCTATATGGCTTCAGTTACAGCTTCTCCCTATCCTTCTCTCAAAGAGGCAACACCTCCAAGACTCTTTCTCACTCATCAAGGATATCTCCTTTCTTGTCCTTCCATGTAATGTCCTTCTCTTCACTTTTGATGTTGAATCATTATACCCTACCATTTCCATTCAACAAGGTCTATTTACCCTCTCTATCTCTATCTGGCACCATTTTTCCTCACCTAAAGCAAGTTTCAGCCTCTCTTTGGACTCTCTTGTTCATAGCCACCACTATTTCTCCTTCCAAGGGAATTGTTAGAGACAAATCAAAGGTACTGCCATGGGTTCCAATTTTGCAATTGTTTGTGCCTGCCTTTTTCTTTGTCACTTAGAAGCTAGTATTAACCTTCCCTCCATCCCTCTCTCCTCTAAGATACATTGATGATGCCTTTGGAATTTGGCAGGCCTCCTTTGTTGACCTTGAAAAAATCCTCAAGCTTTACGGGACACCACTCCAAAACCATATCAATATTTCCTCAGTCATCTCTTCCATGGAAGGTTCCATCCTTAATATTGATTTTTTCCAAGGACCCTCCTTTTCTCATTCAAGGATTCTTGATTCTCATTGCTTTCAAAAAATTCTTAACGCTTACAACTACATTCTCTGGCAATCTTGGCATCCCACCACTAGAAAGTTGCTTTTATCATTTCAAAGCTGAAAAGATATATCATTAGAGAGAGCTCCTTGGATGGCATCCTTTCCATTCGTGCCCGGTTTTTCCAAATACTTAGAGCCAGAGGGTACCCCCATGATCTCCTTCATAATTGCTTCTCCCTTATCTCTTACAATGACGGAGATTATCTCTTAATGAAGAAACCCAAATCAAAAGACCCCCCTTTGTGGTCAAAATTCCATTTTCACCTTTTACGTGCAACCTTAATCTCTCTCATACCTAGATCAAACCTCTCACCCTTCAACTTGGCACCACACTTCAACTTTCCCACCTCCCCAAGCCCCTGATATGTTGGCTTAATGCACCTAATATTGAGAAATTACTAACCTGCAATTCTCGCACCGCTCCGTAACCTCCTTCTCTCGCACCCCTCCTTGACCTCCTTGTAAGAACTTCTCCTCCCCACCATGAGTGTCAATTTGTATTTTTATCTTGTCCCTTTCCCCTTTTTTGCCTCTCAATAGGGTTATTCTTCCCTATTTGCACTTTTGGCCTTGATCCTTCTAGCCTCTCTTCTCTTGATATTACCCCCCAAATGGTGCACATCGTACCAAATGGTGCTTTTATTTACTTCTCTGTACCAAAAGATGCTTGTATTTACTTCTTTGTATCCTTCTACCTTCCTCTTAATCCTCAGCTTTTGTACTCACCTTGGGTTCATAACCCCCAAACCTTATTTATAAGCCCCCAATCCTTGTAAAATAATTAACACTACTGATGAGTTTTATATAGAGAAACATGTTTAGTGTTAATTGATTGTTCCCCGCCCCACCCCTCCCCTCTCCAAAATTATTATCTCTTTGCACCTTCTTCTTGCCTTGGTATTTTTTGCTCGCTTAACGTTCATGAAATTTATGAGTTTTTATGGCGCGTTTGCCGTAGATGTTATAGCTTACCTCCAGTCTTTTTACCTCTCCCTATACATAACCGCTCCTCCCTGTCCCTTCCTCATATCCACTCCTCCCCGTGGATATTGATGCATGGTTTTTAGGACCCCTTCTGAAGATGCAATAAAGGCACAGTCAGTTGTTGGGGAGATGAGGATACTCTAGTCCAAGGGATCTCGAAAGAGAAAAAAAATCTACTTTACAAGCACCAAAGAGTAAAAAGTGCCATGGACAGATGAAACGTGGAAACGAGCTCTTATGCATGCCTACAACCTATATCTTACAGAATAGCCCATTGTAGGTGTGAATTTCTAGTGAAATTTACACGAGGATGTTCGTGTGGACTCACAGCACAGCATACTCCGTTTTCACTTTTTTACCGACATTAAATATTTTTTACCACAGTAAATATTTTTCACCTACATGGTAAATACAAATCACTTTTTACCTATAGTAACTTTTTTTACCCATGGTAAATATTTTTTACTGCACCATAAGTAATTGGTAGGTAACAGTTCACTGTGACTAGAAGCAGTGATTGGGCATCAACAATGCAGTTACAGGAGGAGAAAAGGAGAAAATCTTATGGTAAAGGTGAGTCAACAGGGATAAAGACTTTTGAGTTGAAAAGAGACATGCTGATTTTTTCAAAGAACACATGTCAAAAGAAGCCATGGTTGAGGATTTTTTAAGAATTTGATATTCAGGAGGACCCAGCTGACATGTGCAGAACCTCCAGTTTCAACAGCCACCTTACCTGCTCTTAAATGCTGGTCAAGGCCTTATCCCCATGTGTCACAATCAGAAAAATCAGCATTTACCCTCCCCTCTCACATCACTCTAGAGAATATCTTGATGGTGACATATCAAGTGACCTCAATTTGTTGACCACCCTAAGCAAAAAGTAACCCCAATCAGCGGATTTAAGCATGTTTATCCCTAATCCTAAACCCTCTCAGAAACCTATATAAGTAGGCCTTCTCTCACTCAAAACCAACACTTCACCCACTTCACCAAGCAATGAAGCTATGATGACATTGCTCACAACGAAGAGCTATGGATGGAGCTCTACTCTCTCTCCCTCTCTCTCTCTCCCTCTAGTATGCTACATTACTAGCCCTAAAACCTAAATAAGGAGTCTTCTCTCATGCTCCATGGCCACCATCCTCGCCATCATTCTCTAAGGTATTGAGGTGTTGCTAGTAGGATCATACCTACTTGCTGGGTTGATTGTTTTTGACAAGGGATTATGCCATCCTTGGCTTGCTTCTCTATATCCTTGTTATGTATGATAAGATGCCGTTGTATTGTTAAGCTGATGTCTTGTGTATATATATGCTACATAAGGTCCCTAAGCTTCGTTTCTATGTGTTTTGCCATATGTTCTGATGCCATCATAATGCCAGAAGTCTCACTTGCCTATGTGCACTATGTGTGAGGTCCCTAAACCTCTTAATTTAGGGTGGTGCCCCCTTTGTTTTGTTCTTTGCTTGTGTGCATGAGGCGTGGTTTGTGGAGTGTGCACGAGTACAGAGGCCACCCGATTGCACTGCTCTTTTTCCCGCTATCAGATACTCCATAAGATTGCTTCTCATTATCCTTGCCTTATCGACATGTTATATCTGCCTTTATGGCTCTAGGTAGTCTTTGTATTTCTCTTTTAAAGCCTTGGTTTTTATTCTAACCTTTCTAGTTTCTATTTGAAGGACTCTTGCACATGCTCTTCACCCACCCTTTCTCCTTTTCCTTCTGTCAGATTCCTCGCCTACCTGCACTTTCCCTTGCTCTGAGCTACTCAAACCTCCGCCTTTGCTTCGCCCCACCCTGTTCTACTTGGAAGTCCACCATCGCTTGTTTTGCATTGCAATTGCTACCCACCGTCTAGCTGCACATGTACCGTCTGGCTCGTAGTTTTCTATTGCTCACACTCAGCCCTTTTAATGCTTCTATTACTTGCCTTCAATATTTTGTATGGTTACAAGCTCCCGTAAACTTGCTTCATTTAGTGTGCGAGCGTGGCTCAAGCACCACTTGGTTTAAGCCTTGCTTTATCTACGCATCGGCTCGCTCACATTTTCAAGTAGCAGGTTTTTACTGCCTCAAGTTTGCTACAGTGAAGAAGTCTCAAGATTGCTACATTGAGGGGTAGTGCTTGCTACAATGAGGGTTACTCTACCTCAACGGGGCACCTACAACATTCGCTCCTCGGTGTATTCTTCAGAGGCCACTCAAATAACAAATGCTCAATCCACATTAGTTCAATTTTGCAAGCCTACCGGATTTGGGCTTAACAATCTTAAGCTAGCACTATTACATTTCCATATCTTCAAGCCTTCTACAACCACAAAAACTGGTTCAGTGCATGTAGCCTTCAAATTCGGCAATGTGTTTTTCTAGCTTGCCACTGCATTTAGTGCTCGATGCCTGTGTTGGCTTCTATTGCTTCAGTATAGTTGGCACCCAATTTAAAGCTAGTTGCCACCCAGTTTAAAGCTTGTCTTGTTTAAGCCTTATTGTTTACACAATGGCATACCTCTAGTATCGAGCTACGACATGATATGCCTCAAGCTTGCTACTTGCCATGCCTCAAGCCTGTTGCAGTTAAGGGAGGCGTTCCGGTCTTCTTCACGGGCCACCAAATTCATTCGGCCACCATTAGTTTTTACTGCTCACCAAGGGAATCTTCTCCACTTCACAGACCTTCGTCATCACCTGCTCTAACATCACAAGCCAACATCATTGAAGCTTCATCGAATCAGCTTAGCAAGGCGTCACCCGCTCAACCTCGCTTACTCATCTTCTCCACTTCAGAGGCCTTCGTCACCTGCTCTATCTTCGCAGGCCAACATCATCGAATCATCTTATTAGGGCATCACCCGCTGAACCTCACTTATTGAACTTTGGAGACAACTCTACTTAGCAAACCAAACAGCCTTTACCTTAACTCGCCTATTCTAACACTACACAGCAAGTGCAGATCATCTGCAGCTAATTTTTTCTTTTTCTTTGACTATGGTTCAAGCAGACTTTCACCAGTATATAGCCTACCCACAACCTCCAAGTTCTAAAAGCCTTCCTTTTTTTTCTTGACTGTTTTTTACCCCACAGCTGTCACTCCATAATCTTCTTCTGCTAATTTTCTTCTCCTTGTTAGATATTAAATCCATGGAGGGCTTTCGCCACTAGTTTCGGTTTGGGACTCAAAGTGCTAAAAATCAACCTCCCCGCTTTGCCTTCTTGATAGTTTTGATTTGAGACTTCAAAGTGCTGAAAACCAACCTCCTCGCTTTGCTTACTTAGTACACCGTCAACATGGAATCCTCTTCTACCCCAACTCTCCATAGCAGTCCTGCACCCTCATTTGAAACCTCCCCTTTTCCCTCACCACCTAGCTCGGTTTCCATCTTTAACGGCTCCGGTTTTTCCACCGTCGGCTCCCCCTCACCTAATACCGCTTTTACCTTTCTTGCACATGTATCCTCTTTTTCGACTTTTCCTACCACCCTTCTGGGTTTTGTTTCGGCCTTCGCCCTCATAAACCCCTTTGCACTTGTCTCACAACCCAACCCTTCGACCACCACTTCCTCCTCAAAGAAAACCCTCTTTAGCACGGAAGAGCATCAAGGGCTCACGGCAAACCTCCTGTGGAGGAATTTGATTTCTCCCCTCCTTCCTCCAAAGGTGCCAAAAGCTACGGTGCATCCATCGGACTTGCATCTCAAAGGGGAGTGCTCCCCAATCCCCCCCCATTGCTCCTTTCTCATTTGGTGATTTTTCCTCGTTGTTCACCACCTCCCCCTTCCCTTTTCGCTCCAACGCCTCTTCTCTTAATCCTACCCCCTCTACTTCTTCCCTCCCCACCCTTCCTACCATCACCAAACCTCAAGAGTTTGACAAAATTGTGTCTAGTTTCTTGCAAGAATACAAGACTATTTATCTCAAGCTTTCTAAAGCAAAATCTCACCTCCTACACCTCCAAAACCTCTGTGCTAACAAAAAAGCTCCCAATAGCTTGTGCATGAAACCACCATGCTTTGTTTTGGATGATTCTAGTGCTCAAGCCCTTTTCAATGCCAAATTCATTAGCCTTAACATACAATACCAACTAGATTGTTCCAACATTTACATACAAGCCCAAACTCTCCTAGTAGAAAACCTTTAAATGCTTTTTAACTTCTTCCATGAGGTGGTAGAAGAACGCTTGGAAGATCTTGCTAAAAAACTTTCACCCATATCCTTCCCTAGAATTCTACCCGATGCTGCATGGGCCAATTAACTTGTTATGTGAAAGCATTCTTCTCTCCTAGAGCTATATTCCTTTGTTCAAAACTCCATCCTACAAGCACATTTGGCCACTTCTATTGAATCCGCAACTCAAAATGCAAGAAAGAGATCTCAAAAGACCCACTCTTACAAAGCAATGGCTTTGCCAAAGGAAGACACCGTTAGTGAGATCGTTCAACATGAGTTCACCACTCAAATAAGAAAGCTCCTCTCCCAGATATGGCCTTTAAACATTTGTAAAACCTCTTCCTCTAAAAAATCTTTTGCTTCCTCCTCCTCACAACCTTTTGCTTCCACTCCCTCACAACCTTCTTCTTCTTTTGCTAAACATAAATATCCCTTTAGGAAATACCCCCGCCAACCATTCAAAAAACCTTATAAAGCTTCCTCGTCTTCCCCCTCCCCCTCTACCACCTTTCTTGTATAAAATCCCTCCTCCTAATTAGGCCTTCTTCCCCCTTCCACCCAAGATTTACTCAAATCTCCCAAATACTCCCTTAATACCTCTCCTTTTTCTAGCCACCCCTCTCCCACCATTTTGCATCTTCCCTCTAAAGTTCCCCATCCTTCATCCAATCTTCCTAAAAAACCTAGATATTTAAAAAACCTGCAATGGAGGAGAAAATAGCTGTTGAGCACCCTACTTCATGGGTCCATTTTCTCTTCTCCAAACCTCCCATTTTTCCTCTTTATTGGACCCCTCTTCCCTTTTCACCTACCTACTTTCCCATTACATCACGTTCCACTCCTTCCCCTAATGGTGTTGCTAAAAGAAGATTCCCCTCTATAGCCCACTCCACTCCCTCCCCTTATAGTGTTGCTAAAAGAAAACTCAAGTATTGGCTTCCTAGGAAAGCAAACAATTTTTGAGTTAGAAAACAAGCTCACTAACTTAACCTGCCATAATCTCACAAAACAGATGCTTTCTAACTGTGAAAAGAAACTTCTTGGTTTAGGCCTTAAGTATATTCCTCCCCCCTCCCCTCCTTCTCTTTCCTCTCTTAAACCATCTTTTTCTAACTTAGAAAGAAGCTACCAATTCAAGCTCTTTTTTTAAAGAAATCTCCCCACCTTCTCCACCTTTCTCCCTCCACAATGCCTCTTGGTACCTGAGGCATGTTTTTCCATGCATGGGAACCCCCCATATTTTTTATCTTTTACCAAAAATATTTCCTATTATATAAGTTACTTTTGATTTTTTCTTCCCTTTTTCACTAACGTTTTATCCTTTATTAAATAAATAATACTTATGTTAATCAATCACGATGTAGCATAATAAGTAAGCTTTCTTTGTTGATCTCTCTTTTGACCTTAAATATTAAATATATATATATTCTAAATTACATTATATATTTTAGTATTTTCTAACATATTTTTCATGTATATATATTATTCCACTCTACCAAATATTTTATTCACTAGTTTTCATTTTCAAATCTCAACCCCACTTTCAAATTTCAATAATACCTCCATCTAGATGATTGCCAATCTTTTCAACACTCTAGGTCATGTTTTCATACACATGAAGGGGATTACACTTGAAGGCAAGAGAGAAGTCCACTCAAAGGGGACCACCAAAGACCTTTACAGCCACAAATAATACATTATTTGGCTGAATTTTTTAAGTAAAGAAGAACCCCAAATTTGAAGGAGCGTTCAACATGAAAGATGTAGCTCGTGATCTCAACGTTTAGCTCAATTGTTTTCAGAGTTTTTGGAGTTATGAACGCGGAGCTATGATTTTTGTGGTGGATCCCAGTTTTCTCGTGCAATGGTGACACAGGCCATCCCCAATTTTCTTGCTTCTAGAATGGCTATGGTTCTACAAGTCTTCAAGCATGATTACAAGAGACAAGGCTCTTTTAATGAGGTCTTGGCTAGTATAGAGTAATTCTATCACCATTTTTGGAGGATCCATCCTCATCAACAACTATCCACCTTTGACAACCTCTCATGTAATTTCTTACCTCTCTCTTCTCTCCCTAATAAGCTTATGTCTCTAGTCAAAGCTAGACTATTGTAGATATCTCCTATCCTCTACATCCTACCCACATTCTCTCTTCTTCTCTCTCTATTGACTCTGGTAGTTTAAATAATGAGGAGACAAGATGGGAGCCACAGTCACATGCACCCCATTTTCCTAGTCACCAAAGTGGGACACTCACCTCAAATAGAAATATTGCTAAATCCTTCCCTCCTTCCCTATATAAGGAGGCCATGAGAGCTCACTTGAAGACACACACACACCGATCCATACACACTCTTGTGCTACATGCTTGTAGCATGAACCCTAATCACATAACCACAACACCATCATCATCACCATCACCATGCACAAAAGATGAAAACCACACCTCCACACCACTTGTAATTAAGGGTTGAAGGCACAATTTCAAGAAGAAGAAGGGGGGGACACACTCATGATATTCCTCGCCATAAACTCCCATCTCTCCATTATGCCTGATACGATCTTGTTCCCTTCCCAATTTCCTGTTATACACTACCTATTGTATTCATCTTTTGCAAGCAATCAACACACTCCATCTTGGTGCCATACTTTGTGTCGCTTTGGATACATCTCATTGTGAGTATGGTATATGCTTGTTCCTTGCCATTTTTTTTTTCTGCTTATGTTAAGGTGTGCGGATTAGCCACCATACACACACTCTCTCTCTCCCTCTCATATTCCTATCATCTTGCTACTTCCATATTGAGGTGTGCGGATTCGCCACCTCTTGTATGAGAAGTGAGCATACTTGCATGTATCCTTGACCTCGTTATCTTCCTTACTACATGCACGAGTAGGGAGCCCATTCTCACTCACTCACCACTCCTCTCACCTTATTCTCTGACCACCCCATTCCACATTTGGGCGTGGATCTTGAAATTGTTTTCCATGGCATGTTTTATTGTGTATATGTATGTGTCCTAGCCGCATATCTTGCTAGGTGGTGCCCCTATTGCGTATTCCCCATGATGAGGCCATTGTGCATAGTCTTGGTGTAGAGGCCACCGGATCTATTTTTTCACTTCCGCCTCTCATTTAGTGCCCCCATTGAGGAGGGCTCTTGAAACCCTTCAGTTTACAAGACTGAAAACCCTAAACTATTGTGAATGGATAAATGAGTATGAAGGATTTTCTAACTGGACGAGAGAATAAGAAGAGCTCCAAGCACAACTAGACAAACTCCGCATCTCCATCGAAGCTCGACTGCCAGGCGTAACGGTAATCGATTTGAAGTGGGAGAGTCAACCAACACGCCAAACCCAGTGGATATACATAGGCCAAGTGCCAAGAAGAAGAAGAAGGAGAAGGTGGAAACCATGTCCGCAACCTACAACCAACCAACAACAACAAAATGGAAGGAGCTCTGCACAATAGAGAATCAAGCACAATAGAGAATCAACACTATTCTTCTTTGAGAATCGGGTAACTAAAGTCACCAAGGTAATTATCACAGTCAGTTTTCAAGTCGCACCTGATGCTGCAGCACAGATAACGGAAGCATTGGCTCACACTCTCACTAGAGAAACTAGGGATCTACTGAGTTTGTTTCAGGAAAGAACACCACCCTCTCCCACAAGCTTGGACAGTGACTAAGCACCTCTAATCTTCACATGAATCAATACAACCTACCTCAAGACAGATCACACATACCAACACGTGTACCGTCAATCAAGGTAATACTGGACTTGAAGGTTCACTACCAGCACGTCATTGACACCATGCCGGGTGGGGAGCGGTTTTTTGAGGTTCTGGCATCAGATCAGCCATTTGTCTTACCTTTGGTACAAGGCAATGTACCGTTTGAAGTTTTAATCTATGTCATAGTATAAAAGGGTATACTCGCCTCCTTGTAAAGAAGAAAAAACTGTTGCAAGTTAAGAAGTGTGTCTTTCTAGCTCTCTCTCAGTAATCATGGCAAGTGTAGCATTTCCAACCTTTACTGGTAAGGTGGGTGAGGATGCTACAGACTTTCTAGACAACTTGAAAATAGCATGTGTCATCTCTGCAAGAGATGATGATGCTACGCGCTTGAGCATCTTCCCACTTCTAATGAAGGTGGAGGCAAGATCATGGTACAATGCCTTGGCACAAGAAACCAAGGAACTGTGGGACTTATTAAGGGCAGCCTTTGTCAAGCGTTTTGGAGAGGGCACAACATCAGAGAAGCTATGGCAATTGTTGACAGAATTGAAGCAAGGCAGTATGCTGGAATACGCATCATATGAGTCAAAGTTTGTAGATTTATGGGGGCGATGGGTTGCATCGCTAAGAGAGGATGAGGGGGCACCTGATTTCCTAAAGAAGGATCGGTTTGTGGCTGGGTTATGGCCAACTCTTAAAGAGAAGATGAAGGGAAGGTTTCCTGCTACGTATGAGCTAGCAGTTGAAGTGGCCCGCCTTAAAGACAAGAAGTTGCGCCTACAAGCCAGGAATATCGATGAAGAGGAAGCCGTTAGGACCCGACCACCTCTAGCACCACCTACAACAGCCGCCTAGAGGATTCAACCACAAGAACCAATTGAAGATCAACAAGACCTGCTCAACCGAATCACCAATCAACTTGAGAATCTCTCAGTCCATTTGATACAACAAGGGCATGCACACAATCGCAACCAAGAGCAAGGGAGAGGACAACGAAGGCAAAACCAAGAATACTACTGCTACAATTGTGGGGAGGATGGTCATGGCATGTACTACTGTCCACACCCAAGGAGGCAGAATTTCAACAGAGGAGCCAGGCAAAACCAGGTTTCACCACCGAGAGCAAGACCACCACCACCGAGGGAACCACAACAAGCACCACCCGTGCAAATCCTACAACCACCCATTCAACCACCACCACAACCTCTCATTACACCCTTACCCCCACCACCAGTTGGCAATCAAACAGTAAGCGTCATCAGTCTTGAAGGTAAGGGAAAGGAGAAAGTGGAGGAGGATAAGACCAAGGTTAAAGGAGTAGATGCCATTGGGGTAAAACGCGCTAGGCATGGTGAATCTTCCCAAAAGGAAGAAAAGATGAAGACTAAAGGGGAATCTAGCAAAAAGCCGTCCAAGTCACGACGTAAAACTGACATTGTAGATTTCTCTTTGGGTGAATGTTCTAAACCATATGATTTGGTTCAAGATGTTTCTGTGCAGGGCCCAAAAATCACCTGGCCCCAGTTACTCCACCTAGCACCTAGGGTGAGGAGACAATGGAAAAAGATGGTTAGCACGAGACCACCATAGCCAAAGATAGCTGGGGCTATCTCTGGGAGGAATCTAGATGACATACTACCAGTGATGGATTCTTACATCAAAGGCCAACACATCTCCAATATCTACATCGATGGTGGTGCACAAATATGCGTCATGAGTGAAAAAATGATGCACCGTTTGGGTTTAGAGGTGAGTCAGCCGGCACCATGCCGAGCCAAAATGGCAAATAATTTAAAAGTTCAATGTGTTGGTGTCATAAATGCAGTTAGGATAAAGGCATTCAACACCGAGGTAGATGTGGACATCTTTGTCATGCCACACAAAGGGGAGGGCTATCCTATCATTCTAGGGAGGCCTTGGCTTATGGCTATGAGAGCTAAGCAGGTCTGGGACACCGGCATAATCCAGATGAAGGATGCAAAAGGGAGGCCAATACTTTACCACATGAAGATAGGTCAACAACGCGACATGGATCTAGAAACCTTCGAGGATGAGTTTTCTAGTGGTGACTCTTCAACCACTTCAGAGGAGGAGTCAACAGTGAGTGAAGAAAGTGACAGTAGCATTGAGGTGATGGGGATCATTCTCAAGGACCCTAAGAAGATGGAGCAACCTGGTGCCTCATCATCAAACCAAGGGGAGACACTTGGTATACAACCTCTGGTAGAAGCAAGTAAGCTACATCAAATGCTCTCTAGTGAGTTGTGTGGGAAGGAGCGTGAAGATTACATTTTGATGCTAAGTAATTTTACCACATTGTTCATTGATGAATATGATAAAATCACTGGAATCACAGTAGTTCAACATCACATTAAGCTCAAGGAGGGAAGTAAACTGGTAGTGCAGAAGCTCAGGCGGCTAGGAGTAATTCAACAAGACGCCCTACTCAAAGAGGTGAGGAAATTGCTAGAAGCCGGTATTATCTATCCTGTTGAAGACTCAGAGTGGGTTTCTCCAGTGGTAGTCACACCAAAGAAGAATGGTAAGTGAAGGGTTTGTGTTGATTACAAGCCTCTTAATGCAGCCACAAAGAGGGACCATTTTCCTCTTCCTTTTCAAGACGAAATACGCAATGAGGTAGCAGGACATGAGCGCTACACGGTATGTGATGGCTACTCAGGCTACTTCCAAATTAGCATCGCTAAAGAAGATCAAAAGAAGACAACCTTTATCACACCATGGGGATGTTTTGCTTACAGAGTTATGCCTTTTGGTCTCACTAATGCTCCAGCCACTTTTCAGCGATATGTGACATTTGTTTTTCAGCCATTCTTTGGAAAATCAATCCGTGTTTTTATTGATGACTTTTGCATCTATAGCTCTCGCTCTCTTCATTTGGAGAAAGTTTATGAAGGTCTAGCTAGGCTACAAGCTTTGGGTGGCCAACTCAATGTGGAGAAATGCCACATTGGTGAATGCAAGGTTACTCTTCTTGGCCATGTGATCTCGGCCAACGGCATTGAAGCTGACCCAAGCAAGGTTCAAGCCTTGGTGGCTTTGACCTCTCCCACCACAACAAAGCAATTGGTCTCTTTTCTTCAAAAGGTGAGGTATTTGAGTAGGTTCATTCACTTGCTCTCTCAAGTGGTTCTCCCATTACAACAAGTTACCCATCAAGAGATCTTCACTTGGAGTGAAGAAAATGAACAACAATTCAACGAGGTAAAACAAATTCTAGCTTCACTTCCCACCATAGCACCTCCAAAGTGAGACGAGCCATTTTATGTAAACCCTAGTGTGGGCAATGACACACTTGGGGCTGTATTGATGCAAAATGATCCTCAAACTTCTTTCATACGTCCTATCTACTTCTCTAGTCAAATGATGACCCCATCAGAAAAGGGATACACGGCAGTGGAGCACATGGTGCTTGCATTAATGTTTGCTACCACCAAATTTTGCTCTTATTTATTGTCTAGACCATTCATAATCTTAACAATGGAAGAAGTATTTCCTTATGTAATGCAGCACATGGATGTTTCTTCTAGGATTTCCAAATGGCTTACAAGGTTGCAAGAGTTTGACTACACAATGCAAGTGGAGAACTCCACAAGGGCCAGTCTAGGAGGTATTCTCACTCATCGCCACTATGAAAAGAAGCTAAAGATAAAGCCAAATAATCAAGATATTACAGCTGTGCTGGAAGTCCCTAAGGTGGAGGAGGCTCACTCTCTTTTCTTTGATGGAGCCTACAAGAGGAAAGTGGACAAAGCTACAGCAGGCATTGTCATCTTCAACGAGCAAGGGGACAAGGTTTTCTCCATTGGGAATCTCTTGGATTCTCACTCTAACAATGAGGCCCAGGGCATTCAACGGCTAAATGTATTTGGTGATGCCATGCTTTTAATAAAACAAATACAAGGAACTTGGGCTTGTAAAAATCATAGCTTGCTTGGCCATTTGCACAAAGTCAAGGAACTTTTAGGGAAATTTCAAGTTGTACAATTACATCATGTCCCTCGAGCAGAAAATCAAGAAGCAGATGCTCTAGCTAGAGAGAAGTTGCAAGATGTTTCAGTGGTGGGTGCTATCAAGTTGAAGCTGCCTCTCTTCCAAGGTAGCAATGCTATGCCTGACATCATGAGTTTCTTGGACACAGAAGAGTGTCCTAAGGATCTTACTAAGGGCCAAAAGCAATGGCTTGTGCGAAAGGCAACAAAATATCGCGTTATCAATGACGACCTCTACTACAAGGGTAAGGATCAAATTCTTAGGCGTGTACCTCTCTCTAGAGAGATCACTGAAATCATTTCAAGTTGCCATGATGGTGTTTTCGGAGGACACTTTGCACTTGAAATCACTAGTAGAAAGATTCTACAAGCCGGGTTTGTATGGCCTAGTCTACATAGGGATGTGCATCATTGGTGTAAAACATGCAAGGAATATCAAAAGGCAGGGGATAGGAGGCTCACATATGAGCCACAGACTCCTATAATCTCATATGGACCATTTGAGAAATGGGGAATCGATGCTATTGGGCCTTTGCCAAGGAGCCAATCAGGTAAATTTTATATCATCATGGGTGTGGACTACATGACCAGGTGGGCTAAAGCAGTTGCCACCACCCGGATTACAGCTAAGTAAGTGGCTAAGTTCGTATTTGAAAACATTTGTTGCCGCTTTGGCACTCCTCTTGAAATAATTTCTGACAGGGGACCAGGTTTTAGAGGAGACCTTGTAGGAGAGCTAATGGAAAAGTTAGGTATCTCGCGACGACACTCAACTCCCTACTACCCACAATGCAATGGTTTGGTGGAAAAGGTAAATGGTATGATCTGCAAGATCATCACTAAGCATGTAAACAATCACAAAAGTGATTAGGACAAGTATCTTATGGCTGCACTTTGGGCTTATCGCACTTCATTTTGCACATCCCTTGGGTTCACACCATATCACTTGGTGTTTGGTAAGGAAGCCATTTTACCCATTGAAGTACAATTGGCTAGTCTCAGGGTGCTAGCTGGGCAGGTGGAACGTCCTAATGCTCATCTCCACAACCACATTCTTGATCTAGAGAGGCTTCAACTAGACAGAGAAGATGCTATCAACTATTATGCAGCACAGGCAGAGCAACATCGACTTACCTTCAACAAGGGACTTAGGGAAAAAGGTCTCAAGAAAGGTATGCTAGTCCTACGGTATGATAACAGGTTTGACACTAGGAAGGATAAAAAGTTTTCACCCAGATGGGAGGGGCCATTTGTCATTAGAAAGCGCTACACCAATGGCAATTACCGATTGATGGATGCAGATGGTAGGCTCCACAAAACACGTGTCAATGGATGGAGGTTGATGCAGTACTTTTTGAGATTTGATCAAGCACCTATGATGGAAATCCCGGAGGAGGGAGACTCCTCCACCTCAATTGAAGAAGAATCAAGTACAACGCTAGAGGCATGAATACCTCTAGCCTTAGGGGGAGGGCTAATGAGGCATGCTTTTCCATGCATGGGAACCCCCCCATATTTTTCTCTTTTACCAAAAATATTTCCTATTATATAAGTTACTTTTGATTTTTTCTTCCCTTTTTCACTAACGTTTTAGCCTTTATTAAATAAATAATACTTATGCTAATCAATCACGATGTAGCATGCTAAGTAAGCTTTCTTTGTTGATCTCTCTTTTGACCTTAAATATTAAATATATATATTTATAAATTACATTATATATTTTAGTATTTTCTAATATATTTTTCATGTATATATATTATTCCACACTACCAAATATTTTATTCACTAGTTTTCATTTTCAAATCTCAACCCCACTTTCAAATTTCAATAATACCTCCATCTAGATGATTGCCAATCTTTTCAACACTCTAGGTCATGTTTTCATACACATGAAGGAGCTTACACTTGAAGGCAAGAGAGAAGTCCACTCAAACGGGACCACCAAAGACCTTTACAGCCACAAATAATACATTATTTGGCTGAATTTTGTAAGTAAAGAAGAACCCCGAATTTGAAGGAGCGTTCAACATGAAAGATGTAGCTCGTGATCTCAACGTTTAGCTCAATTGTTTTCAGAGTTTTTGGAGTTATGAACGCGGAGCTATGATTTTTGTGGTGGATCCCAGTTTTCTCGTGCAATGGTGACACAGGCCATCCCCAATTTTCTTCCTTCTAGAATGGCTATGGTTCTACAAGTCTTCAAGCATGATTACAAGAGACAAGGCTCTTTTAATGAGGTCTTGGCTAGTATAGAGTAATTCTATCACCATTTTTGGAGGATCCATCCTCATCAACAACTATCCACCTTTGACAACCTCTCATGTAATTTCTTACCTCTCTCTTCTCTCCCTAATAAGCTTATGTCTCTAGTCAAAGCTAGACTATTGTAGATATCTCCTATCCTCTACATCCTACCCACATTCTCTCTTCTTCTCTCTCTATTGACTCTGGTAGTTTAAATAATGAGGAGACAAGATGGGAGCCACAGTCACATGCACCCCATTTTCCTAGTCACCAAAGTGGGACACTCACCTCAAATAGAAATATTGCTAAATCCTTCCCTCCTTCCCTATATAAGGAGGCCATGAGAGCTCACTTGAAGACACACACACACCGATCCATACACACTCTTGTGCTACATGCTTGTAGCATGAACCCTAATCACATAACCACAACACCATCATCATCACCATCACCATGCACAAAAGATGAAAACCACACCTCCACACCACTTGTAATTAAGGGTTGAAGGCACAATTTCAAGAAGAAGAAGGGGGGGACACACTCATGATATTCCTCGCCATAAACTCCCATCTCTCCATTATGCCTGATACGATCTTGTTCCCTTCTCATTTTCCTGTCATACACTACCTATTGTATTCATCTTTGGCAAGCAATCAACACACTCCATCTTGGTGCCATACTTTGTGTCGCTTTGGATACATCTCATTGTGAGTATGGTATATGCTTGTTCCTTGCCTTTTTTTTTTTTCTGCTTATGTTAAGGTGTGCGGATTAGCCACCACACACACACTCTCTCTCTCCCTCTCATATTCCTATCATCTTGCTACTTCCATCTTGAGGTGTGCGGATTCGCCACCTCTTGTATGAGAAGTGAGCATACTTGCATGTATCCTTGATCTCGTTATCTTCTTTACTACATGCACGAGTAGAGAGCCCATTCTCACTCACTCACCACTCCTCTCACCTTATTCTCTGACCACCCCATTCCACATTTGGGCGTGGATCTTGAAATTGTTTTCCATGGCATGTTTTATTGTGTATATGTATGTGTCCTAGCCGCATATCTTGCTAGGTGGTGCCCCTATTGCGTATTCCCCATGATGAGGCCATTGTGCATAGTCTTGGTGTAGAGGCCACCGGGTCTATTTTTTCACTTCCGCCTGTCAGTACCCACCAGCTCCCTCCCATATTTTCTTCTATGTTTCTTCACAACTTAACACCTTTTTCTCTTCTACTCACTTCTCACTGCCTTCCTTTCTAAAAAAAAACCCTTCTTTCCTTAAAAAAGAAACCTTCCATTATCATCAAGCCAATAGACAAAAATTTAGGACCTGTCATCTTCTCCAAATCCTAGTATGAAGAGGAAGCCTTTAGACATCTTCTATATTCCTCTACCTACACTCCAGTGACACATCTCTCCTCTCCTTTGTTTCCTCTCTTCTCTCATGAATCCTTCCCAACTGCGTTCTTCTTTATTCTACAGAGCGAGTTTTCATCCTCAAGCCTCTTTCGTCTCAACCCAAAACTTGTTCCTTTTTTCTGCTTCCTAAAATCCACAAACCCTCCTTAGTAAGGTGCTCCATTTTCTCGTATGAGGATATGTTCTTCAGCAATGCCTCTATATGGCTCCCTATCCTTCTCACAAAGAGGCAACACCTCCAAGACTCTTTTTCACTCATCAAGGATATCTCCTCTCTTGTCCTTCCTTCTAATGTCCTTCTCTTCACTTTTGATGTTGAATCATTATACCCTACCATTTCCATTCAAAAAGGTCTATTTGCCCTCTCTATCTCTATCCGGCACCATTTTACCTCACCTAAAGCAAGTTTGAGCCTCTTTGTGGCCTGTCTTGTTCTTAACCACCACTATATCTCCTTCCAAGGGAATTGTTAGAGACAAATCAAATTTACTGCCATGGGTTCTAATTTTGCGGTGGTCTATGCCCGCCTTTTTCTTTGTCACTTAGAAGATAGTATCAACCTTCCCTCCCATCCCTCTCTCCTCTATTTCAAAAGATACATTGATGATGTCTTTGGAATTTGGCAGGGCTCCTGTCTTCTTGCAAGGGTAATGGCCTATGAGCTTTGAGAGTAGCGGGATTAGGGAATCGGATAAAACACTTCTGTGAGATTACTTTTTGAGCATAGCAGGTGAACTTAGTTGATGGTAGCAACATAAACATGGTGCTTAGTTAACTTGGCATGAATAATACGTTTTCAAGAGAGAGAGTTTAGAGATCATGACAATAGTTGAGGATCGATTCATACGGAGCGGTCCCCCCTCCAATAGGAATTTGTATTATAGTTTCTCCCATCAAGATAGACTTGGTACAATAGAATCTTTGTGTTCCTTGTGACCTAGGTGATGCAATGAAGATGGAAAGCTTCATGCTTCACAAACATAACATAAGCTTTGTGGAAAGCATTAACTATCCCAAGTCTCAGTCCCGAGGCCTCAAACACCTTCGAAGGTGGAGAGAGCTAGTGGGGAATGAGGGTAGGGAAGAGGAAGAAGAAACATTCCATAGGAGCAAGAAATAGTTCCTCACTTATCATCATTCTTCTTGCTAGCATACATAATAGCATAGTAATGAATATGGATAAGATGGCAAGCTTAAGCATTGAAGCATGGATCTTGGTTGGTGTTGGTGTAGGCTCTCACTTCTCACAAGCTTGGAGAAGGAGGTGGAGTTCCTCTACTTTCCCCAAGTGAGAATGAATCCACAAAATGAGTGTGTGTTTGTGTGTGTGTGTGTGTACCCCCCCAACACACCCCTTCCTTGCTTGGGGCAAGTTCTACCTTTTTCTCATGCCTCAAGCGCATTGGACCCCTATCCCCCTAGCCAATCACATGCAGCATGCATTTCAAGTACATGGGTAGTCTTTGGACAAGTGCCCTCCTTATCCCTTAGAGAGAGAGAGCTTGAAAATATCTAGATTTTTGATGGATGAAACTAGAAGCTCATTGGGACCCTCTTTAGCCCAACAAATAGCATTCAAGCACACCATGTGGGTAAGCATAGGGAGAGTCTGACATGTGTCCCATGTGCCCCTTTAGAAAAGGGGTGCCCTTTGGGTGAGGGGGAGGTTAAGTCAAAGATTCCCCTAACTTTGGGGCTTTCCCCCTCCTTTGCAGGGTCTCTTCTTTACTCAAGCACCTTAACCCCCATGCATAGGAAGCTTCTCAAGCACCTTCCTCATCAAGCATGACAAGAACCTCAAGCACCTTAGTCATCAAGCATGACAAGCACCTCAAGCACCTTAGTCATCAAGCATGACAAGCTTCTCAAGCACCTTAGTTAGCAAGCACGAGAAGCACATCAAGCACCTTAGTCAAAGCAAGCATCCAAGTACCTCAAGCTTAGGTCGGGTTCCCACCTCAAACTCAGCCCTAGCTTGCCTAAGGTCAAAGGGCTTTTAACACTAACTATTTGAGGTTTTTAATGAAGCAAACCCTAAGGTCTTTTAAGCTGCATTGCACGTTGGTCTTTGATAGACTACGTCCTTTTGGACCTGTATTGAGATGTAACCATCTCTCCTCTTAGTCCCATGTTGACATAGAAGCACTTATTGCACATTGCTCTTTGGTAGACCGTCTCCTTTTGAACCCCTATTGAGATGCAACCATCTCTCCTTTTGGTCCCTGCTGAGATAGGTCTAGAAGCACATGTCTCTATTCTAACTCTTGTTTTCGGTTATTCTCCCACATTAAATGATCAGTTTAATATGAGAAAATCATTTGGGATAGCTAGATATTAGATTTTATGACATTGCCTCTCTCTTGAAATCATAGTGGTCCTCAACTATGAGGTAGAGAAGATAAAGCCTAGTCATTAGTCCATGTTTCTTAGTGGGTAGAGGATCCCTTTTTACCCTACGACATCATTCCAAGATGGATGAATAATCCATTTGGTGCTTGGGAGACTAGCTACCACAAGCAGCTGCTCTTTAGTCCATATCATATTTCCAAAGTAAAGTGACAACTTCTACTTGGTGTTTGGGAGACATCATCACCACAAACATGATTCTAAGAATGCATACTATTTAAATTTGTGCACTGTAAAAAGAGAACTAGTCTTATAAGACAAAAAAAAATTTAATATGCTTACTCTAGTGCAGCATTGTGAGCATTTGACAACGTTCATATTATCCTTAAGCTAGGTTCCTTGCATCCATTTGCATATTTAAAAGGATAATTCTTTAACCTAATAAGATATCATCAAATAATCTTATCGTTTCTTAATACCTTGTATTCATTTCATAGGATGGACTCAGATTGAAGTACTTCTTCTTGATCCTCAATTTTTGGAGGATCTGCAACTGTTGCTTCTTTTGTGGTGCTCCTTTGTCAGGCTTATGTAGGCTCTCATGGAAAACATGGTGCATGAGCCAATGATTGGGGCAACTTTAATTCATAATCCGTACCATTAATTGGCTTAAGAAATTAAAAAGGAACATAGTATCTTTTTGCTAGTTTAGCATAATACTCTTCGTGGCCCATAGGATTCTTGCCCGTAGTATGGCTTAGACGAGCCTTGAGAAACTTTAGCAAGACCCAATCATTTTACTTAAAGGATAAGGCTCTTTTGTGCTTATTAGCAGAAAGAAGCTCTTTTTGTCTTTGCTTTGGGATGGAAATAAGCTATTTAATCTTTGGAAAAGATTATTGTGAGTCTCAGCTATATTCATCAGAGGCGAAGATATTCTCATGTACTTTAAGTAGTAAGGGACTTTTGGATCTTCCCTCTTTAACTTCGAAAGGTGCTTTTCCCATAGAAGTATGTACAATGTCATTGTACGCATACTCTATAAGAGGTAGGTACTTCTGTCATTGAGAATGTTGATCTACTTCCATGACATAGGATTTTAGTAGATTCAAGAATCATTAGATTATTTATTTCACTTTGGTCATCCGTTTGTGGATGATAGGCCAAAAGAGAAATTTAATCTACTTCTTAGATTCCAAAAGAGACCCTTCTAGAAATTATTGGTCATTCTAGGATCTTTGTCCGACACTATGGATGTTGGAAAGCCATGATGCTTGAAAATTTGAGATCTAAAGAGGGTTTGCATTTGATGTGCCTTAATAGTCTTTTTGACAGGCATAGAGTGTGTTTTCTTGTGAAGCCTGTCGATTGAAACAATCCAAATTGCTTCCCTCAATCAAATTTCAACTTTTGGTATACCACACATTTTGAAACATACGCTTGTGTGTTTAATTTTCATGGTAGACTAGCAGAATTACATTTCTACTCCTCGAAGAGTGGACTATGGAATCCCTCTTTGCCCCGCATAAGGAGAAGTATGGGATTCATACATGACTTTCTTATTGTATGGGTGATTAACACATAGCCTATTGCCGTTTGGAAGATAACCATCCTTCAACGTGAATGGTTCTTTTTTCTTCCCTAATGCAAAGGTTGTAATTACATACTTAAAGTCTCGGTCAGTAGCATACACATCTATTATAAAAGATAGATCATTGTGAGTTCCTATAGACACCACATTTACCCTTGGTCATTGTGAAAGTGCATTGACCACTTGATTGTGCTTGCCAACAATGTGAGCAATATGAAATTTAGATTTCAAAAGAAAATTTTCCCACCTCATTTGTTTGTCCAAGAGCTTGGTTTGTGTCATGAAGTTCTTGAGGCTTTGTGATCCATTCATAGGATGAACTGAGTCCCCAAGAGATAGTGTTTCCATGTGTTTAGGGCATATAGAATAGCTAGTGGTTCTTTTTTGCATCTGCCCAATACTCACTTATCGGAGTTGCATCTTTGACTCTCATATGATGTGGCATGCCCTTCCTGAAGCAAAATAGCTCCAAGGCAATCACCACAAGTATCCCGTTGGACCTCAAATGGCTTTGAGAGATCTAGTAGTGTGAGCACATGTTGAGAGATAAGATTCTCCTTAAGCTTTTTTAAAAGCTTCTTGCACTTTAACATCCCATGAATACGTAACGTTCATTTTTGTTAAGTCATGTAATGGGCTTGCTATTAGCGAGAAGTCTTTTCATGAAGCATCTATAGTATGCACACATGTCTATGAAGCTTCATACCTCCTGTAGATTCCTTGGATTAGGCCATCCATTTATTATCTCTAACTTTGTTGGATCCATACGGGTGCCATATTTAGAGATAATGTGACCTAAATATTGAATCTCTTGTAGGAAAAACTCACTTTTCTTTTGATTACTGAAAAGATTATTCTTTCTCACAACTTGAAAGATTACCTGGAGGTGTCACTTGTAATCCTCATCAGAATTTGAATGGCCTAAAGATTTTTCATTGTCATGAGTTTGAATGCGTCTGGAGCATTTGTCAGGCAAAAACTTATAAATTATCAAAGAGATCTTCTACCTGCAGCACGGGAAATCTATTTTTGATAGTGATCTTATTTAGTGCTCTATAGCCGACACACATGTGATATGTGTCGATCTTATTTAGTGATCTTATTTAGTGCTCTTTTTTTATAGTGATCTTATTTAGTGCTCTTTCTCTTACACTAAAAGCAATGGTGAACAAAATGGAGAGGAGCTAGACCTCACCATCCCTTTATCCACCAATTCATGCACTTGCCTCATGATCTCGTCTTGTTGATCTTGTGAAACTCGATAAGGAGCCTTGTTAGGCAGTGAGATTCTTGGTAGGAGCTCAATTGCATGGTCATCATCCCTCATTTTTGTGGTAGCTCACTAGGTATGTCATCAATGAAAACATCTTGGGATCCATGTAAAAAAATTAGATAACTCTAATTCCTCTTGATACCCTTTATTGCAAGGATATGGTGTTCCCCAACTCATTAGTATCTATGTACATGCTCTCTTCCCTGTAGGTGAAGTAGATTCTCCTTCCAGGGAACATCATGTTGGAAGCCATGCGGTTAAACCATGGTGCCCAACGATAACATTCTTATGTTTGAGAGGGAGATGAAGAAATCCTTTTTGTCCACATAGCTTTGGACATGAAGCCTTAACTTTCCAATTAAGGAAGTAACTCAGATGTATTGTCCCTTGATAGCTCCATTGGCTTTCAATGCATCTCCCATATCATGGGCTTGTATGTCTAGCTTAGTGGTCAACTCCATGGATATGAAGTTGTGAGTTGAACCAGGGTCAAATAAAATAAAGGCATCATGCTCTTCCATCTTTCCCCAAGCATAGGAAAGGAGAAATCCTTGGCAATGAGCATCCTCTTTTGGAGCTTCAAACATAGAGGCTCTAGGAGTCTCATTGCGGGCACTTCTCTTGGGGCAAGGATGATAACCATGGAATTTCTCCTGACACTTAAAACATTTGTGGTCCTTACAAAAAGATTCTAGCTCATTAGGAGAGAGTTTATACTTACCTTTGTAAACTCCCTTCTCCTTGGACCGATTCTTGTTGTTGCTGGAATTGCCTTGGTAAGAATTATGGGCATTGGGTTCCTCTTGGCATCACTTTTGTCTTTATTTTCCATGGGCTTGACATTCCATCCAACCCCTTGTTGGAAATTGATGAGAGAAGCAACCATGAGTGTGGTGAATTACTTCAATGATAGAATCATCCCGTTGAGGGTTGACATACTCGGCCATCTCTTTGGGTAATCCCGCATAGGATTGTTGCTTTTGCTTGGAGAATTCTATCTTTTGAAAGAAAATAGCCTTGAGATATAAATCCCAAAACTTGTCCACATATTTGTGGATTGACTTACGAGAGATAATCCTCAAACTCAACCATTCGGTGAGCACTTTGTCCTTTGTGTCTCGCTTGCAAGGAATTTCTTCATGATGGAAACTTGTAGAGTTTTCCATGTCTTTGGGGCTTTGCCATTGCCACAAAGGCTAGCCCACCATTGAAGAGCCGATTTTTGGAAGTGCATAGCTACATGGCTTAGCTTGGAGGACTCCATGAATCCCTCATCTCCGAAGGCCGCATCAAATTGTTGGATGAATGCTAATACTTTGTTGGTAGCACCAAAGGTGCCATCATAGGTGAGAAAAGAGATACTTTTTCCTCCCTCTTAGAACTTCTTTATCTTTTGTGAACTTTGCCATGTAGGGTAAGATTTGCGATGTCCTCCCCTCTTGTATTCTCTAGGAGAATAGCCATAGCTTTCATCGATAGAGGACAAAAGTGAAGAATAACGAGAAGAGGGTGACCTCTTTCTTGCCCTTTTCTTCCTTTGTTCCTCTCTTCCCTTTCGGAGTGACGAGGAGAAGGACTATGGGTTAACCGTTTCCTCTTGGGAGGAGTTGGTGATCGTTTAGTCCATCGTCTTCATGGAGCCACATTTCCAGAGGAGCTTAGGGATTCATTACTTTCTTGTTATTTGGATTTCCTCTTGTATGGGAGAGATTCTTGTTGTGGGGGTCTCATCAAGAGGCCTCCTAAGCTCTCTCTCCTCTTGGAGAGGAAAGAAAATCCCATAAGCACAAAGTTGTAACTTTGGCTTGCAAAACAGGGTTGCCCATATCTTGTTGCAACCTAGTAACAAGATAATAAACAAACATGGGGGCATCATCATTAGCACCTACATGTGCAAAATCAAAGTTATCAATGTTTGTTCTACTCTCTTGGTTATTGTTAGCCATGTTAATTAAACTTATGTGTTTACTTAGTGTATGCTTTGGCAATTCAAAACCTTAGTTGCTACTCCTTTTAGCCTTTGAAAATAGGCACTTAAGTATCTACACCCACCGCTCAAATTGGTTAATTATAGAGAGTAGTGGAGTGAGTCTAACATAGCAGAGTTGCCGAGGGATAGCTCCTTTTGGACTTCTTATGGCTCAATAATGGTAAATCCATAGGAAAGTCTAAAAAGACTCCATTATTAAGACCAAAGCTTTTGACGTGCGCGCGATATCCCACATAGTGGGCTCAACCAAACCAATAATAGATCCCGGTCCCACTTACCCTAATATAATAAACAAAATCAACCATTAATAGGCTACTTAAGGACCTCTCTTATTAAGCAAGAAAGAGAAACCAAATGCTCTGATACGAATGTAACGGTAATGGCCTATGAACTTTGAGAGTAGCGGAATTAGAGAATTAGATAAAGCACTTTTGTGAGATTACTTTGTGAACATAGAAAGTGAACTTAATTGATGGTAGCAACATAAACATGGTACTTAGTTAACTTGGAATGGATAATATGTTTGCAAGAGAGAGATTTTAGGGAACGCGACAATAGTTGAGGACCGGATTCATACGGAGTTGGTCCCCCCTCCAATAGGCATTTGTATTATAGTTTCTCCCCTCAAGAGAGACTTGGTACAATACAATATTTGTGGTCCTTGTGACCTAGGTGATGCAATGAAGATGGAAAGCTTCATGATTTACAAACATAACATAAACTTTGTAGAAAGCATTAACTATCCCAAGCCTCAGTCCCAAGGCCTCAAACACCTTTGAAGGTGGAAAGAGCTAGCGGGGAATGAGGGTAGGGAAGAGGAAGAAGAAACATTTCATAGGAGAAAGAAATCGTTCCTCAATTATCATCACTCTTCTTGCTAGCATACATAATAGCATAGTAATGAATATGGAGAAGATGGCAAGCTTAAGCATCGAAGCATGGCTCTTGGTTGAATTTGCATTCCATAGCCAAGAGTATTGGTGTAGGCTCTCACTTCTCACAAGTTTGGAGAAGGAGGTGGAGTTCCTCTACTTTCACTAAGTGAGAATAAATCCACATAATGTGTGTGTGTGTGTGTGTGTGTGTGGTGTATACCACCCCCCCTCCGCACACCCCTTGCTTGCTTGGGGTGAGTTCTACCTTTTTCTCATGCCTCGAGCTCATTGGACCCCTCTCCCCCTAGCCAATCACATGCAGCATGCATTTCAAGTACATGGGTAGTGTTTGGACAAGTGAGCTTCACAAACATAACATAATATATTTTCTAGATATTTGCTTGATGGAACTAGAAGTTCATTGGACCCCTCTTTAGCCCAACCAATAGCAATCAAGCACACCATGTGGCTAAGCATAGGGAGAGTCTACATGTGTCCCATGTGCCCCTTTCATGCCCCTTTAGAAAAGGGGTGCCCTTTGGGTGAGTGGGAGGTTAAGTCAAAGATTCCCCTAACTTTGGGGCTTTCCCCCTCCTTTGTAGGGTCTCTTTTTTACTCAAGAACCTTACCCCCCTGTAGAAGGCGAGGACAATCCCAGCAGGTGTAAATTGTCCTTTAGAAGGCCGAATAGTGGATTGGTCACGCAGTTCTTCGCCTCTAGCTTCACTCTATAATCAATTCTTTTGTAACCGTTTGAACTTAAACCCATTATACATTGTATTGGTTGTCCTTGATCTATTAAGTCTTCCAGCATGTCTCTTGTCTCAGTGTAATATTCCAGTTCAGTTAACTATTTCAGTCCAATCAATTCTTTGTTCAGTTTTACTAACCGAATTGACGACATAACTAGTAGCTTTAAATTCTAACATTAGAATCAGCTATCTGAAGAGATCAGCTTCAGTTCCATTTTGGCGATCACGGTGGTTAGAGTTGTTTTCTCTTTGACCAAAAAAGTCTTATCTCCCAATTAGAATTTTAAACTATACTGATGGTGCCCAAAGCGGGTCGTGGTCGTAAATCGTCAACCCGGTTAGGCACTGATTCCAACCGTGTCGACCCTATTCTTGAGGAATCAGAAAGAGAGTCTAATACTAAGAAGGACCCGGTGATTGAGACTGAGACTCAGGAGGAGCATTGTCATGCTGATGGGACTCTCACCACTCGAGTCATTTCCGGAGGAGAAGGGCTAAGCGGGAAGAACACAAAACCAGGAGTTCAAGGTCTACACACAGGGACGTTGGGGCCAAGGGCAGCAAGGGTCATTGCCACAATTCCAACAAAAAATCCTGAGAAGGGACATAAACTAAGACTGAAGAAGAAATTGATTGGGATGCTGATACAGACCACTACAAAAAGTCTTCAAGGCGAAGCCAGGCTCCCAAGGTCAGAAGAAGCAAAGACGATGCTGATTGGCATGATTATACTTCTTCATTGAAAATCTCTTTTCCAATATTAAAAGGAGGGAAGAAAGATGATCCAGATGTTCATATCCAAGATTTTGAACATTATGCTGAGTTGAAGAATATTGATGAAGATGACTGGGGAGAATATTTTCCTCATACACTGAAAGATGCAGCAAGGAAATGGTATTACCATTACCCGGCTTGCCAACTCAGATCATACAACACATTGCTTAAGGCTTTTAGGTTGGAATATTCAGACAACAGGGGTGATGAGGACATCCTTTGCGAGCTAGATAAGATAAAGCAAGGGAGATTATCAGTTAGAAGTTATGTTGAGAAAATCAAGGAGCTAACCAAGCAACTGCAGGAGCAACCATTAGAAAAGAGATTACGTGCATGATTTTTCAATGGGTTCTGCAGTAAGAATCTCATAGAACACGTGGTACCTGCACCAACAAAAAATTTAATGATTTAGTGCAGCAAGCTCTAAAGCTTGAACAACAGGCTTACAAGGAGAGAAGTCACAAGAAGAGGAGGTCGAGCAGTAGCAGTTCTTCCACTGAGAATTTTGATTCCAGTGAGACCTCCAGTAGCTCTGGAAGCAGCTCGGATGAAAAGAGAAAATACAAGGCCAAGAAGGGGCCTTGGTCCAGAAAGATTGTTGAAATGGCCCGCAAATTTCTAAAATTAGCCAGACCAGACAACCAATTAGGAGAATCAAAATGTGGTGTTCAAGGTGCAAATCTAAAGATCATGTTTCCAATGAGTGTCCACAGTGTACCTATTGCAAAGCAAATGGTCATTTATGGAACAATTGTGGCATTCGCATTCATCACTTTAAGAAGGGAAAGGATTTGTCTATAGTGTCATTTGCCATGCTGAACCAACGAGAGTGGAGACAACCAGTGTACCCCATGAGGAGAAACCAGGTACCGGTGGTACTGGTATTGGGTGCGACAGATACCAGGGAGGTATTGGTTGGGGCTGGGGTCATGGTAACTTTCAAAACCGAAGCCTTAACTAATATACTTGTGGCAAGTATAGGCATTTTGCGGCTCGGTGTCCAGAAGCACCTAGCACTGCGGCTAGGCGAAAGCCCCAGAGCCAGTTCTAGTACAAGCAGTTACACGCTGTAAAGGGGTAGTCATTGAGGAAATCCCAAATGAGCCGACAAAACCAATCAGTTCTGAAACTAGCAAATGGGCTCAACAGAGAGAGGTATGGAAGGTAAAGGGCAAAGAGAAGGTAGTCAATGAATGGCAAGAGCAGAGGGAACTGACGACTAAGATCACAGAAGATCTAGCCAAGAAGCTCCTAGAGTGGCCAAAAAGTTTTGATGCCCGAGTCATTCAAAAGATACCAGCCCAGTCTTCTAAGAAAACACAACCAGATCAGTTAGGGTCTGGGATTCTTGAGACTATGCTGGCTGCAGTTCACAGACTGGTGGATCAGATATAACTGCAATAGGAAACAATGAAGGAGGCACAATGGGTACCAAAACAGAGGAGTGGCACTGTGTCTAGATAGTCTTGATTCTTCAAGTTCTGATAACTCTGATAAAGAGAGAGAAGAAATTCATGTTAAGGTCTGTGAAATAATTCAAAAACTGACAGTTGAACTAGATGACATCATAAAAACTTTACCTAAAGCAACAAAATTCATCATGCATCAAAGGAAGGCTGAAGCGGAAACTAGAGCAGTTGACTTAGCAGCTGTCAAGGATGATAAAGTGTCGATGATCCAAGTAGACTACAAGGTTAGGAAACAATAGGAGCCACTATCTAGTGTCATACTTGATGGAGGGGTAGGAGTAAACAAATTTGGGGACACACCTTCAGCAAAGAATGGGTATCACAAACCTGAAACGAGCACCCTTCAAAGTTCAAATGGCCGATCATTGAGTTGTGCAGGCAACTGGGATGATAGAGAGTATGCAAATAAGTCTAGGAAAAGAAAATTTCCAGACCAGCTTCTTGGTACTAGATGTGCAAGGCGCATATGGGATGCTACTGGGGCACCCATGGTTGCAAACAACACAAGTTGTTCATGACTATGGCAGTCAAACTTTGACTATACAGGGCACCAGTGAAAGAATTCATATCCAGATAAGCAATACTAGAATCTAGAGAAAGTCACTGCAACCAGAAGAGCTTTGCCAGAAGTATGGGGTAAAGAAGATTGAGAGGATGTTGGCAACAATAAATATTTTTCCATTGGCTAAGATAGACATAAATGCAGTATTATTTGACAAAGATCAAACTGAAAAGCAAAGGAATCAATTTCTAGGTCAGTTCACTGAACTGAATTCTAGAGATCGACCAGTTTAGCTAATTGGAAGGCCAGAGAAACCAATGGACTCTAAAGAACAATTCTCGGATTCTAGTACACCAACAGCCTCTGAACAAGCACACTCTGAGGAAGTTTTTAAAGTTGGAATGATAGTTCAGAACTAAGGGGTCCATCCTGGGATCATGTTGAGGAGTCAACCAAAAGGAAGGGATATGGGCCTAACTGGTTGCTTCCAGATGATCAGGAAATAGAAGAATGGAACCTGAAATTTGAGGAAAATCCTAAATTGATCAAAGTAAACAAGCATCTAAACCCAGGAATGAAAGAAAAAGCCCGACACATGTTCCAGAGGTACAAAGACGTATTCGCATGGGAACATACCGATCTAAAAGGAGTAGATCCAGAGGTCTGTTAACATAGAATACCTCTAAAACCGAATGCCAGACCAGTGCCATTGCAACGATGTAGAATGAATCCAAATTATGCTAAGAAGGTCAAAGAAGAAATCGATAACCTTCTGAAGGCTGGATTTATCACTGAAGTCCCTAGTAGTGACTGGTTATTTTCTATTGTGGTAGTGCCCAAGAAAAATGGAAAGCTTAGAGTTTGTTTGGATTATCTAAAGTTGAATGCTCAAACCATCAAGGATCCTTTTCCATTACCTTTTACGGACATGCTTCTCGATGAGATTGCATGCCACGAGATATATAGCTTTATGGATGGTTATAGTGGTTATAATCAACTATAGATTGCTCTTGAAGACCGGAGTAAAACTACTTTTATTACTGAATGGGGAGCATTCATGTATCTGGTTATGCCGTTTGGTCTTTGCAATGCTCCAACGACCTTCCAAAGATGTATGATGGAAATATTTGGTGAATTTGTCCATCGATTTCTCGCCATATTTATGGACGACTTCACTGTCTATTCAACCGAGGAGAAGCATTAGCTCTTTTTGAAAATGGTTTTCCAGCATTGTAAGAAAACATGGATCTTTTTGAACCCATTCAAATCTATTTTTTTGGTCTAGAAAGGACAACTATTGGGACATATAGTATCTAGGAATGGCATAGAGATGGCCAACGATAAGATCTAGTGTGTTCAGCAGGTCAAGGAACCCCTCACAACATCAGATTTAAGTTCGTTCTTGGGATATATTAATTTTTATAGAAGATTTTTTCGTATGTTTCCTTCCAAGGCATTACACTTATATGAGCTCACAAAGAAGAACAACAAGTTCATTTGGACTGCTAAATATGATTAGAGTTTTCAATGTTTGAAGAATGCCATTATCAGTAAGTTAGTACTTCGACAACCGGATTGGGATGTTATTTTTCATGTGCATGTCGATGCTTTAGGGCTGGCAATGGGAGCAATACTGTCTCAGCCAGAAGGGAGGACTGATTATCCAGTGTATTTTGCCGGTCGGAGATTCAGTCAGGTAGAACAAGGATATACCACTACGGAGAGAGAAGCCTTAGGAATGGTTTTTAGTGCTACTAAGTTTCGATACTATAGGTAGAACAAGGATATACCACTATGGAGAGAGAAGCCTTAGGAATGGTTTTTAGTGCTACTAAGTTTCGATACTATTTGTCAGGCAAGCTATTTCATTTTTATGTGGATCATCAAGAATTATTATTTTTTATTAACAAAGTCATTATTGAAGGAAGATTGATCAGATGCATGATGTTCTTGATGGAGTTTGAATTCCGCATATTTCACAAGCCTCGTAAAACCCATTGTGGTGTTGATTTCCTATCTAGGAGTACTGATGGCTACTCTAAGGTATCCTTGAGAGACGCGCAAGTGGACGTAGAGTTGTTTTAGGTAACAACTGAGAAAAAAACCAAACCAAAATGGTATGATGTATATCATTTTCTTTCTAAAGGAGGATTCCGATAAAACTGGACTCAAAATCAGAAGAAGACTCTGATTATTAAGAGTCTGAAGTTCACTATCATAGGAGGATTTCTCTATAGAGTAGGAGTAGATGGGGTTCTTTGAAGGTGTGTGCCAATGGAAGGAAGAATGCAAGTTATTTTTGAGGCACATGATGGGGATTCTGGAAGACATTTCTCCATTGATATTACTTACAACAAGATTTTGTAGGCTGGATTGTGGTGGCAAACTTTAATATCTGATGTTAGAAGCTTTTGCAAAACATGTGATATCTGCCAGAGGATGGGAAAACCAACAACAGCTGATATGACTCCTCTTACTCCAGTTCAACCACTGGGAGTATTTATGAAATGGGGTCTGGATTTCATGGGTCCATTCAAGAAAATCACTCCAAGGAAGAACCGGTATATATTGATGGCCACTTGTTATGTCACCAAATGGGTAGAGGCCAAGGCTCTTCTAGATAAAACCACAAAGTCCACTTTTTTATTCTTATTTGAAAATATTATTTGCCGTTATGGATGCACTGTGGAGATCATGTCCGATCAAGGGACACACTTTATAAATGATACTATGAATATTGTGATAAAATGCTCTCAGTAAATCATCGAAAGTCAACGTCATATCATCCTAGGTGCAATGGGCAAGCAAAGAGCAGTAATTAAACCATCAAGAGCATTCTCACCAAGATTGTGCAGAAGGAGCCACACCAGTAGGATCCTAAGCTCCAGACTTCTCTATGGGCCTACAGGACAGCATATAAAGTCACTACTGGACTAACACCGTTCATAATGGTGTATGGTACTAAAGCTATAGTGCCTATGGAATTCGTGATTCCCAGTCTCAGGATGGCGGTAGAGTATGGACTGGATTTCAATCACAATCTTAAAAATAGACTGGAGAAATTAGCACAGTTGGATGAGTGAAGACAACGTGATATGCTCTAGAAGAGGAGATTGTTCAACAAAGAAGAAAGCACTGGCATGATAGATGAATCAAAGTTAGGGAGTTTCAGAAGGGCAACTTGGTTCTACTCTATCAATCCAAACTAGAACCTAAGAAACCAAATTGAAAGATAGCTTGGGCTGGTCCGTATGAAGTTGACTGGGTGTTTTCCAATGGCACAGTAAGGTTGAAGGATTTATCTAGACTACTACTTCCAGGTATTTATAATGGGGCCAAGATCAAGCTATATTATTCTAATGATAAAGAGACTTCTAGAGAAGAAGATATTGGTATTCTGGAAACTGACGGCCAAGAAAATTCCGAATCATCCATTCTAAACATCTTCCATGTACAACTAGTACTAGAGACAGTCAAGGTGTTAGAAAAGTTTTAGCACGACAAAACAGTGCCAATGTGGCAGAGACAGTAAAGTATCCGAGCCAATACCAGTTTTTACGGGAAAAAGGGCGAGTAGGACTGTATGTGATAATCATTAAAAGGAACATGGGGAGTATTAGCCAATGCATGCGTGCCACATCGTTGATGGTACACAAAACTCTAGGAACGGTAAGTAGTCGAGCCTTTATGGCGCGAAAGCATATAACAGTAAGGTGAGTGGACATTCTTCCTCATAAATCTCTTGCATGATGCCTCCCTGTTGTTACGCACTCGCCATCACCAAGCTCTGAGGCTTCTTCACTACAACCACAAACCTCCTCGATCGAAGAATCTGTCGATCACTGTCTGTCCCTACCCGACACACTGGCTATGGCTTTGACTATCCAAGTCTTCTTCCTCTACAGACTTTTCGTCCTCACAGTGCATGGGTAGAAAGAAAAGAACCAGACTGTTCTCAGTTTCTTGGAATTCGTACCCGATTCTCCAGTTCTCCTATATGCATTGCCTGCTAAAGAAGTTGAACTGCCCAGATTTTTCCCAGCTTTGTATCCTCAACATCCAGAACCAGTGGATTGCCTCACCTACTTCAATATTAGTGATGAGCTTCAGGATTACTATGAGCGAGCCACTATAGAATGGAAAACCTCGCAAACCCTAATCAATGATTCTCTCAAACTGAATGATGTCATGGAATGTTTGGGACATGAAGTACATCTGCAAAGTACTTTGATTTCCCACTCTTCCTATTTATAGGTATGTCCCCTACATGAGCAATGGGGTGAGCTGTGTCATCTCCTGTCTGCACATAGCCTGACACATCTGGTTTGCGCATATCTCTAAAGCACTCTCCACGAGACGTCATGTGATTAGAGGCACCTAGATCCACATACCAAACATCATCTTGGGTGGAATTCTCTGCAGTTATTGTATTCATTACATGCTGCATAACAAACATGCGCTCGTTTTTGCTGTCATCTGCATCTCTGCTAGTAGATGCATAGTTGCCCTGTTCTCTCTTTCCACTTGCTTTTCCCTTTGGACAGTCACGTGACATGTGACCTCTTTCACCACAAGTCCAACATTCTCTGCTATCTGCAGTATGTTGCTACCTGCTTGATCCTGCACCACGACCTCTTTGACTCCCCCTACCTTGATACTGGTTTCTCCTGCCTCCTGTATTGTTTTGATTTGATTGACCTTCTTGAAATTGGCCCCTGCAACCACTTGGGGCTCAACCACGACCTCTACCTCTACCTCTGTTGGAGTTAGAATAGAAGGCCTATTCAGACCTATTTCTGCCACGAGAAGAAGGTGTGTCAAGACCAAGGTTCTGCTCCTCAAGAATAAGCATAGAAATCAAATCTTGGAACACTGGATGTCGTCTCCTGTAATCATGGAAGACATGAAGTGTACATACTCATATCCTAGACCATCCAAGCATGCACGGACAATGTCATCGTCTTCCACTGAGACTTTAATAGATCCAAGAGCCTCAATGATACTCTTGATCTTCAAAGCATAATCATTGATGGCGAGGTTGTTCCTCTTAACCTGATTTAGCTCTGACTTTAGTTGAAGCTTCCTGGCCTTGGTGTTCACCTCGAACACTCTGCCTAAGTTTTTCCATGCAATGGCAGGGGTTTCAGTATCCTGTAGATGGCCCATCATGCCATATGTGATGCTCATAGAAAGCCAATACATCACTTTTCTCTAGCCTTGTTGCCAGTCCGTCAAAGATTTCCTTTGTTCTGCTGTAGCATTTGCCTCGGGAATCTCTGGCTCCTTTTCATTGTCTGCTTCTACATAGTCCCAATAACCTTTTCCTTTTAGGAAATTTGTTATTCTGAACTTCCATGCAGGGTAGTTATTTTTCTCAAGCTTCTCAATGACAATCTGACTGAAACAGTCAAACATCTTGAAGCACTAAGACAAAATAGCTGTAATCTGCAAAAACCTGCAAATCTGCTGAACCTGCTATCGTGGTACCTATAACGCTTTCTACACTCAATGAGTGTCCACAATGAAGCGTACATACAACCATTGTACTTGTACAGTAAATCTCTGTGTACTGCACTTTGGAGACCTGTTTAGAAACTTGTACGAAAAACCCCTAAAAAAATTCCACTGCGTTGGACGCCTTCGGCACCTGGTCGTGGATTGCAAACGAAGGGATTGTGATGCTCTTGCTCTCTTAGCCTCTCTTGCCTGCACCATGATCTGATACCATGTAAAGAAAGAGGATGCAAGAGAGCTACACAAGACAAGCACTCACCACACAGAGATGGAAAGCTTCTTCTACTTCTCACAAAAAAGAGAGTACAAAATGACTAAGTGCTAAAATTGAAAAGTAGCACATATGTACATGCGGTCACTAAGTGTGAACTCGCTAGAAGCGTACTAGGCTGGCACTATAAGTGTAGTCCAGCTGTAGAATCAATGGCAGAGATTCTCCGTGTCGGTCACCTAACGCGCCAGTGAGTAAATATCGTAAGCGGCCAAGACCCGTAGTGGATGTCCGCTCAAGATGTAGAGCTCGACATCTCAACATGTCCTTGATTCCCTTTGTGTAAAGGGAGCTAATGTGTGTGTGTGCTTCTCTCTCATCCCCTACTTGCAAGGATTTCCCCCTCCTATTGAGGCGGTCCGAGGTGGGAAACAAGAAGAGTGGCCTCTAAGCACCCTTCTAGGCTCCCGTGCTGCTCAATTGGGTTGGGGTTGGAAAAAACAACAAACACACACACAAACCCGCAACCTAACCCTACACAAATTTGGGGCACCACCTAGTTTTGGATGAGAACTAGGACGCGTAAAGAGAGAGAGAGAGAGAGAGAGAGAGAGAGAGAGAGAGAGAGAGAGAGAGAGAGAGAGAGAGAGAGAGAGAGAGAGAGAGTGCTCGGGTTGCTTTGAAATGTATCGGCAATGATCAAGCAAACACAATTATATATGTAAGAAAGAGAGAGAAGAGGGAGGGGGTGCTTGTTGCATTAATACCTTCTTACAAATCTGTCATGACCAATGAAAGTGAGATTAGTATTTGTTCAACATAGCTTGAGTAAATTACACCACAACACATCACAAGAAAAGCCACCCCAATCACTGTCTTAAGGCCAGGGGAGTCCTCTCCACCCTATTGCCCTTTTACTGTATGTGGGATTTATGGCTAAATTGATGACAACACCCAGAGACAAGCTATCAAGAACTTAAATAAAAACACCAAGACACTTATACATCATTGTTGTCCATTACTCTACGTTTGAAGAGAGACAAGGTATCCAAGCTTAGTCCAAATCCACCCTCCTTGATTCAGCAAATGTTGGCTTACACTAGTAGGAGAAATGATAGATTTCCTACTCTCAATTGAATGATCAGTCTCTCTCTTACAATGGTATAGAGTTTCGTTGCTAATCACCCCTATTACAACACATGCACATGCATAAGACAATGAGCTTCCACTCAAGAGCTCCTTCTAGAGAGGTTGAGCATGGCTTCTCAAGCTATAGCATAGTGCTCTTGCTTATGGCTTTCCCTTTTTGTGCTAGCTACACCCTCCTTTTATAGCAATTTTGAGGGCTAGGGTTACTCCTCTAACCATGGTTGGGTTAGATTTTCAGCACTTATCTAATTTCTTTTGCTTGGAATTACCACGTAGTTGGTGGGGATAGATCAAGAAGAGGTGTGTGTGAAAGAGGAAAATGGTAAACTAGAAGAGGGAGTGTGGCTGCATAGCATGGGCAAACTGGGATCCACCAATAAAATCATAGCTCACAGCTCGTAGCTCAAAAAAATATGAAAACATTTGGGGTGAAAGTTCAGCTCACGAGCTACAACTTTTGTTTGTATCACCTTTCCAAATTCAGGGAGCATGTGATCTTTACAAATTCAACAAAACTGACTGTTTTTTCCACTGCAAAAGGTCCTTGTGAGGTCCTTCTTTGGATGATTCTTTTGAATACCTCCAAGAGTGAGCTCCCCATGGTGCATGCATGTATTCCACATACCCTTGACCTTATTTGGTAGGTCTATAATTGAATATTTTGTTGAGATCATGATATATGTGAATAGTACAACTAAGAAAATCAAATATTGAGGGGTCTAAAAAAATTTGTACATGTCAAATATAAATAATATAGGTGGAAAAAATATAAAGGGGTCAAAATAAATCTCTCTCATTATAATTCTACCATAAAAATATGAATATTTTTGGTGGTCTAATTTATGAGAGTAATAGAGAATAGATGTAAGAAGGAAAAAATAGTGAAAAAATATATATATAAATAGAACTATTTTTTTTGGATTTTTGTTGGGATGGAGTTACACCAAAAACAAGAGAAGCTTGCATGAAATTATTTTCATATGGAATAAAGAGTATGCAGAATGGTAAGAAAAAATATGGTAATGATGAGTCAATGTACATAGCATAAATAACACACCATAGGTAAAAATATTTAAATAAATACCAAAATAATTATGAAAAATCCTTTTATTTAGGCCCTATATACAATGAAATATTTACACACAAATGGGCCATAATATACTTATATTTTTTTATTTTTTTTATTTGGCTCAACTAGCCCAGTGACTAGCTAATTGAGGGTTTTTAAGAAAATATGGGAAAAGTTCCCTAACTCACGCACGCCTATGTGCAGTGAAATGGTAGGGATAACCAAAATGTTTGAGTGGTTTGATAGGGTGAGGTTGCTTCCTATGGCAATTTTGGAAAGCCGAAAAACGGCTATCATTAGCCCTCCCCCAGGACGATGGTATATTCATATACCATCATAGAGTATCTTTTCCAAAGAGAGTGCTTTAGAGTCTTTGACGAGATCTTCATTGCTTGGCCCCTCAGAATTTTGTTGGCTGGAGTTACACTTATGCTTCATGTAGCAATACTTACATGAGACAGCTGCCCTTTGACAGATCTTTGGTAGATCCTTTGGTAGAAGGCGACTCAAATAAGGCTTCAAGCGATACCCGTTTACCTTCTTGGAGTGCTCTTTCCCATTCAAGTCCATAAGTTGATAGTAACTTGAATTGAAAGCCTTCTTGACTATGTATGGCCCCTGCCATCTAGTTTCAAACTTGGCATCAAAACGATTATCGAGTCGATTGTCATACCTTAGCACCAGATCTCCTTCTTTGATGCCTTTCTCCTTTAGTTTCTTGTCGAGCTTTTCTTTCGCCTGCGTGGCTTTCCTCTTGTAGCACTCGTATACTGCTTCTCTTTTCCACTCAAGCTCAGCTAAGGTAAGAAGTCGATCCATCCATGCTTCTTGATCATCTTTTGCTGCTCTGCCATGAAGTCGCATTATTGGAATGTTGATCTCAATTGGTTGTAAAGCCTCTTGACCATAGACCAAGTGAAATGGTGTAAACTCCATGGCTTCCCTATATGTGGTTCGATACGCCCACAAGGCACCATCCAAGAAGTCATCCCACAACTTTGTCTTGTTTCTCACCATCTTTCTAATGATGCCTGCAATGACACGTTAGCTTTTTCTACCATACCATTGGATTGGGGATAGTAGGGTGTACTATGACGATGTAGAATGTGAAGTTCTTCACAGACTTCTGTGAGCAAGCCCTTTCTAAAACCTGGACCATTATCAGAAACAATCTCCAAATGTGTGCCAAATCTACAACAAATGTGAGTGTAGACAAATTTGCTCACTGTCCTCTCATTTACCCTTGCCACACTTTGTGCTTCCACCCATCTAGTCATGTAGTCTATGGCCACCAAGATATACGATTTTCCATTTTTAGTCCTGGGCAATGGACCCATAGCATCAATGCCCCATTTTTCAAAGGGTCCATTTGCAAGCACGATTTGCCTTGGACCATAAACCAATCTTCTATTCCCATTTACCTGACAATTGTGACAACTTTTACACCAATGTTGGACATCCACATGTAGACTTGGCCAAACATACCCCACAAGAAAAATCTTCTTCACAGTTAACTCTTGGGAAAAATGACCACCACATGCCTCTTCATGCAAACCTTCAAGAATGGCTGGAATCTCCTTGGTTGTTGGTATTCTCCTACAAACTTGATCTTTTCCCGTTTGGTAAAGGGCACCTTCCAAAAACAAATATGAACTCGCCTTCTTAATGAGCCTCCGCTTTTGAGCCTTTGTGAAGCCCTCTGGAAACTCGCCCTCTAAAATGTAGCTCACAATGGGAGCCAATGACTCCATCCTCTGGTACCTTGGTTGCTTTATTATTGTTGCTGCCATGATGACCTGCACTTCACTCTCAACATATGCAACTGCTTTTTGTGCAAGTGAATCTGCATCTTCATTTTGTTTCCTAGGGATATAATATAGTTGCACTTCTTCAAATTGATTAAACAACCTAAGAATGGCATGAACTTTTGTCCTTAGGTTTTCATTCTTACATGCCCAAATGCCTAAAATATTCTTCACAATGAGAAGTGTGTCTCCCTTTACCATGAGACGTTGTATACCTTGGCCAATGCATAACTTTAAACCATGAAGTAGTGCGTCGTATTCTGCTTCATTTTTGCTAGTTGAACCTGGTAGATTGACCTTCTCTTTCATGACCACCTCTCCACTTGGGTTGAGCAATACTCGCCCTCCCCCTACTTTTCCTGTGACTCATCAAAAAGCTCCATCAAAGAACAAGGTAAAATCATTAGGAATACTTTTAGGTGGTGGCAATGGTAGGGTCTTTACTTCAGGCACCTTAATCTCCTTCTCATGTACCCTATAAGTAAGGATCCCTACCAATTGTGCACGCACACTATCTTCTACCTTGAAAGAGTATTGGAACTCTTGCAATTCCATAATCCACTTTGAGATCCTAGTGCTAAAATTCATTTGAGATGACACCCAAGGAAACAAATTTTCTGCAGTGAGAATTACAAAAGGTTTTGGTAGCAAGTAGGATCTAAACTTTCTCACCGCAAACATGAGAGAAAGCATCATGAGTTCTGCCTTCGTGTAGCCTCTCTCCAAAGCATTCATGACCCTACTAGCAAAGTAGATGGGTCGCATCTTGGTACTGCGGGGATCTTGTTGTAATAAAATTGCACCAATTGTTTCCTTCCCAACACTAGAGCTAACAAAGAATGTGTACTCCCAACAAGGAGGCATGAGTGTTGGTAGCTCTGACAAAATGACTTTAATGTTACAAAAGTACTGTTCAAGCTCATCAGACCATGCAAATTCTACTTGTTGTGTCAACTTTTGCAAAGGGTGAAGTAACTCCGAGGCTAAGTGAATGAGGCGTGACATATAATTCACCTTTTGAATGAATGAGATGACTTCTTTGAGATTCTTGGGTGATGGGAGCTCAATAAGAGCCTTTGCCTTTGAAGGATCCACTTCAATGCCTTTATAGGAAACCTTGTGACCAAGCAAGATCACTTCATCCTCACCTATGTGACACTTTTTGGGGTTGAGTTGACCTCCCATGTTGTAGAGCTTCTTTAAACCTTCTTCTACCCTTTGTAGATGCAATGATTTTGAGCTATAAATGCAGAAATCATCAATGAACACCCCAATTGACTTTCCAAAGAATGCTTGAAACACCATGTTCATGAAGCATTGAAAAGTTGCAGGAGCATTTGTCAAGCCGAATGGCATGACTCTAAAAGCATAACAACCCCGAGGAGTGATTAAGGTTGTTTTCAACTGATCTTTTGATGGGGGCTTTTCACAAGCCAAGCTCCCATACCCCTCTTCTCTCGTCCCCACCCCATGAAAACCCCCTCTTAGGGAGGGAGTGATAAAAGACATTGGAAAAAAGTAAGAAAAAAATAAAATATGATTATGTAAATATATGAGAAAGGTAAAATAGGCCACCTCATGCCTGCGGGGCAGCCCATCCCGACCTTGCCTCCTTTTTCTTCACTCTTGCCCTGCCGTGTGTCCCTTTTCCTCTCCTCCACTCAAAAGGTCAACCCCCTCTCTCTTCCCCTTGTCCTTTCTCCTTTCTCTCTCCCCTCAAGCTACCCCACCTCTCACCAATAATGCATTCTAACTCACCAATAATGCACCCTAACTCACATGCAACTTACCCTATCTTCCAAAATAGTATACCCCACCCCCCCTTTCTCTCTCCTATCATATCCCATGACCCAAATACCCCCTCCTCTCTCTAAAGGGCACTATGTCTCTTGTCTTGTAGCTAAATAACCTCCCCCACACTCACACACACTCAGTTTCACTAAAAAAGGTGCCCACAGACCCATCCCCACCCGGTGGTTACCTGATTTTTCTTGTGTTCACACACATCTGCACACAGATTCACCTCTGAACACACTCCTCTCTCTCCCCTCTTGTAATTACTTTATTCTCCATGTCACCTCTCACTTTTTTTCATCAACCCATCTCTCTCTCTTAGTCTCTCTCTCATGAGACTGCTATTCTGGCACATATACACACAGCCAGACAAGTGGGGCCCACAGTCACATGGCCTATGTAGATAATGATTTCTTCATTTCTAAATTCTATAATTTCTCCCCCCCCCTCCTCCCCTATATAAAGAGGGGTCACCATCACACAAAAACACACAACATCACCAAAGAACACACTATGCATTGTGTGTGCCTAGTGCAGACACACACACCCACACCATCACCATCACTGCAATCACTATGCTTGTCTTGAGCATGACCTCTACACCCTTGGCTATGGAAGAGGAAGGGCAACTAAATGAAGGATGATGGCCATAATCCTCTTGCGAGTCTTCGCCATCAACTCCCACCTATCCGCCATGTGCTCTACCACTCTCTCCCTTCTCATTCCCCTACCCTATGCTCCCCATTTCATCGCCTAATTCTCTAAATAAAGCTTGAGGTTTTTGTGAGTATGTTTTCTTGCAATGTTTTGCCCATGTAAGGTGTGCGGAATCGCCACCTAGTCTTGTGTTTTGGGTGAGCTTGTGTATGTGTGAAGGGTGTGCGGATTCGCCATCCTTTTGTGATGCCTAAGTACTAAGCCGCTATACCCCCTCCCTCACTCTCTCTCTCTCTCTCTCTCTCTCTCTCTCTCTCTCTCTCTCACTTGATCTCATTCCCTTTCCTTTTCATCATTACTCCCAAGCATCCATCTCTCTTGGATGAAAACTTTGTTATGGTGGTGTGTTGTTTGCGTCCTAGCCGCTGAAGCTAGGTGGTGCCCCCTGTTTGCTTTACCATGACAGGCTCGAGGCGCGCCATTCGGTCCCCGGTGTTTTAAAGGCCGTCAGGGTTCGGGGTTCACTTTGCTCACGTCATTTGGTGCCCCCACGGAGGATCTTTTCATGAAACCCTTCAGTTTACAAGACTGAAACCCTTAACCTATTGTGAATGGATGAATGGCTAGCAGGATTTGCTAATTGGATGATAGAAGAAGAAGAGCTCCAAGCACAACTAGACGAACGCCGCATCTCCATCGAAGCTCGAGTGCCAGGCGTAATGGTAATCGATTTGCAGTGGGAGAGTCAACCAACACGCCAAACCCAGTGGATATACATAGGCCAAGTGCCAAGAAGAAGAAGGACAAGGTCGAAACCATGTCCACAACTTACAACCAACCCACAACAACAAAATGGAAGGAGCTCTACACAATAGAGAATCAACACTATTCTACTTTGAGAATCGGGTAACTCAAGTCACCGAGGTAATTATCACAGTCAGTTTTCAAGTCGCACCTGATGCTGCAGCACAGATAACGGAAGCATTGGCTCACACTCTCACTAGAGAAACTAGGGATCTACTGAGTTTGTTTCAGGAAAGAACACCACCCTCTCCCACAAGCTTGGACAGTGACTAAGCACCTCTAAGCTTCACATGAATCAGTACAACCTACCTCAAGACAGATCACACATACCAACACGTGTACGCTCAATCAAGGTAATACTGGATTTGAAGGCTCACTACCAGCACGTCATTGACACCATGCCGGGTGGGGAGCGGTTTTTGGAGGTTCTGGCATCAGATCAACCATTTGTCTTACCTTTGGTACAAGGCAATGTACCGTTTGAAGTTTTAATCTATGTCCTAGTATAAGAGGGTATACACGCCTCCTTGTAAAGAAGAAAAAAAGCTTTTGCAAGTTAAGCAGTGTGTCTTTCTAGCTCTCTCTCAGTAATCATGGCTGTAGACATGTAGTAGTGTTAGTGTATATACGCGCTTCACTAGGGGCACTTTTCTCCCACTGGGTTTTTCCCCCTGGACATCCGGTGTGAAAGGACACCTTATCTCTTAGGGTTTCATATAAGCTTTGTAGCTCTGAGTTTGTAGATACTCTATTATTCTAATACAAAGAGAGAGACTACAGAGATCTCGTATGCAAGCTCTGTGTCTTCTCCTTCTCCATCTTCTTCCTACTCTGAGTTGTTGTCTTCCTTCTGTTTCCTGTTTCATCATCTTCAACAATTGGTATCAGAGCGAGGTGATTTCCAGAGCCTCTACTTGCGTTTTCGCGTCCACGCGTGCAATCGATATTGTCGAGCATCTTACAAAAATCAGGGATCTTAAAGAGCAATTGCTTAGCATTGATGAAGTGATTCCAGAGAAGGACTTGGTTTCCAAAACACTCAATTCACTACCACCATCTTATTTGACTTTTCAGACTTCTTTGACTCTGTCTTTGCGAGCTAATCCCGACCCTCTTCATTTTGAAGAGTTAGTGGCTTTGCTATTGCACGAGGATCAATCACGTAAGAACAAGTCTTTACAGGTGGATGGTATGGATCATGCTCTTGTTGTACAGAACAAAAACAAGGGTAAAGAGAGTGCTCATCACTCCAAGTCTAGTCCAGGACAATCTTCAGAGAAGTCTAAAGGTGATTCCGACAAGTCCAAGAAGCAACCCACAGTGGCTACATCAACTTGTGAAGCTGAGTACAAGGCAGCTTTCACGACAACAGTTGATTGTGTATGGATACGCTTACACAAGCTCTGTGTCTTCTCCTTCTCCATCTTCTTCCTACTCTTAGTTGCTGTCTTCCTTCTGTTTCCTGTTACATCATCTTCAACAATGGCAAGTGTAGCATTTCCAACATTTAAAGGAAAGAAGGGGGAGGATTTGGTAACAGACTTCCTAGATGACTTTGAAGTAGCATGTGTAGTGAGCAACAAAGATACGGATGAATCCCGGGTTAGAATCTTTAAGCATCTCATGAAGCTAGAAGCTAGATCATGGTACAATGCCCTTCCACAAACAACCAAGGATGACTGGGAACCCTTAAAAACCGTTTTTAAGAGGCGCTTTGGGGGAGGTACCACTTCAGAGAAGTTGTGGGACAAGTTGAGAGACTTGAAGCAGGAGGGTCTTTTAGAATATGCCACCTATGAGTCCAAATTTGTGGATTTGTGGGAACGGTGGGTTGAGTCACTGGCTAGGGGGGAAGCTGCACCCGATTTCCTAAAAAAAGATCGGTTCACGCATGGCTTATGGCCGCTTCTCAAGGAGAAGGTGAAAGTTAGATTCCCGGCCACGTACGAGTTAGCCGTTGAGATTGCTCGCCTTAAAGACAAGAAGCTGCGAATGAAAGCCAAAGAAACCGAGTCAACAGAATCAGGAACATCGCGTCGACCAGCAACTACGACAACCACCATTCCACCACCACCACCGGCTCTTGGGGTAAGAGATGAACAACAAGATATGTTGGCCCATATTACTGACCAACTGCAGAATTTGTATGTCCACTTAATACAACAAGGGAGGAGTCAAGAAGGAGATCAAGACCCTGGAAGAGCACGACGACAAAACAGGGAGTATCATTGCTACAACTGCGGAGAAGACGGTCACAGTATGTACTACTGTCCCAAACCACGACAAAACTATAATAGAGGAGGTAGGAGGAACCAATTGTCACCCCCTAGAGAAAGAACACCCCCACCTCGAGCACCAGCCCCACCAACACAAATTCTACGTCCACCCAAGACACCACTACAAGCATCCATCCCACCTCTTCCACCAGCCCCACCACCTGATCGCCCTATAAACATCATAAGGGTAGAAGAGAAAGGAAAATCCATAGTAGTGGATCCACCCATAGCAAAGGAGAGGGACAAGGGTAAGGAGAAGGTAACCTTTTTAGAACCACTTGAAGCCATGACTGTGAAAAGAGCTAGGAGGGAGAAAGCTACACAATCAGATGATGAGAGAAGCATGAGAGGAGAAACTAGCAAGAGGCCATCCCGGCCACGACGGAAATTGGGCATCACCGACTTCCAGCTAGGGGAAAGTTCTAAGCCCTATGATCTAACATTGGATGTGGCTGAGCAAGGACCGAAGATTACATGGCCACAGCTGCTACATCTTGCACCAAAAGTAAGGCGACAATGGTCTAAAATGGTAAGTACAAGATGCTCCAAAACAAAGGTAGCCGGAGCAATTTCGGGATGCAACATGGATGACATCCTTCCAATTGTCGACGTAAACATAAAAGGAAAGAGGGTTGGAAACACCTTCATTGATGGAGGTGCACAAATCTGTGTAATGAGCGAAGCTATGATGCTTCGATTAGGGCTCGAGGTTGACAGGCCTTCTCCATGCAAGGCAAAGATGGCAAACAATGCAAAAGTAAAGTGTGTGGGTGTGGTAAGTGCCGTGAAAATCAAAGCTTTCAACACTGAGGTAGAGGTAGATGTTTTTGTAATGCCTACTAAGGGGGAGGGCTATCCACTAATTTTGGGAAGGCCATGGTTGATGGCCATGAAGGCAAAACAGGACTGGGGTACTCGCCTTCTACGCATGACCGGTAAGAAAGGGGAGACAATCTACTACGACATGAGGATTGGCAAGCAGAAGCAAATGAATCTGGAAACATCGGCAGGTGAAACCACTAGTGAATCTTCCAGTTCTGAGGAGGAGACCACATCCACCAACAAAAGTGACAGTTCCATTGATGTGATGGGTATCATTATGAAGGATCCACAAAGGGTAAGCACAACTGGTGATCCATCACCAAAAGGGAAACCCAATGAAGAGGAGAGAAAATCACCTGGCCTAGGAGGAAGTAGGTTGAAGGGTATGTTGTCTAAGAAATTAACACTTGAGGAGAAAGATAGTTTTTTGCAAATGTTGATGGGATTTCCTAACCTGTTCATTGACAACTATGAAAGAATCACAAGCATTACAATGGTGGAACATCATATTAAGCTGAAGGAAGGGGTAAAACCAGTTGTGCAAAAGCTACGACGATTGGGGGTCATACAAGAAAAGGCACTCTTGGCCGAGGTAAGGAAACTGCTGGAGGAGGGATTCATCTATCTTGTAGAAAACTCAGAATGGGTGTCACCCATAGTGGTGACGCCTAAAAAGAATGGTAAGTGGAGGGTCTGTGTTGACTACAAACCACTAAATGCAGCTACGAAGAGAGACCACTTTCCTCTCCCTTTCTTGGATGAAATTCTGAATGAAGTAGCGGGTTTTGAATGCTATACCGTCTGTGATGGTTATTCTGGATACTTTCAAATACGCATAGCCTTAGAAGATCAGCTAAAAACCACTTTTATCACACCATGGGGTTGTTTTGCATACAGGGTTATGCCATTTGGTCTCACAAATGCACCTGCCACATTCCAAAGATATGTCACATATGTTTTTCAACCGTTCTTTGGAACATCCATAAGAGTGTTCATTGATGATTTTTGTATATATAGCTCCCGTATTTCACATTTAGAAAAGGTAACTGAAGGTTTGGCCAGGTTGCAGAGCCTAGGTGGACAATTAAATGTGGATAAATGCCACATTGGGGAGAGTAAAGTCATTCTACTAGGCCATGAAATTTCAGGAAAAGGTATCAACGCCGACCCAAGTAAGGTGTCCGCACTCATAGCCCTACCTTTACCAACGACCGCACGTCAACTGGTCTCTTTTCTACAGAAGGTGAGGTACTTAAGTAGATTCATACATCTACTATCACAGATTGTTCTACCACTGCAACAACTCACTCAAAGAACAACTTTCACTTGGGACGAGGAAAGCGAACATCACTACAACAAGGTAAAGGAGGTCTTAGCCACTCTGCCAACTATCTCACCACCTAAGTGGGATGAAAAATTCTATGTTACCTCAAGTGTTGGTGATGACTCATTGGGGGCTGTGCTACTCCAAAAGGATACGACGACATCTTTCATGAGGCCAATCTACTTCTCTAGTCGAATGATGACAGCACGAGAGAAAGGTTTCACCCATGTGGAACACTTAGTCCTAGCTCTTAGATTTGCAACTACAAAGTTTAGGTCATATTTGTTGTCTACGCAATTTGTAATTCTAACCACGGATGAAATATTTCCCTATGTTGTACAACACATGGATGTGTCTGCTAGAATTACTAAATGGCTAGTTCGTCTGCAAGAGTTTGACTACACGGTACAGGTAGAAAGCACGACAAGGGCAAGTTTGGGGGGACTCATGACCTACCAAGTCTTTGAAAGGAAGGAGAAGCAATCTAAGGAAGGAGAAGTCCGATTACCTCCAGTACCACCGATGGTAGAAGGAGCATACTCTCTCTACTTTGATGGAGCCTACAAGCGAGCGTCCGACAAAGCAGCTGCAGGCATAGTGGTCTTTGATGACAAAGGGACAAAGGTATTTTCGTTGGGCCAATTGTTAGATTCACATTCTAACAATGAAGCTGAGTATGCAACACTAACCAAGGGTTTACAATGGTGCGTCTCGCAAGGTGTACAACGCCTTAATGTATTTGGGGATGCTCTACTTCTGGTAAGGCAAGTAAATGGAGCATGGACATGCAAGAATCCTAGTTTAAGGACTCACTTAAGTGGTGTAAAAACCTTGTTTGGTAAGTTTGAAGAAGTTCAAATACACCATATCCCAAGGGCTCAAAACCAAGAAGCAGATGCCCTAACAAGTGAAAGACTACAGGAAGTGGTGGTTGGAGCAATAAAACTAAAGCTCCCTCTATTTCAAGGAAGTGATGCCTTGCCTGACATCATGCATTTTTTGGAAACAGGGGAATGCCCATCAGATTTAACAAAGGGACAGAAGCAATGGCTGACGCGGAAGGCCACAAGGTATCGACTCATCAATGACGGTTTGTACTGTAAGGATAAGGACCAAATACTCAGGAAGGTCCCTCTCTCTCAGGAAATCACGGGAGTAATTGCTAGCTGTCACGACGGGGTTTGTGGTGGTCACTTTGCCCTAGAAATAACAAGTAGGAAAATCTTGCAGGCAGGCTTCATATGGCCTAGCCTCAACCGTGATGTACACCACTGGTGCAAAACATGTAAGTTGTATCAAAAGGCCGGCACTAGGTCACTTATGCCTGAACCACAGACACCTATTCTCTCATATGGACCATTTGAAAAATGGGGTATCGATGCCATTGGGCCATTACCTAGGGCCAACTCAGGAAAATTCTACATAATCATGGGGGTCGACTACATGACTAGATGGGCAGAGGCTACAGCCACCACTAGAATCACAGCGGTAGAGGTAGCTAAATTTATCTATGATCACATATGCTGTAGGTTTGGCACACCTTTAGAGATCATCTCTGATAGAGGGACAGGTTTCAGAGTAGACTTGGTAGGAGAATTAATGCAGAAACTTGGCATTACAAGGAGGCACTCTTCACCATATTACCCTCAATGTAATGGCCTAGTTGAAAAGGTAAATGGAATGGTTTCTAAAATTATTACCAAGCAGGTAAACAATCATCCTGGAGACTGGGATAAGTATCTACTACCAGCTTTATGGGCCTACAGAACTTCATTTCGTACATCCTTGGGATTCACACCGTATCATCTAGTATTTGGTAAGGAAGCAATCTTGCCCATTGAAGTGCAACTACAAAGTCTCAGAGTAATGGCAAGCCAGCTTCAACAACCCAACATGCATTTGAGAGATCACATCATCAACTTGGAAAGACTGCAGCTGGACAGAGAAGAAGCAATAAATTATTATGTAGCACAAGCAGAGCATAGACGGCTTAGCTTTAACGAGCATCTCTGGAAAAAAGAATTGAAGAAAGGAATGTTGGTGCTCCGCTATGATAATCGCTTCGACACGCGCAAGGATAAGAAACTCCTACTCCGATGGGAAGGTCCTTTCATCGTCAGGAAAAAGTATGCCAATGGAAGCTACCAGCTTATAGAGGCTGATGGAAAACTTCATAAAACCAGGGTAAATGGTTGGCGACTTAAACCTTATTTTCTTCGATTTGACCAGGCTCCACCTATTGACATTCCACATGAGGACACACCATCAGCCGCCACCTCTGACGATAATGATCAAACAAATGAGCTAGAGACATGAATGCCTCTAGCCAAAAGGGGAGGGCTAATGATGGGGGCTTTTCACAAGCCAAGCTCCCATACCCCTCTTCTCTCGTCCCCACCCCATGAAAACCCCCTCTTAGGGAGGGAGTGATAAAAGACATTGGAAAAAAGTAAGAAAAAAATAAAATATGATTATGTAAATATATGAGAAAGGTAAAATAGGCCACCTCATGCCTGCGGGGCAGCCCATCCCGACCTTGCCTCCTTTTTCTTCACTCTTGCCCTGCCGTGTGTCCCTTTTCCTCTCCTCCACTCAAAAGGTCAACCCCCTCTCTCTTCCCCTTGTCCTTTTTCCTTTCTCTCTCCCCTCAAGCTACCCCACCTCTCACCAATAATGCATTCTAACTCACCAATAATGCACCCTAACTCACATGCAACTTACCCTATCTTCCAAAATAGTATACCCCACCCCCCCTTTCTCTCTCCTATCATATCCCATGACCCAAATACCCCCTCCTCTCTCTAAAGGGCACTATGTCTCTTGTCTTGTAGCTAAATAACCTCCCCCACACTCACACACACTCAGTTTCACTAAAAAAGGTGCCCACAGACCCATCCCCACCCGGTGGTTACCTGATTTTTCTTGTGTTCACACACATCTGCACACAGATTCACCTCTGAACACACTCCTCTCTCTCCCCTCTTGTAATTACTTTATTCTCCATGTCACCTCTCACTTTTTTTCATCAACCCATCTCTCTCTCTTAGTCTCTCTCTCATGAGACTGCTGTTCTGGCACATATACACACAGCCAGACAAGTGGGGCCCACAGTCACATGGCCTATGTAGATAATGATTTCTTCATTTCTAAATTCTATAATTTCTCCCCCCCCCTCCTCCCCTATATAAAGAGGGGTCACCATCACACAAAAACACACAACATCACCAAAGAACACACTATGCATTGTGTGTGCCTAGTGCAGACACACACACCCACACCATCACCATCACTGCAATCACTATGCTTGTCTTGAGCATGACCTCTACACCCTTGGCTATGGAAGAGGAAGGGCAACTAAATGAAGGATGATGGCCATAATCCTCTTGCGAGTCTTCGCCATCAACTCCCACCTATCCGCCATGTGCTCTACCACTCTCTCCCTTCTCATTCCCCTACCCTATGCTCCCCATTTCATCGCCTAATTCTCTAAATAAAGCTTGAGGTTTTTGTGAGTATGTTTTCTTGCAATGTTTTGCCCATGTAAGGTGTGCGGAATCGCCACCTAGTCTTGTGTTTTGGGTGAGCTTGTGTATGTGTGAAGGGTGTGCGGATTCGCCATCCTTTTGTGATGCCTAAGGACTAAGCCTCTATACCCCCTCCCTCTCTCTCTCTCTCACTTGATCTCATTCCCTTTCCTTTTCATCATTTTTCCCAAGCATCCATCTCTCTTGGATGAAAACTTTGTTATGGTGGTGTGTCGTTTGCGTCCTAGCCGCTGAAGCTAGGTGGTGCCCCCTGTTTGCTTTACCATGACAGGCTCGAGGCGCGCCATTCGGTCCCCGGTGTTTTAGAGGCCGTCGGGTTTCGGGGTTCGCTTTGCTCAAGTCACTTCCAATGCGATACCTATTTGAAAGTAACCCGAGTAGCCATCACACACAGTGTACTTTTCATGACCAGCTACCTCATTTAGTATCTCATCCTGAAATGGGAGGGGAAAGTGATCTCTTTTTGTTGCCTCATCGAGTGGACGGTAATCCACACACACCCTCCACTTGCCATTTTTCTTAGGAGTGACAACAACAGGAGAGACCCACTCTGAATTCTCCACTGGATAAATGAATCCTGCTGCTAGAAGCTTTCTTACCTCCTTGAGTAAAGCCTGCTCCTTGATGACTCCTAGCCTTCGTAGCTTTTGAGCCTTAGGTGTGGTCTCTGGCTTCAACTCAATTTTGTGTTGAACAACATCTACTCCACGCACATCGGTGTAGTCTTTAGCAAAAAGCCTAGGAAATTTCCTTAACACACCTTTGAACTCCTCTCTTTCATCCTTTGTGAGTGTTGTAGATAACATACCCTCTAACATTCCTTCATCTTGCACATTTTGGTTCTCATGGGAACCTACCTCTTCCAAACCCGGGCAAGAGGTCTCTTGGTTGTTTGGATTAAACCTTACCCCCATGACTTCGATGGAAGACTCCTCTTCAGTAATGCTGCTGCTACTTTCTCCTTTTGAAGTGCTATCGGTCCAGCCTTCCTCCGTCTCACTTTGAGATGATTCTTCATGGAGCTCCTCTTGGCGTTTCTCCTTCATGTCAAAGACAACCTTCTTATGATTGTCATTTCTGCAAATTAGCTTTCCACTCTCCCAATCCTGCAAAGCTCGCATTTTCATTAGCCATGGTCTCCCTAGGATAAAGGGGTAACCATTTCCTTTGGTAGACATAACATAAAAATCCACCGTCTTCTTAATGCCAAAGGCCTCCACAAAGACATTTTTACAAATGCCTACGCACCTAGCCTTGCTATTGTTTGCCATCTTGACTTTAATTTCAGGTGTCTCATGGATGTGCATGCCTAATTTTTGCATGAGTCCCTCTGTCATGATGCAAATTTGTGCACCCCCATCCACTAGACCTTTCCTAACCAATCTTCCTTTGATGTAACAATCTAACACAGGTGTAATATCCTCATTCATTTCAGCATGTGCAATTTTTACAACAGGCACACTCTCTTTTACCTTTCTCCTAGTGCTAACTGCCTTTGTTAAATCCCTCCTAACTTGTGGGCATAATGCAAAAAGCTGAGGCCATGAGATATCAGGACCCTTACCTCTCATGTCTTCCAATAGGTTGTATGGAGTCATACCATGTCCAAGAGGGAAGTCTTGGAGATTGATACGACGTCGATTCCTCTTAGCTTCCGTGGTCTCCTTTGCCTTCTTTTCTTGTCCATGGTCACTTTGTGATGTGACACCTTCTTTCTCTTTACCTCTACCACATGCACATTTGGGCCTGGCAAAGGTGGAACTCCTTCCACTCCTTGTGGAGGTGGTCTTGCTCCATTTGGCCTTTGTAGAAGCCGTGGTTGCTGACTAGTTCCTTCACCTGCATGCATCACTGGGTAATTCAAGTTAGGTCTCCTTGGTTCCCCACGGGGCCAAGGACAATTATACATCCCATGACCAGACTCACCGCAAGTCCAACATTGCAAGACTCTCCTAGGTCGTCGGTCTCGCTCTTCAGACTTCTTTGCTTGTCCCTTTGGACCTACAGTTTTTGCAAGGTGAATTGACAAGCTGCTTAAAGATTCATTTAACTTCTCAATCACTTCCGCCGTTACCTCAGGAAGCTCCCTAGATGTTGATGCTTGTGACTTACCTTTGGGTCTAAGACCTTCTATTGGAACCTCCCCCCTTAAGCACTTGAGTACTATATTTCTTTGCAGCCCTAGTTTCAGATGCATCAAAGGTAGCAGGTGCACCCGCCTCAACTTTTACCTTAAGGTCAGGAAAGAGTCCGGCTATGAACCTCTCCTTCTTTAAAAATTCTGCATCATCACCAGGGTTAGCAACATTTCGTATCCATAGAGCCCAAAGACATAGAAACTCTTGCTTGTACAAGTAGTAGTCATCTAAGTCTTTTTGCTTATGAGAAACAATGTCTTGCCATAATTTCTGAGCGTTTTGGGGATCAAAGAAGTATTTCTTGAACCGATTCAAAACTTTCATGTAATTCCCCTTAATTTCCTCAGACAAAGAGTCAAACCAAGTGCTAGCATCTTTCCTAAGGACCACCTCAAACATTTCTACACGTTCTTGATCAGTTACTATCCTCTTGATACGACAAGACATCTTGAAATTCGCTAAAAATAATTCTGCATCCTCTCCAGGCTCTCCAAAGAAAAGAGGATATCCAGACATTTGGCGTTGGGCCTCCATTGAATCGGTTTCAAAGTGACAACACGTTTTTGTTTTTTCTTTCTTACAAAATTTACACAATAATGTAGTCTAAATTACAATCTATTCTACAACAAAATAAAAATATTCACATCAAATGACCTATGATAATCAATAAGAGACAGGATGACAGGGTTTGGTGATGCGAGAATTTCTCCTACTCTTTGGGCACCAAACATGAACACCATACGTTGTTGAAAATGGATTTTTCTACTAATTGCAATGTTTATTCTAATGTGTGGAGTGAAATGAAAGGGGAAAACCTCAGAGGCAAAATAAAAGGATTTACTGAAGCGTTTATCTCGGTCAACCTAAGAGGACCTAAAATTCTATGAATTACTCACTGAAATTGCAACTTAGTACCAACAATTATGTGTACCTTTTGCCTTGCAATGGGAATGAAGGGATCATACAAATTCTCGTGATTCATGCAAGCTACTTGATTATGCTAAAGGTTGAGCCTTCACAAAACATACACAAGCCGTCCTTAGTGGGGGCACCAATTTGAGGCGGTCCGGGGCGGGCAACAAGAGGAGTGGCCTGTAAGCACCCTTCTAGGCTCCCGTGCTGCTCAATTGGGTTGGGGTTGGAAAAAACAACAAACACACACACAAACCCGCAACCTAACCCTACACAAATTTGGGGCACCACTTAGTTTTGGATGCGAACTAGGACGCGTAAAGAGAGAGAGAGAGAGAGAGAGAGAGAGAGAGAGAGAGAGAGAGAGAGAGAGAGAGAGAGAGAGAGAGAGAGAGAGAGAGAGTGCTCGGGTTGCTTTGAAATGTATCGGCAATGATCAAGCAAACACAATTATATATGTAAGAAAGAGAGAGAAGAGGGAGGGGGTGCTTGTTGCATTAATACCTTCTTACAAATCTGTCATGACCAATGAAAGTGAGATTAGTATTTGTTCAACATAGCTTGAGTAAATTACACCACAACACATCACAAGAAAAGCCACCCCAATCACTGTCTTAAGGCCAGGGGAGTCCTCTCCACCCTATTGCCCTTTTACTGTATGTGGGACTTATGGCTAAATTGATGACAACACCCAGAGACAAGCTATCAAGAACTTAAATAAAAACACCAAGACACTTATACATCATTGTTGTCCATTACTCCACATTGGAAGAGAGATAAGGTATCCAAGCTTAGTCCAAATGCACCCTCCTTGATTCAACAAATGTTGGCTTACACTAGTAGGAGAAATGATAGATTTCCTACTCTCAATTGAATGATCAGTCTATCTCTTTCAATGGCATAGAGTTTCCTTACTAATCACCCCTATTACAACACATGCACATGCATAAGACAATGAGCTTCCACTCAAGAGCTCCTTCTAGGAGGTTGAGCATGGCTTCTCAAGCTATAGCATAGTGCTTTTGCTTATGGCTTCCCCTTTTTGTGCTAGCTACACCCTCCTTCTATAGCAATTTTGAGGGCTAGGGTTACTCCTCTAACCATGGTTGGGTTAGATTTTCAACACTTATCTAATTTATTTTGCTTGGAATTATCAAGTAGTTGGTGGGGATAGATGAAGAAGAGGTGTGTGTGAAAGAGGAAAATGGTAAACTGGAAGAGGGAGTGTGGTTGCATAGCATGGGCAAACTGGGATCCACCAATAAAATCATAGCTCACAGCTCGTAGCTCAAAAAAATATGAAAACATTTGAGGTGAAAGTTCAGCTCACGAGCTACAACTTTTGTTTGTATCACCTTTCCAAATTTGGGGAGCATGTGATCTTTAAAAATTCAACAAAACTGACTGTTTTTTCCACTGCACAAGGTCCTTGTGAGGTCCTTCTTTGGATAATTCTTTTGAATACCTCCAACAGTGAGCTCCCCATGGTGCATGCATGTATTCCACATACCCTTGACCTTATTTGGTAGGTCTATAATTGAAGATTTTGTTGAGATCATGATATATGTGAATAGTACAACTAAGAAAATCAAATATTGAGGGGTCTAAAAAAATATGTACTTGTCAAATATAAATAATATAGGTGGAAAAAATATAAAGGGGTCAAAATAAATCTCTCTCATTATAATTCTACCATAAAAATATGAATATTTTTGGTGGTCTAATTTATGAGAGTAATAGAGAATAGATGTAAGAAGGAAAAAATAGGGAAAATATATATATATAAATAGAACTATTTTTTTTGGATTTTTGTTGGGATGGAGTTACACCAAAAATAAGAGAAGCTTGCATGAAATTATTTTTATATGGAATAAAGAGTATGCAAAATGGTAAGAAAAAATATGGTAATGATGAGTCAATGTACATAGCATAAATAACACACCATAGGTAAAAATATTTAAATAAATACCAAAATAATTATGAAAAATCCTTTTATTTAGGCCCTATATACAATGAAATATTTACATACAAATGGGCCATAATATACTTATATTTTTTTTATTTTATTATTTTTTTGGCTCAACTAGCTCAGTGACTAGCTAATTGAGGGTTTTAAAGAAAATATGGGAAAAGTTCCCTAACTCACGCACGTCTATGTACAGTGAAATGGTAGGGATAACCAAAATGTTTGAGTGATTTGATAGGGTGAGGTAGCTTACTATGGAAATTTTGGAAAGGCGAAAAACGGCTATCACTATGTAGGGATTGATAAAGACTTTTGGGACACACACAAAGCATCCAATTCCCCCAATGTTTGACCTTTGGACACAACCTTTGAATTTTGGAACCTTAGCATTTTGGAAGTCTTAATGGGCTGAACCTTAGGGTCTTTTAATCCCATTGTTGCACATGGATCTTTTGCAGATCACCCCCCCTTTGGATCCGTATTTTCCCTCCTTTGCATTCCTACTATGGCCGGTCTGCTAGCTTAACCAATTTCTAGCTTTTTCTCCCCTGGCACTTCCCCATATTAAATAATCAGTTTAACATGAGAAAATAATTTAGAAGAATTAGATATTGATTATTTGACATTACCTCTCTCTTGAAATCATAGTCGTCCTCAACTATGGGGTAGAGAAGATAAAGCATATTCATTAATCCTTTTCTTAGCGGGTAGAGGATGCCTATGTTACACAACGACATTGCTCCACAATGAATGAGTAGTCCATTTGGAGCTTGAGAGCTTGAGGCTACCGCAATCATGTCTGCACATTAGTCCTATCATCTTCCATAGTAGAGTGACAAGCTCTACTTGGTGTGCGAGAGACGTCGTCTCCGCAAACTTGATCGAAGCATGCATACTACTTCATTTTTGTGCGCAATAAAGAAAAAGAGAGTCTTATAAGACAAAAAATTTGTTCATTTTTAACATTTGTACATTTGCTTACTCTTGGGAAGCATTGTAAGCATTGACAAGTTTTAGGTTATGCTTTAATTGTTATGCCTTGCATCCATCTAGCAGCTTCAAAAGGATAATTCTTAAACTTAATACGGTATCGTCGGATAGTCTTACCTCCTCTTAGTAGCTTGTCTTGATGTCGTAGAATGGACTCGGTCTGTAGAACCTCTTCTTGGTCCTCGATCTCCGGTGGGTCTTCAGTAGTTGGTTCTTGAGGTGGCTCTCCTTTGTAAGGCTTTATTAGGCTCACATGGAAAGCATTTTGTATGAGCTAGTGACTAGGAAACTTGAGTTGATAGGCCATCTCATTGATTGGCCTAAGAATCTAGAAGGGACCATAGTACCTTTTTGCTAGTTTAGCATAGTACTCTTGGTGTCGCATAGGATTCCTGCCCGTCATGTGCCTTAATCGAACTTTGGGAAACTTGAGTATAGGATTCCTAGGTGCTCTCTCGCCATGGTGGGGAGCTTGGAGAATCCCATGAGCACTGAGGTGCCGTTGCACGTCACTTTGGAGGGATGGATTGCCAATGGCTTGTTGAAGCCTAGAAACAAGATAGTTAACAAGCATTGGGGCATCATTAGTAGCTTGCTCATTAGCAAAATCAAAGTTATCAACATTAATTTCACTCTCTTTACTATTGTCAGCCATTATAACAACTTTGAAGTGTAAACTTTGGCACTTCAAACCCTAGTTACTACTCCTCTTTACCCCTTTAGAAAAAGCACTCAAGCTACTGTACCCGTGGCTCGAATACCATTAATTGCAAGGAATAGAAGAGAGGGTCATTCAACACCAAAAAAGCACCGGCTCCTATCAAGCTTCTAATAGCTCAATAGTGGTTAAGCCATAGGGAAGCCCCGTAGGACTCTACTATTAATACCATAGCTCTCGACGGTGATGCCCCGTCAAATGCACAAAGGCAGGTGCACTGCAAGGCTGTTAGGCTGGAAAATCCCTATTCTACTTACTCACATGCAATTCATAGTACCAACCATTTATAGCTAGCTTGAGGACCTCCCTTCTTGAGCAAGAAAAGAGAAACCTTGTGCTCTGATACCAATGTAACATTTAATGGTCTAGTAACTTGTGTGTAGCGGAAAATAGCATGAACATAGTGATCATTTCATTAGAATAGCTTCCTAATGAGAATAACAAGAGTGCTTGGGTGGAGAGAGCATAAAAAAGAATAACACCTAGTTCGATAGCATGAACATTATTTCAAAAGAGAGAGAAATTAAGCAATTGACAACAGTTGAGGACCGGATTTGCATGGAGCGGGTCCCCCCTCCAAAAGGCTTTGTATTATGGTTTCTCCCATCAAGAGAAACATTTTCCAATACAATTCTTTGTGTTCCTCCAATACTAGCTAGTACAATGAAGATGGAAACTTCATGCACTAAGCAAAACACTTATCAAACACAAAATCAATTCCCTCACGGTTTCAGACCCAAGACCTCACACACCTTCGAAGATGGTGAGAGCTAGCAGGGTATGAGAGTAGATTGAGAGGAAGAAGGAGCAATCTTACGAGAAAGATGTACATCTCCTCACACAATCACTCATATTAGCATAGCTTATCATAGTAATTAGCATGGTAGAGGAGATGAGCATGCAGTGAAGCTTGGCTCTTGGTTGGATTTGCATCACAAAGCCAAGAGTTGTTGGTGTAGGCATCCCTTCTAACAAGCTTGGAGTAGGTGGTAAGCTTTCCATTAAAGCTTGAGAAGGAGAGAGAGTCTTCTTGGCTTCACACATGAGATTGTGTGAGTGTGTGTGTGATAATGCCTTGCAAAAATCAGCCCCCCTTCTCTCTAGGTCGACCCACCTTCCAATTTGCTCTTGCTACAGTCCTATTGGACCTCCTTAGGCCTAGCCAATGGGAATTAAGCAGTATAGTGATAGCCTTCTGACATGTGTCCCCCTTTCCCTTTTGTGAGAGCTTTAGGTAATTAATAAATGCAACTAAACTCTCATTGGACCCCTTTGCCTCCTGGCCAATAGGAATCAGGCAAGCCATTGGGCTGCTGAATGCTCATTATTCCCCTTGGGAGACTGTCCAATAGTTTTCTAGAGAGCTTAATTCTTATTGGTTCTTTTTTAAAGTGTTTTTGAATTAATTAAACTAGATTTACTCTAGTGGTCTACCTCTGAGGCCATCCAATAGGAATTGGGTACACCTTGTGGGCATCTGGGCTAGGGAGCTGACATGTGTCCCTCATTCCCTTTGTGTAAAGGGAGCTTGTGTGTGTGTGTGTGTGTGTGTGTGTGTGTGTGTGTGTGTGTGTGTGTGTGTGTGTGTGTGTTTCGCTCTCATCCCCTACTTGCAAGGCTTGCTCCCTCCTATGTAGTGATTGATAAAGACTTTTGGAACACACACAAAGCATCCAATTCCTCCAATGTTTGACCTTTGGACACAACCTTTGAATTTTGGAACCTTAGCATTTTGGAAGTCTTAATGGGCTAAACCTTAGGGTCTTTTAAGCCCATTGTTACACATGGCTCTTTTGCAGATGGCCCCCCCTTTGGATCCCTATTTTCCCTCCTTTGGATCCCTACTATGGCCGGTCTGCTAGCTTAACCAATTTCTAGCTTTTTCTCCCCTCGCACTTCCTTATATTGAATGATCAGTTTAACATGAGAAAATCATTTAGGAGAATTAGATATTGATTATTATGATAGTTTGTTAACAGAAAACGTCATGCAGGGCTGTTGAAAGAAAACATCATGCTTGACAGTCCCTTGGTCAAGATGTATGCCAAATGTGGCAATGATTATATAAAAGTTATGTTCACATGGGTAAATAGATTCATGACGAGATCATTATGGGGGTTCTTGGGGTTATATGTGTGTGCATGAATGAACTTGAGAAAAAGTATAGGATTGGCCATTCGAAATCATTGGTAAGAGCGAGCAAGACCTAAACCTCTCTTTTTCTCGTCAAATACATATACATGAGAAAAAAAATGGTAACACATAAATATTGAGTACTTGTGCCATGAACCAATACACACACGCACTTGCATACACACACATACATGTGCTTTCTCAATCTAGGATTGTACCGAGCCAACTATGTTCAAAGAACATCTCACAAAAAGACAGCTCAATACATGAGTACAATATCATAGACGGCTCTATGAGGCAAGAACTGAAGATCAAAGAAACGCCATAGACCCACAAACACTTCTATTTCTCTTCAATATACTACTCTTGGCCATCCAGACACACAATCAATGTGTGCAAAACTTCTACACACTCATTTCCACATGTTGACACACACAAACACAAGGAACATGATAGGATAGCATATACAAACCTTACAGTTCCGCGCCTCTTATTATCTACTAAAAATACATAGTCGTATGCTTCAAAATAGAGTGAAATAGACATAGATACAAAGAAAAATAGCATGCTCAAGGACTTCCATGAAAGCTAAAATAACGAAATTCAGAGCATCTGTTTAAAAAAATCCTTGTGCGTGTGCGTGTGCGTGTGCGTGCTTTTGTGTTTTTTTTTTTTGTTTTGGGGAGGGGGGGTGTCGGGGTTTGGGTTGTCTCTATAGAGAAATTAACTCAATGATTCAGGTAAACCTAGGTCAACCAACGACGTCTAGGATCCACTCTTGGAGAAAGAATAGTAAGGCAATGGTCACGCGATGCATAGTTATCAATTATGTTTTGAAATAACTGCGGTGCATACATGCTCACACGTGCACCAAAACTATGCAATATTGCCTTTCTTCACTATCCCAATTTTAGCATAGTTGCATCAATAACATCTTACTGATAACCATGTTTTGTTTGACCACATCCTAAGTCATGACATCATCATGCACCCGAGGAATTGGGTTAGGGTAGTCAGTCGTTGACTTGATCTCCCAAGGGTGACGAGATTGATTGCGAAGGCTTGCACAAGGATTTTCTTGAAAGGTAGGCAGGAGGAATTTGAGACAAGGATTTTTCCTCCAACAAGCAGAGATATTTATATTACCATGAGAGGAAAGGCAAATATACAAACAGTCCAACACATCTGAGTACTATCAGACAAAAATTGACGCATACTTTCGAGTGTGACTGAGGTTCGAGCCTTGACATATGAGGTTTATGGATAAGCTCCAGAAAATGATCAGAGAAAGGGATTTTGGAAGATTCTCAAATTCAAACCACGCCTTTAAATTTGTTGAAGCCATATTTACAAGGCGAAAAGTTATAGGTTTAGTGTAGTAGTCCCACTACAAATTTGGAGTTTTACCTGTTTTTTTTTTCCCTTAGGTCTTCAGAAAGACAAGCTTCTCACCTCTTTTTATCTGCAGCAGCTCAAGTGGGATTAGGATATGGCACCTGTGCAATTACATTTTGTTCTTGGGTTTGAAATGGAAGCATCCTCCGCCTACAGTAAAGACCAAAAAACAAAATGTTTTATGAAAAAGCAAAAGCACTGGTTTATGATCTCGAGAAAAGCAGATAAGCTTTTCGCTCTCTCTCTCTCTCTCTCTCTCTCTCTCTCTCTCTCTCTCTGTGTGTGTGTGTGTGTGTGTGTGTGTGTGTGCACGAGCAATGGGGCACAAAACAAAGACACACACAGAGGGAGCATCCTACAAAGCAGAAGCTTGACGTAGCGGCACCAGCTGACAATGTCCTGGCATGGCTGCGAGGACTGTGATGCGCCGCTTGTGGCGCCGACGCCCGGTAGCCATAGCTTGGTATTGAGCGAGCGCGACAGAGAGAAGCTAGCTTGATGAATGCAAGTTAGCTATCCCTTTTAAGTTTTATGATCAACTCTACCGGCAGTGCTCGGGAAAAATCATTTTCACAAACATAAAAAAATCCCTCCAAGACAAATCTGAACCGGAAATTTTACAGTATTTACTCGGTGAGCCAAAGGCTCTTTTCCCCCTATCTGATCGCACAACACACCACGTGTCAGCTTCTCACTGCAAGATTTTACGACAACAAAAAGCTTAAAAAAACAAGTAAAAATAAATAAAAACGTCACAACACCTTTGCATGTACATTACAAGGTTCGCAAACAGAGCAGTTCACGCAAAGTAGTTCATGCAGAGCAGTTTGTGCAGTGCCGTTAGCAGTTCGTGCAGTTCGCAGGTTCTCGACAATCAACAGGCGAGCAGTTCGTGTAGTTCGCAGGCAGAACAGTTCGTGCAGCTGCAGCCATTAGCAGTTCGCAGGTTCTTGACAATCAGCAGGTGAGCACTTCGCGCAGTTCGCAGGTAGAACAGTTCGTGCAGTTGCAGTCGTTAGCAGTTCGTGCAGTTCACAAGTTCTTGACAATCAGCAGGCTGTTCTAGTTCTCAGTTTCTCGACAATCAGCAGGTAGTTTGCAGGTTCTCAACAATCAGCAGCCGTTCACACAGGGCACCACATGCAGTTCGTAGGTTGTTCCACTTTGCAGCAAATGTACAGCTTGTGAGGGTTTGTCAAAATGTTACAGATCAGCCTATTACTGATGCAGATGTACATGATGTACTTGATGAGGAAAGGGCTAAAAATGAGCAGGCTAGAGATATGCCAAAATGGCTGGTGCACACTTTGCGTGATAGTAAATTGGATACACCTTTGTCTAGTCGTACTCGTTCAGGTTCTCACCATGTCTCTTATGAATCATATTGTTATGCTTTGGTTGTGTCTAGCTTACGTGATATACAGGAACCTCTATCTTTTGACAAAGCACAGAATTTAGAAAATTGGATGGCTGTCATGCAATGAGAATATGATGCACCTATAGAAAATGACACATGGACTTGATGTGTTTTGCCCCTTTGTTAAAAGTCCATTGGTACAAAGTGGGTTGACAAGTTGAAATGTAAGCCGAATGGTGAGGTTGATCGCCATAAGGCTCCTACAATGTATTTACCTGAAAAGCTCTATGGCGGAGGTGTCAGACCACCCATAGATAGAGTGAAAATTAAGCATTGCCAAAGCGGTACGAAGAACTAAGATTTTTGCACCATTGTAAAGCGGCATGCGTGTAAGAGTTTGCATCATCTTGCCCTCTTTATGGTTGCGATCATATCGTCCATATGGACGGGATGGCTGAGGTTGATTGACAATATTTCCTTGAATGACATTGTCTTCTATGTTTTCAATGATGGGATCCATGTCAAAGAACGCGTCTACCATCTCTACGTCTTGAAATGCCACATCAGGTATTGGTTGGGAGGACTCAGTCGATGACTGTTTGTTTGAAAATCATCTTCTCTGGGATGAAGCTGGAGCAATATCTACTAACGGAGTTTGATTTATTGTCTTCGGATCATGAGATCTATAACGCGGGTCTTGCAATTGCTCTATCAAAAAGAGACCGTGATTGCGTATGTGCTGGTCGTATATTTTTTGTTTTTGAAATATTTGATGCTTGCAATGCGCACAAGGATAGGCCATTCTATTGTCCATATTTTATCTACCAATGATGCAACAAATAATTAAAATACTCTAGTTGTTATAACTACATACTACTAAATACATGACAATACATGAAAACCTCACATTCTCCAGCCAAGCCCAATCCCCGCACACCTCGGTCTAAAGGTGCACAGAGATTAGGACCACAGGGTAATAACCTTGTCTTTATGGGTCAATGACTATATAGTAAGGTTTTTTAAGTATGTGTGTGCTTTTGAAGTGCGATTTCGTTATTTTACTTTGTTTATTAATTTTTGTGTGCATTTTGAAGTACACAAGACATTTCCAAAGTCTGTTTTCATTTTTTCAACTATTTCGCCGCTAGCTCTAACAACCTCACATTCTCTAGCCATGCCCGATCCCCGCACACCTCGGTCTAGAGGTGCACGGAGATTAGGACCACTAGGTCAATGACTACATATTAGTGTTTTTGAAGTCTATGTACGTTTTTGAAGTCCAATTGTGCTTTTGAAACCTGTAACTAAACCTAACCTATAACCTATAACCTATAACCTATAGCCTGATGTAAACTATCCTATAACCGAGCATATAGCCAAATTAAACCTAACAAATAACCTCACCTATAATATAACCTAACCGAAATCCGTTTGCATTTTTTGAAGTACACGAGTCATTTTTGAAATTTGTTTGCGTTTTGTCTACTATTTGCTGCCGCTAGCTCTAACCTAAACATTGATCTAACCTTACCTATAACCTAAACCTAAACTAACCTAACATAACCTATAACCTATAGCCTAACCTAACCGAAGTCCGTTTGCATTTTTTGAAGTATACGAGTCATCTTCGATGTCCGTTTGTATTTTTCCTACCATTAATTTGCCGCTAGCTCTAACCTAACCTATAACTTAACCTAACCTATAACCTAAACCTAACCTAACCTAGCCTAACATAACCTATAACCTATAACATAATCTATAACCTAAACCTAACCTATAACTTTCATGAACTTTAAGCGAGAGAAAACTACCAAGACATGAAGAAGGTACAAAGAGATAATAATTTTGGAGAGGGGAGGGTTGGGGGGGAGCAACGGATTAAGACTAAACGCGTTTTGCTATATAAAGCTCATCAATAGTGTTAATTCTTTTACAAGGATTGGGGGCTTATAAATAAGGGTTGGGGGTTATGAACCCAAGGTGGGTACAAAAGGTGAGGTTCAAGAGGAAGGTAGAAGGTTTATTGGTACAAAGAAGTAAATACAAGTATCTTTTGGTACAGAGAAGTAAATAAAAGAACCATTTGGTACGATATGCACCATTGGGGGGTAATATCAAGAGAAGACAGGCTAGAAGTATCAAGGCCAAAAGTGCAAATACGAAAGAATAACCCTATTGAGAGGCAAAAACGGGGAAATGGACAAGATAAAAATACAAATTGACACTCATGGAGGGGGGGGGGGAGGGGGAAGGACAAGTTACAAGGAGGTGAAGGAGGGGTGTGAGAAAAGGAGGTTACGAAGGGGTGCGAGAATTACAGGTTAGCAATTTCTTGATATTAGGCACATTAAGCCAACATATTAGGGGCTTGGAAAGGTAGGAAAGTTTGAGCGTGGTGCCAAGTTGAAGGGTGAGAGGTTTGATCAAGGTATGAGAGAGATTAAGGCTGCACGTAAAAGGCGAAAATAAAATTTTGACCACAAAGGGGGGGTCTTTTGATTTGGGTTTCTTCATTGAGAGAGAATATCTGTCATTGTAAGAGATAAGGGAGAAGCCGTTATGAAGGAGAGCATTTGGGTACCCTCTGGCTCTAAGTCTTTGGAAACCCGGGCATGAATGGAAAGGAAGCCATCCAAGGAGCTCTCTCTAATGATATATCTTTTCAGCTCTCAAATGATAAAAGCGACTTTCTGGTGGGTGGGATGCCAAGATTTCCAGGGAATGTAGTTGTAAGCGTGAAGACTTTTTTGAAATCAATGAGAATCAAGAATCCTTGAATGAGAAAAGGAGGGTCCTTTGAAGGAAGAATATCAAGGATGGAAGCTTCCATGGAGGAAATGACTGGAGAAATCTTGATATGGTTTTGGAGTGGTGTCCCATAAAGCTTGAGGATTTTTTCAAGGTCAAGCATGTCATAAAATATAATATCTAGCTAACCCAAATGATTTTCTCATATTAAACTGATCATTTAATGTAGGAGAATAAATGGGAACAAGAGTTCAAATAGAGACATGTGCTTCTAGACCTATCTTAGCAGGGGACCAAAAGGAGAGATGGTTGCATCTCAATAAGGGTCCAAAAGGAGACGGTCTACCAAAGAAGAACGTGCAATAAGTTCTTCTAGATTTATCTCAACAGGGGACCAAGAGGAGAGATGGTTACATCTCAATACGGGTCCAAAAGGAGTTAGTCTATCAAAGAGCAACGTGCATCTAATGGAGCTTAAAAGACCTTAGGGTTAGCTTCATTAAAGACCTCCAATAGTTAGTGTTAAAAGTCCTTTGACCTGACCTTAGGCAAGCTAGGGCTGAGTTTGAGGTGGGAACCCAACCTAAGCTTGAGGTGCTTGTCGTGCTTGCTGATGACTAAGGTGCTTGCGGTGCTTGTCGTGCTTGATGACTAAGGTGCTTGAGGTGCTTGTCATGCTTGATGATGAAGGTGCTTGAGGTGTTTGTCATGCTTGATGAGAAAGGTGCTTGAGAAGCTTCCTATGCATGGGGGTGGACATGGAGCTGGTCTCTTCAAACAACTGATTCCAGTGGTAGAAGTTAGAGCTATTGGTTATGTCGTCAGTTCAGTTAGTGAAACTGGAAAAGAGAACTGATTCGACTGAAATAGTTAACTAAATTGGAGTATTATACTGAGACAAGAGACATATTGGAAGACTGGAAAGAGTATTTGAAGATTCAGATTAATAGCTCAAGGACAACTAGTACAATGTATAATGGGTTTAAGTTTAAACAGTTACAGAAGCAATGATTACAGACTGAAGCTAAAGGCGAAGAACTTGCAATCCAAGAGTGTTTAGTGAGCTAAAGCCAAAATACAAGCAACTAAGTGAAGAAATGAGGAAGCTCTAAACTACTAAGAAGCTAAGAATCCCAATCAAAATGTAACGGGTCCTATTTATAGCTCCCACGAGTTACTGCATAGTAACTGCCTGCGGTACTGACTATTGGCATGACCGATCCACTGTTTGGCCTTCTAAGGGACAGTTCCTGCCTGCTGGGATTGTCCTCGCCTTCGACATCTTTCCCTCCTTTCTTGAATTTTGGTATAACTCCAAAGTTTCTGGAAAAAAATCCACCACCTGATTCTGATGGAGTGTTGAGGAAACCATTTGGCCTTCTAGTTGGCTTAAACCCTAAACCCTAAACCCTTGTGGTTGTTGGTTTGGCCGATGTTCCTCATGGCAATTCTCTTTTGGTATTGCTAGCTTTATACCATACTTCATGCTTGTTGAGTGCTTGACACCCCTATAATTGTAATTCCAAGGGTGCCTAGCCAAAGAAATTCCAGTCACTCGGAAAATCCACCGTTTGATTCTGAGATGGAACTACCCAGTATCCTTCCACTGAACTCTCTTCCTCTTGCCCTTTTTCTATGTTGGTGCCTGAGAAGTCCCAGTGCCAGCATTTTCAATCTGGATAAGTCGGTAAATGGCCTCCTGCTCAAGTTGATCCCGCCTTTTAGTGGACATCTCAAATTCATAAGGCGTGAGAGGGTTGTAATTTTTGGTGTCGAGATCATACAGTGCGTCTTCCCTTTGTTAGACGTGTTCTGGCCAATTTATGACAATGCGAGGTTGTGTGGATCCATCCCTGCGGAAGAGGCTGATTTGTTTTAATTCTTACTTCAAAGAGAATCTCAACCATCTCTCTATACTGTGGCCCCAATCCTGGTTTAGCACTAATATCCTTTTCAAGGATCTTCGAAGACTCCACAGTCAGTGGAAGCAGATGATTTGAGATCTTTGTGAGATCATGGAGCTGAATCTTCCACTATCCCATACAAAGTTTAACCCTCTGCATTTTTCCTTGCACATGATGTAACGCCTGAGGAAAAGTTTACAGGTACAAAGCCTAATTTGGCACACTTGAAAGTGTTTGGCTGCATAGCTTATGTGCATGTACCAGATGAGTTGCGTAGGAAATTGGATCCTAAAGCAGAGAAATGTTCTTGTGGGATATTCCCTTGAACAAAAGGGGTACAGGTGCTACAATCCTACTACACGAGAATTACGAGTGAGCAGAGATGTAGTCTTTGATGAGATGAGCAGCTGGTACAGTAATGCGCATGGCACTATTGGGGCCGATGTAAAAGATGATGTGGTTGTACAAAATGTGAGGCCACAGTCACAGGTTTTGAGTGGACCACAAGGGTCCTCTTCTTGTAGCTCTTTTGAGAAGCCATGGAATGGTAGACTACGTACGCAGGTTACTCTACCAGCAGGTACAGGGAACGTATCACAAAAAGGAAAGGAAAAGGTTGATGAACCTCCCTTTATGGCTGATGCATCATCAGGTTTTTCACATGTAGACATGGATTCAGATGGTTCTGAACAAAGTCTTGATGAGGAATTTGGAATTCCGGCTGTCAGGAAACCTGGTGTAAGGAAAGTACAAGAAGATGCTAGAGGGCAAAGGAGTGACCCAGGACCGTGCAGATATAACAAAGTCAGAAATCGAGTTCAGAAATTGACTTATGATGGGTATCTAACACATCACCAAGCCTAGATGGCTAAGGTGATACAGGATGTGGAGCCCACATGTTTTGAGGATGCAGTTGGAAATGTGCATTGGGATGATGCAATGAATGAAGAGATGGCTGCATTGGAAGAAAACGACACATGGGAGTTGGTGCCATTGCCACGTGGAAAGAAAGCTATTAGCTGTAAATGGGTGTATAAAACTAAGCATAAGGCTGATGGCAACATTGAGCGTCACAAGGCAAGGCTGGTCGCAAAGGGTTATGCACAGACGTATGGCATAGACTATGAGGAGACCTTTTCTCCAGTGGAAAAGATGACGACTGTGAGAGATGTCATAGCAATGGCTGCATCTAGAGGATGGATTATGCATCAAATGGATGTAAAGAATGCCTTCTTGAATGGTGAGTTGCAAGAGGAAGTGTATATGGATCAGCCACCTGGTTATGTCGATCCAGGTTACCCAGATTATGTATGCAGGCTTCTCAAAGCTTTGTATGGTTTGAAGCAAGGCTCTAGAGCATGGTATGACATGATTGCCAAGTATCTTGTTAGTATTGGGTTTAGGAGAGCTCATTCTAATCATTCACTCTATGTACGTGAGAGTGATGTGGGGATTGTGGTCATTACCATATATGTAGATGACCTTATTATTGTGGGTGACAATGCTATGGAGATTGACCATGTGAAGGGTCTTCTCAAAGAGGAGTTTGAAATGAAAGATTTGAGCGAGTTGCGCTACTTTCTTGGCATTGAGGTGATCAGGACTCCAGAGGGTGTATGGCTGTCATAGAGACAGTATGCTTTGGATATGTTGTCAAAGTATGGTATGGCTAATTGTAAGCCAATTTCTATTCCCTTGGATGTGAATGCAAAGCTGAGTGCAGAGAAGGGTGATGTTGTTGAGGATGTCAAGATGTACAGGAAGATTGTGGGTAGTCTAATCTACTTGACTCTCACGAGGCTAGACTTGAGCTACACAGTAGGCTTGGAGAGTCAGTTCATGCAGCTTCCGAGGAAGCCACATCTGGATGGAGTACGACGCACACTTCGGTATGTGCAAGGGACTCTTGACTACGCATTGTTCTATGCAGCAGATATGCCATTAGCATTGTATGGGTATACAGATGCAGATTGGGCAGGTAGCATTGTTGATAGGAGATCTACGTGTGGCTTCATGTTCTCTTTTGGGAGTGCTGTTGTTACTTGGATCAGCAAAAAGCAGCCTACGGTTGCTTTATCGAGCACAGAGGCCGAGTACAGAGGTGCAGCAGTTGCAGCGTGCGAGGTAGCTTGGCTACACACATTACTTGAGGACTTGGGAGTGCAGGTGGACCAGCAGATTGTCATCCATTGTGACATCCTCAGCAGCATGCAGTTGGCTAGGAACCTAGTGTTCCATGCCAGGACCAAGCAAATAGAGGTCCATTACCACTACGTTCGAGAGAGAGTGTTGGCGGGCGACATCGACTTGGTCTATGTCAGCACAGAGGAGCAGATAACGGACATCTTTACCAAGGCCCTCGGAGCTGAGAAGCTTCGACGTTTCCGGACTATGCTTGGAGTCTGCGACATGCAGACTCGAGGGGGAGTGTTGAGATGTCGAGCTCTACATCTTGAGCTGGCATCCACTACGGGTCTTGGCCAATTATGATATTTACTCACTGGAGCGTTAGGTGACTGACACGAAGGATCTCTGCCAGTGATTCTACAGCTGGACTACACTTATAGTGCTAGCCTAGTACGCTTCAAGCGAGTTCACCTGTACATATGTGCTACTTTTCAGTCTTAGCACTTAGTCATTTTGTACTCTCTTTTCTGTGAGAAGTAGAAGAAGCTTTCCATCTCTGTGTGGTGAGTGCTTGTCGTGTGTAGCTCTCTTGCATCCTCTTTCTTTACAGGACACATGTCAGCTCCCTAGCCCAGATGCCCACAAGGTGTACTCAAATCCTATTGGATGGCCTTGGAGGTGGACCAATGAGAATTAGGCTAGAGTAAATCTAATTTAATTAATTTAAAAAACACTTAATAAAAGAACCAATGAGAATTAAGCTCTTTAGAAGACTATTGTACAGTCTCTCAAGGGGACCAATGAGCATTCAACAGCCCAATGGCTTGCCTGATTCCTATTGGCCAAGAGGCAAAGGGGTCCAATGAGAGTTTAGTTGAATTTATTAATTACCTAAAGCTCTCACAAAAGCGGAAAGTGGGACACATGTCAGAAGGCTATCACCTATACTGCTTAATTATCATTGGCTAGCTCTAGGGAGGTCCAATGAGGATGTAGCATGAGAAAATAGCAAGAGGGTTCGACCAAGGGAGAGGGGGGGCTGATTTCTCAAAGGCATTATTGACTCTTACACACACACAACTCATGTGTGGAAGTAAGAAGACTCTCTCTCTCTTCTCAAGCTTTAATGGAAAGCTTATCACCTACTCCAAGCTTGTGAGAAGGGAGGCCTACACCAACAACTCTTGGCTTTGTGATGCAAATCCAACCAAGAACCAAGCTGCACTGCATGCTCATCTCCTCTACCATGCTAATTACTATGCTAAGCTATGCTAATATGAGTGATTATGTGAGGATATGTACATCTTTCTCGTAAGATTGCTCCTTCTTCCTCTCAATCTACTCTCATACCCTGCTAGCTCTCACCATCTTCGAAGGTGTGTGAGGTCTTGGGTCTGAAACCGTGAGGGAATCCGGCCCTCAACTGTTGTCAATTGCTTAATTTCTCTCTCTTTTGAAATTATGTTCATGCTATCGAACTAGGTGTTATGCCTTTTGTTGCTCTCTCCACCCAAGCACTCTTGTTATTCTCATTAGGAAGCTATTCTAATGAAATTCTCACTATGTTCATGCTATTTTCCGCTACACAAAAGTTACTAGACCATTAAATGTTACACAACCCTTGAATAACAATATCACCTTCAAATATTTTGCCTATATCAGCATGTTGTGTAATGCCACATGCTTTCAAGGTGGACGTGTATGTGATTGCATTTGGAGAGATTCCCTCTCTTTGCATCCCTCATGAAGTCGTCTATGATATTGTACTCATGTATTGATCTCTCTTTTTGTGAGATGTTCTCTGAGCATAGTCGGATTGGTACAATGCACATGTGTGTTTGTGTGTATGTGCGTGCGTGTGTGTGTATTGATTCTCTTGGAATTAGGGTTGCAAGAAAACACGCACAACTTGGAGAAGACAAAGGAAGCTCAAGACACACAATAGGGATTGTATTAGTGTGCAATGGAAAGATGAGATAGCCCTAGAGTGATGGGTGTATATACAATGCATGGAGGAAATAACCTCCTAATGAAGGAAAAGATGCCCAGGAGGTCCTAAGTGTGTTCACACACATCACTACCACATGTATATGGTAACAAATCTCCCCTGGGAGTGATGTGGTGAACGAGAGCTGGCACATAGAGTATAGGGAAGTGCCATGCCCTGTGAGGACCTGATCAGTCCACAAAAGGGGAGTAAGCCCGAAGCTTTCCGAAAATGTTCGAACTTCTCACGAGATAATGCCTTTGTGAAAAGATTTGCAAGGTTTTCCTGTGTTGGCACATAAGCCAAGATGATCTCTCCTACTGAGAGATTCTCAATGACATAGTGGTAATGCACCTCAATGTGCTTTGTGCGAGCATGAAAAACTAGGTTCCTCGTAACTACCAATGCGCTTTGGCTGTCAGTGTAGATAGTGCTGGTAGTGTCCTAACCAACATTCAAATCTGCCATAAGGCGTCTGAGCCATATGCACCGCAGTTATTTTAAAACTTAATTGATAACTATGCATTGTGTGACCATTGCCTTACTACTTTTTCTCCAAGAGTGAATCTTAGACATAGTTGGTTGACCTAGGTTTACCTGAATCTTTGAGTTTCCCTATAGAAGAAACCCCCCCCCCCCCCCCCCCCCCCCCCCCCCCCCCCCCCCCCCAACCCCCCCCCCCCCCAAAACAAAAAGAAAAAAAAAACACACAAAAGCACACACGCACAAGTTTTTTTTTAATAAAAATAATCAAGATGAATTTGACTCTAGCTACAATAACCATGCTCATTTTAGATGGAATTTTGAGAATGATAAGGAGTTCCTAGGTTTTCATGACTTAAAAATTTCATGGAAGTCTAGTATTCATTTCTATTAAGTATGTTTTAGGAGTGCAGGTAATTTGGATCATCCATAGTCAATAACCCAAAAATCCCTCCTTTCTTTTCTTGCCTTCCGTTCTTTGTAGTAATATGTGCAATCTACTAATGGCTCAAGATTTTATTATAGTTATTATGGTGCTCTTAAGCTCTGACGTACATTGTGAAAATACTCTTAAAATTTTGGACCAAGAGTTGATGCTCTAGATTTCGTTAATTTTTAACTTTCATGGAAGTCCACTCTATTTTTATGTCTATGTCTATTCCACTCTATTTTGAAGCATACGAGTATGTATTTTTAGTAGATACGAGTATGTATTTTTATGTATTTGCAAGGTTTTACAGTGTGTATCAACATGTGGAAATGTGTGTGTAGAAGTTTTGCACACATTGATTGTGTGTCTGGATGGCCAAGAGTAGTATATTGAAGAGAAATAGAAGTGTTTGTGGGTGTATGACATTGTCTATGACATTACTTTGATCTTCAGTTCTTGCCTCATAGAGCCGTCTATGATATTGTACTCATGTATTCAGCTCTCTTTTTATGAGGTGTTCTCTGAACATAGTTAGATCTATACAATCCTAGATTGAGAATGCACATGTATGTGTGTGTATGTGTGCATATGTGTATATTGGTTCACGACACAAGTTGTCATAATAATCAATATCTAATTCTCCTAAATGATTTCTCTCATGTTAAACTGATCACTTAATATGGGGAAGTACTAGGGGAGAAAAAGCTAGAATATTGGTTAAGCTAGCAGACCGGCCATAGTAGGGATCTAAAGGCGGGAAAATAGGGATCCAAAGGGGGGGCCATCTATAGAAGAGCTATGTGCAACAATGGGCTTAAAAGACCCTAAGGTTCAGCCCATTAAGACTTCCAAAATGCTAAGGTTCCAAAATTCAAAGGTTGTGTCCAAAGGTCAAACTTTGGGAAAATTGGATGCTTAGTGTGTGTCCCAAACGTCTTCGTCAATCCCTACATAGGAAGGGGCAAGCCTTGCAAGTAGGGGATGAGAGAGAAAATCACACACACACACACACACACACACACACACACACACACACACACACACACACAAGCTCCCTTTGTACACAAGGGGAAAGAGGGCTACATGTCAGCTCCCTAGCCAAGATGCCCACAAGGTGTACTCAAATCCTATTGGATGGCCTTGGAGGTGGACCAATGAGAATTAGGCTAGAGTAAGTCTAATTTAATTAATTTAAAAAACACTTAATAAAAGAACCAATGAGAATTAAGCTCTCTAGAAGACTATTGGATAGTCTCTCAAGGGGACCAATGAGCATTCAACAGCCCAATGGCTTGCCTGATTCCTATTGGCCAGGAGGCAAAGGGGTCCAATGAGAGTTTAGTTGCATTTATTAATTACCTAAAGCTCTCACAAAAGGGGAAAGTGGGACACATGTCAGAAGGCTATCACCTATACTGCTTAATTATCATTGGCTAGCTCTAGGGAGGTCCAATGAGCATGTAGCATGAGCAAATAGCAAGAGGGGTCGACCAAGGGAGAGGGGGGGCTGATTTCTCAAAGGCATTATTGACTCTCACACACACACAACTCATGTGTGGAAGTAAGAAGACTCTCTCTCTCTTCTCAAGCTTTAATGGAAAGCTTATCACCTACTCCAAGCTTGTGAGAAGGGAGGCCTACACCAACAACTCTTGGCTTTGTGATGCAAATCCAACCAAGAGACAAGATTCAATGCATGCTCATCTCCTCTACCATGCTAATTACTATGCTAAGCTATGCTACTATGAGTGATTATGTGAGCAGATGTACATCTTTCTCGTAAGAATACTCCTTCTTCCTCTCAATCTACTCTCATACCCCGCTAGCTCTCACCATCTTCGAAGGTGTGTGAGGTCCTGGGTCTGAGACCGTGAGGGAATTGTTGTTGTGTTTGATAAGTGTGTTGCGTAGTGCATGAAGTTTCCATCTTCATTTCACTAGCTAGTATTTAAGGAACACAAGAAATTGTATTGTAAAATGTCTCTCTTGATGGGAGAAACCATAATACAAAGCCTTTTGGAGGGGGGACCGGCTCCATGCAAATCTGGTCCTCAACTGTGGCCAATTGCTTAATTTCTCTCTCTTTTGAAAGTATTGTTCATGCTATCTAACTAGGTGTTATGCTTTCTGTCGCTCTCTCTCCACCCAAGCAGTATTGTAATTCTCATTAGGAATCTATTCTAATGAAATGCCCACTATGTTCATGCTAATTTCCCCTACACACAAATTTTTAGGCCATTAAATGTTACATTGGTATCAGAGCACATTGTTTCTCTTTTCTTGCTCAAGAAGGGAGGTCCTCAAGCTAGCCATAAATGGTTGGTATTATTAATTGCATGTGAGTAAGTAGAAAATGGATTTTTTAGCCTTGCAGTGCGCCTACCTTTGTGCAGTTAATGGGGCATCACCGTCGAGAGCTATGGTCTTAATAGTTGAATCCTACGAGGCTTGCCTACGGCTCAACCACTATTGAGCTATTAGAAGCTTGACAGGAGCCGTTGCTTTTTTGGTGTTGAACGACCCTCTCTTCTATTCCTTGCAATTAATGGTATTCGAGCCACGGGTACAGTAGCTTGAGTGCTTTTTCTAAAGGGGTAAAGAGGAGTAGCAACTAGGGCTTGAAGTGCCAAAGTACACCTAAAAAGTTTACACCTAAAAGTTGTTAGAATGGCTAACAATAGTAAAGAGAGTGAAATTAATGCTGATAACTTTGATTTTGCTAATGAGCAAGCTACTAATGATGCCCCAATGCTTGTTAACTATCTTGTTTCTAGGCTTCAACAAGCCATGGGCAATCCATGTCTCCAAAGTGAAGTGCAATGGCAACTCCGTGCTCATGGGATTCTCCAAGCTCCCCCCCATGACGAGAGAACACCTAAGAAGGCTCCTTGTGAGACTTCCAAAAGAGGTCTGTCTCCGATTCGGGAAGAATAAGAGGAACCGTACGAAGGGCTCAAGAATTTACTTCTTGATGATGCATCTCTTTCTCAAAGGAGAACTCAAGAGCCTCCACTGAAGGAACGAGAAAGAAGTGAGTCTCCCGCCACCTCGATGGAGATGGCTCCACAAAGATGGCGGGCTAAACGCTCTCCATCACCTCCAAAACGGAGAAGACCATTGCACCTTCTCCACACCATAATTCAAAGAGAGATGACAAAAAGCAAGAGAAGAAAAAGGCGAGAAAGAGGACACCCTCTTCTCCATGTTCTTCATCCTCTTCCTCTTATCAAAGTGATGGTGAAGATGATGAAGATCAAGACAAAAAAAAGGCGAGAAAGAGGTCACCCTCTTCTCCACCTTCCTCAAATTCTTCACCTTCTGAAGAAAGTGATGGTGCAAACTTTGAACCATAAAAAAGAAGAGGCCATAGGAAATCCTATGCCGCATGGAAGAGGTCGTCCAATCTCAAGAAGTTCAAAGAGGGAGGGAAGAGCATCTCTTTCCTTACCTATGATGGCACCTTTGGTGCTACGGACAAAGTCTTGGCCTTTATCCAAAAATTTAATGCGGCGTTCCAAGATGAGGGCTTTATGGAGTCCTCTAAGCTACGCCATGTAGCTATGAACTTTCAAAAGTCCGCCAAGCAATTGTGGTCTAGCCTACGAGCCAACGTGGAAGCTCCACAAACATGGAAAGCTTTAAGAGCTTCCATTATGAAGCAGGTTTTGGCCATCAATGCCAAAGACAAAGTACTCGCCGAATGGCGAAGCTTAAAGATCTCTCCCTATGAATCCATCCACAAATATGTAGACAAGTTTTGGGACCTACAACTCCAAGCCACTGTCTTCAAAAAGTTGGATTTTGGAGAGAAAAAGAAACAATTTTGTGCGGGCTTAACCAAAGAAATGGCGGAGTATGTCAACTCCCAAAGGCCACGCACCATATCGGCAGTAATACACGATACTATGGTGGCTTCTCGAATCAATTTCCAAACGGAGGCTAAAAGATATAATAAGCCCACGGAAAACAAGGGTTCCAACGAGCCTAAGGCGAAGGACAATGTCCAAAAGTCTCCTAAGGGAAACTCCAACAAAGCTAAAGAGAAGGGAGTTTACAAAGGTAAAAACAAACCCTCTCTCCTGAAAAGCTTGAGTGTTGTCGCAAGGATAACTGGTGTTTCAAGTGCGGCAAACAAGGGCATGCGTACTGCGGTTGTCCCCAAAAGGACACCCGCCATGATCCTCCTAGAGCTATCTTGGTTGAAATCCAAGAGGAGATTATTCACCAAACTCACCACAAAGGATCTCCTCTATGCCATGCTTGGGGAAAGGTAAGAGAACATGATGCTTTTATTCTCTTTGACCCTGGTTCTACTCACAATTTTATATATAGAGAGTTGGCCACCAAGCTAGACATACAGCCTACGAGATGGGATATGCTTTCAAGGGCCAAGAAGCTTCAGTCACTCCCTTAATCGGGAAATTGAGGCTCCATGTCCAAAGCTGTGGACAAAGAGGACTTCTTTATCTCTCCTCTCAAGCATGAGGATGTAATCCTAGGGGCACCATGGTTTGATTGCTTGGTTGCCAATGTTAAACCCCCTAAAAGGAGAATCTCCTTTAAGTTTAGGGAAAAAGGTATGTATATAGATGCTAAGGAAATGGGTAACACTATCCCCATTGTACATACACCAGCTTTCAACAAGTCAATAAAGAGCTCTATTTCCGTGTACATGATTTTTGTTAAAGATTCTCAAAATGAACCTAATGCTTTAGCAAAAGAAAATAAAAGCAACCAAAAGGAATTAGAGTTATCAAATTTTCTCAAGGGGTTTCAAGATGTTTTTATTGACGACATCCCTTGTGAGCTACCTCCCAAACGAGGTAATGATGACCATGCAATTGAGCTTATTCTAGGAAGTTCACCACCTAACAAACCTCCTTATAGAGTTTCTGAAGCTCAACAAGAGGAGATTATGCGGCAAGTGCATGAGTTAGTTAACAAGGGCATGGTTAGGCCTAGCTCATCTCCATTTTGCTCACCTATCCTACTAGTGCAAAAGAAAGACATCACATATCGTATGTGTGTCGACTATAGAGCACTAAATAGGATCACTATCAAGAATAGGTTTCCAGTTCCAGGGTAGAAGACCTATTTGATAAGCTACAAGGATCAACCTACTTTAGTAGGATTAACCTAAAAAGTGGCTATCATCAAATAAGGATAGTTGATCAAGACATTGTAAAGACCGCATTTCACACCACGTTTGGTCTTTACGAATACATTGTCATGCCTTTTGGCTTGACCAATGCACCAACCACATTCAACCGCTTGATGGAGAAGCTGTTCATGCCTCATCGAACCTTCACTGGAGTGTTCTTTGATGATATTATCATCTACTCTAATTCATTAGACGAACACAAGAAACACCTCCAGGTAATATTTCAAGTTTTAAGAGAGAATAAAATTTATGTTAATTAAAAGAAAAGTGAATTTTTCTTGCAAGAGATTCAGTATTTAGGTCACATTATCTCTCAAGATGGCATCCAAATGGATCCATCAAAGCTAGAGGTAATAAAAGGATGGCCTAAACCAAAGAATCTTCATGAACTAAGAAGCTTTATAGGTATGTGTGCATACTATAGACGCTTCATAGAAAAGTTCTCACAAATTGCGGGACCATTACATGACCTAACAAAGAAAACCATTAGGTATACATGGTCTACTAAGGAGAACAATGCTTTCGAAAAGCTTAAAGAAAAGCTTATCTCTCAACTTGTGCCTACATTACCGGATCTCTCAAAACCATTTGAGGTCCAATGTGATGCTTTTGGTGATTGCCTTGGAGCTGTTTTGCTTCAAGAAGGGCACGCCATAGGCTAGGAAAGTTGAAGGCTTGACCCTGTTGAGCAATGTCTAGGCATATATGAAAAGGAATTCCTTGTAGTTCTACATGCCTTAGACTTATGGAAGCACTATTTATGGGGACTCCTTTCATTTTGCGAACGGATCACCAAAGTCTTAAGTACTTCATGATGCAGACCAAGCTCTCCGACAAACAAATGAGGTGAGAAAATTTCCTTTTGCAATTTCATTTTCATATTGCTCACATCGCTGGCAAGCATAATCAAGTAGCCGATGCACTCTCAAGACGGCGGAGAGTTAATGCGGTTTCCATAGCAACTCACAATGATCTATCTTCAATGATAGATGAGTATGCTATTGATCCCAATTTTAGAGATGTGATTTCAGCCCTTGCACTAGGGAAGAAAGAAGAACCATTTACCTTACAAGATGGTTATCTTCTCTATGGCAATAGACTATGCGTTATTAACTCACTACGTGAGAAAGTAATGTACAAATCTCATGCTCCTCCTTATGAGGGGCATGGAGGGATTTAGTCTACCCTAAAGGGGATTGAAACATATTTCTATTGGCCTACCATGAAAGCAAACATACAAGAGTATGTTTCTAAATGTGTGGTATGCCAAAAGACTAAGTTTGATAGAGGGAAGCAACTTGGATTGCTTCAACCTTTGCCAATCCCTAATTCACCATGGAAGAGCATATCCATGGTTTCTATCTTTGGATTGCCTAATTCTATCCATGGGAATACGGGAATATGGACGATAGTAGACAGGTTCAGTAAACAAGCTCATTTTATACCTGTCAAAAAGACTATCAAAGCCCATCAAATGGCAACCCTCTTCATTTCACAAATCTTCAAGTACCATGGCTTGCCAATGTCCATAGTGTCGAATAGAGATCCTTGAATGAACAGTAATTTTCGGAAGGGTCTTTTTGAGAATTTAGGAACAAGGCTAAAATTCTCTTCGGCCTATCACCCGCAAATGGATGGCCAAAGTGAAATAGCTAACCTAACAATCATCGATATACTAAAAGCCTATGTAATGGAAGTAGATCAAATATCCCAATGGGAGAAGTACTTACCCTTAGTGGATTATGCCTACAATAACATTGTACATACTTCCACGGGAAAAGCACCTATTGAGGTAATTGAGGGAAGATCAAAAAGTCCCTTGATACTTAAGGTACATGGGAAGATCTTCGCTGCAAATGAGTATAGCCGAGACCTACAAGAATCTTTTAAAAATATTAAGGATGCTATCTCTATCTTACAACAAAGGCAAAAGGCTGAAGCACAGAAGAGCCTAAGCCTTTAAAAAAATTTATTGGTTCTTATTGAAATTTCCCAAGGCTCCATTAAGGCACACGACGGGCAAGAATCCTACGGGACACCAAAAGTACTATGCTAAACTAGCAAAAAGGTACTATGGTCCCTTCCAAATTCTTAGGCCAACCAATGAGATGGCCTATCAACTCAAGTTGCCCAATCATTGGATCATACACAATGCTTTCCATGTGAGCCTATTAAAGCCTTACAAAGGAGAGCCACTTCAAGAACCAACTACTGAAGACCCACCGGAGATCGAGGACCAAGAAGAGGTGCTGCAGCCTGAGTCCATTCTCCAACATGAAGGCAAGGTACTAAGAGGCGGTAAGACTATCCGACGATATCTTATTAAAATTAAGAATTATCCTTTTGAAGATGCTAGATGGATGCAAGGAATACAATTAAAGCATAGCCTAAACCTTGTCAATACTTACAATGCTTCCCAAGAGTAAGCAAGTGTACAAAATGTTAAAAATGAACAAAGTTTTTGTCTTATAAGACTCTCTTTTTCTTTACTGTGCACAAAAATGAAGTAGTATGCATGCTTAGATCAAGTTTGCGGAGATGACGTCTTCCAAACACCAAGTAGAGCTTGTCACTATACTATGGAAGATTGATAGAACTAATGTGCAGACATGCTTGCAGCAGCCTCAGGCTCTCAAGCGACAAATGGACTAGTCATCCATTGTGGAATGATGTCGTAGGGTAACATAGGGATCCTCTACCCGCTAAGAAAAGGACTCATGAATATGCTTTATCTTCTCTACACCATAGTCGAGGATGACTATGATTTCAAGAGAGAGGTAATGTCATAATAATCAATATCTAACTCTCCTAAATGATTTTCTCATGTTAAACTGATCATTTAATAAGGGGAAGTGCCAGGGGAGAAAAAACTAGAATATTGGTTAAGCTAGCAGACCGGCCACAATAGGGATCTAAAGAAGGGAAAATAGGGATCCAAAGGGGCGGCCATATGCAAAAGATCCATGTGCAACAATGGGCTTAAAAGACCCTAAGGTTCAGCCCATTAAGACTTCCAAAATGCTAAGGTTCCAAAATTCAAAGGTTGTGTCCAAAGGTCAAACTTTGGGAAAATTGGATGCTTAGTGTGTGTCCCAAAAGTTTTTGTCAATTCCTAAATAGGAGGGGGCGAGCCTTGCAAGTAGGGGAAGAGAGAGAAAATCACACACACACACACACACAAGTTCCCTTTGTACACAAGGGGAAAGAGGGCTACATGTCAGCTCCCTAGCCCAAATGCCCACAAGGTGTACTCAAATCCTATTGGATGGCCTTGGAGGTGGACCAATGAGAATTAGGCTAGAGTAAATCTAGTTTAATTAATTTAAAAAACACTTAATAAAAGAACCAATGAGAATTAAGCTCTCTAGGAGACTATTGGACAGTCTCCCAAGGGGACCAATGAGCATTCAGCAGCCCAATGGCTTGCCTGATTCCTATTGGCCACGAGGCCAAGGGGTCCAATGAGAGTTTAGTTGCATTTATTAATTACCTAAAGCTCTCACAAAAGGGGGAAGGGGGACACATGTCAGAAGGCTATCACTTGTACTGCTTAATTATCATTGGCTAGCTCTAGGGAGGTCTAATCAGGCTGTAGCATGAGAAAATAGCATGAGGGGTCGACCAAGGGAGAGGGGGGGCTGATTTTTCAAAGGCATTGTTGACTCTCACACACACACAACTCATGTGTGGAAGTAATAAGACTCTCTCTCTCTCTCTCTCTCTCTCTCTCTCTCTCTCTCTCTCTTCTCAAGCTTTAATGGAAAGCTTATCACCTACTCCAAGCTTGTGAGAAGGGAGGCCTACACCAACAACTCTTGGCTTTGTGATGCAAATCCAACCAAGAGCCAAGCTTCAATGCATGCTCATCTCCTCTACCATTCTAATTACTAAGCTAAGCTATGCTAATATGAGCGATTATGTGAGGAGATGTACATCTTTCTCGTAAGAATACTCCTTCTTCCTCTCAATCTACTCTCATACCCCGCTAGCTCTCACCATCTTCGAAGGTGTGTGAGGTCTTGGGTCTGAGACCGTTGTCAGGAGTTTTCGGAACAAGGGATTGTGTATATGTACATACACATGCATGGTGCATCGAATAAAGGATTGCCCATTTTCTAGAGCCAGGTGGTTACGTGGGGCCCACATGTGTACTAGTAGGACACCATGTACATAGTGCATCGATTTTCACTATTACCAATCCCTGTGTGTTTTTTCTATAATAATTGAGGAGTTGGTAGCGCGTAAAACTTCTTGAAGAAGCTATTCGCGGGCCGACGTCATGAGGTAAGCAAGTGCGTCAGATGGCATCTAGTGGCATCAGGAGGTCGAATGGGGTCAATATTTGCACGTGGATGAGTACGAACACAACGTGGATGTTTTCTTGTGATAATTATGCAGAAAGGTCATCATGAGGACCATATTTTGGGGCCACTTCATGTGGTGGCGGGATACATTATTGGAAAAAGTTGAGTGCCAGGTGTGCGGATGGATGCAAAAAGGTGACAACTATGCACTGCGAGGTTAGTTTTTTGCACACCTTATCCTCTTGTCCTTTCTTGACAAAACCACAAGGTTGCATTACTAAACTTCCTCAAATATGTCACCATTCAAGGAAGCAATAACAATGTCTGATCGATGTATATCCAAACCAAAATGAGTTGCCAATACACATAGAAAATGCACAGTAGTCATACGACAAGTGGGCGCAAAGGTCTTTTCATAATCTATGCCTTTCTGTTGTGCATAACGCTTTGTAGCAAGTCGAGCCTTATAGCGATCAATCTCACCATCCGGCTTGCGTTTCAACTTGTAAACCCACTTTGTACCAATGGAATTTTTTCTAGGAGGCAAATCACATAAATTCCATGTGTAATTTTACATAAGTGCATCATATTCTGATTGCATGGCAGCCATCCAATTTTTTGAATTATGTGCTTCATCAAAAGATAGAGGTTCCTCAACATCGCATTAACTAGACACGTCCAAAGCATAACAATTTGATGTGTAAGATGCATTGTGAGAGCCTGAACGAGTGTCAAGTACATGACAGCAATGGCTGAACAAAATCTTCCTCAAACATGACAACATCCCATGAAACTATGATACTCTTTGTTTGCAGATGATATAACCTGTAACCTTTACTTTCATCACTATAAACAACAAAAATACATTTGAAAGCCTTATCATCCAACTTTCTGTGCTACGATTGTGGCACCAAAGAATATGCCAAACAACCAAAAACAAACATGTGCTCAATAGAAGACTTTCTTTCATGCCATGCTTCACATGGAGTCATAGACTGCAAAGCTTTCGTAGGACAACTAGTAAGTACATAAGTAATACACATGATGGCATCAAGCCAAAATGAATGTGAAAAAGCTTGAATTTTTTCCATACACCATGTCATTTTTGTAAATGACTTGTTTTTCCTCTCAACAACACCATTTTGATGAGGCATATAAGGCATGCAACCATATCAGATTTCTACAAATGCAGCAAACTGGCAAAATTCAGATGCCCAAACGTGCATGCCAAAGTTTTGCATCTGAAATAGCCTTAGAATACACAATTTCATTTGAAAATTTTTGGCCACACTTGTTGTACAAAGTGAGCTTAAAATTCCCATGGCATAAAATGCCAGATGTAACAATTTCATCACCAAAATTGAGATCATGTATTGTACATGTATCTATCATCCAAAAATTTGACTACAAGTCCAAGTCTAGCAAGTGCAGATATAAACAAAAGTTTATTCTTGATCTTAGGTACATAAAGCGCATCAACAAGTGTGAAAGAACGACCATTTGCAGCAATTAGCATAATCTCGTGACAGAATTCCCATGAGGGACAACCTCGAGAGAGGTAAACAAGTCACGATGATGAGAGGTAATGTGCTTTGTAGAACCAATGTCAAAGTACAGCACATGAGCATCTACAACAATTGAAAAATATACATCATGGACGTAGGATCATAAGTGCACCTTGCACTAAAAGCCCATTCTACATCAACATCAGCATCATAGTCTCCTTTCATACAAGACTCAACAATAGCTACTTTTGAAACCGTCACTACTAGTGAAACCAACCTCTTTCTTCTTATCCTCTTTAGCCTTCAGCTTACACTACTTGATCAAGTGATCATTAGCTTTACAATAATGGCAATACATATTCTTTTTTCCCTTATCATGAGAATTCCTAGATGAATTGTTGTGAGCAGAATCATTAGGAACAGGTGATTTACCACTCGTAGAAGAACCATGAGAAGTGGCCACATTACTGTTATCACCTGTTCTTTGAACGAAAATAAAGGCCTATTCAACTGCATGTTGTCTAGTTGTGTTTTTTTTTGGAAAGTGAATCTTGCAACAACATAATGCATCAAATTTGACAACTTCTAGATTTCCTTGGGTCATGAGTCTCCAAGTACTAGCAAAAGTCTGGTAAGAATCTGGAAAAGCATCAAGAACAGTCAGCACAAGGAAATTTACTGAAATGATTTCACCGTTAAAATAATAAGTTGCTCGTTCATATCCTTGACACTAACAAGGAAAGTGTCCATATCATCTTTGTCATCCATAATGTTTGATTCTAGATCTGTACACAACAATGCCAATTTTGCCTCATTGCGACTTGCATATAGACCAACCAAAATATCCCAAGAATATTTTGCAGATTTTGTTGAACAAATGTGGGGAGTAATAGTGTACTTCATAGACAATGCAATCAATGCATGAGCTTGCACATCTTTTACATCCCAATGAGATTGCTTAACCGTAGACAAAACATATCTCGCAGCAGAAATCCTACGACCAAAACTTGCAACATCCTGAACGTCGCCTTCATAACTAGGATGCACATCAATGCCTTGCACAATATTCAAAACTCCCTTTGACACAAGGACATGCTGCATCATGTAAGCCCACATAGGGTAATTGTCTCCATCCCATATGTCCTCAACAGCAACAAGCATCTTGAACACATCTGTGTTGTTGTCGGCCATGGCGAATGCCTGCACCTGATGTGAAAACTGCCCGAAAAGGATTGGCTACCTCCTTGAACTTGCTATAATTATCTATTATCATTTTTACAAGTGAAACTTCACCTACGAAGTTTAACTACATGTTTGCAAGAGTTTGACTTGCTAATTTCTTCTAAATGGAGACACTTGGTGAGCATAGGTGTGTGTTTCCTGAGCATTAGATGTGTGATAATCTCTTGGAAATTACTGAATTTTCTAAAAGTTGGGCTAATAATTTATGTGATGAGAACTTACAAGATTTTTAGTTACACACACTAATGAGACCTGTGTGTGAAATTGAGTAGACCTATTGGTTGAGGATTGCTTGGAATTGGTCTCCTCTATACATAATTGCTTCAAAATATCCCCTAATTGCTTCACAAAAAATAAATTCAATATATGTATACATTGCAAATGGAATTGATGAATAATAAAAGACACAAGAAAAGAAAAAGAAACACACCTGTGTGTACATCTATATTTCTACATCTATATCTATAATATATATAACTAACTCGCGCAACACGCCTTTGGCGGGTCTCATTCGCTCTTACCATGACACACATGGTATCCATAAGGTGTGAAAAAAATAATCAAGTGTGCTTGTATGACCTTACTTAGTTGTTTTCATACTTCACACACACACACACACACACACACACACAGGTGGATAGCAACATGGTTTTTCATTGTAGATAGGAGCCAATAGTTCTATGACAAAAAAGAGGCTTCTTGATAAGAGAGTAATCATCAGAAACACAAGGAATCCAAAGCCCAAAATGAAATCATCATCAAACAAAACCCCATCCCAAGGTCCAATGTATCCCACACTTCGTCCAAGCCTCCTAGGAGTATCTTCAATAACATACATTCTCACTTTCCAATTCTTGACTTCAAATCCAAAGGAACGTAGGGCATTTACCGGCCGTTGATATCCTATCTCTTGAAGAGAGACATGAGCCCTTCTTTCTCCCTTGTCTAGCTCTAGGACAACATGATAGTACCCTATGAGTTATAAATAGTACATGGACTCATAAATACCTACCAAGAAATGGGTTGGATAATAGTGTTTTCTACAAAGAAGAAAGAGTATCCTAAAGAAAATCCAAAGCTATTGTACTGAACATAACAAAAATTGATTCAAAAGCCATACCTTATGACATAAAAGTCTTCTATGATATGGACAACATCATCTGTTGGTATAGGTCCCCTCCAAAAAGGTGGATCTATGCTTCATACAACATAGTTAGTATGTTTTACTCATTCAAACATTGGAAACATGTGAGACATAGTTTTTATGTAAAGTTTCAACAAATTACCTTGATTATATATTTAGATATCACATTTTTGGATGTCAAAGTGGCACATTGTACTCTAAGAAACACTTTTCCTAAACAATATACAAATCATACTGGTAGCTTCTATATTTTATTGCGTGCGCATCCACTACAAGGGGTCACTTAAATTCCGGTGCCACATTACCGGCGTCACTGGCGGGCTTCGGTATATGTGTGTGTATATATAGAGGGAGCTAAAGTTTTAAAAAGATTTGATTTTCAAATTTCCGACGCATGTTTCGGCACTTGTTTCGACATCAGCACACATGCACTTTTCGACACTTAAGCCGACAGCTTTTCCGACGCCTAAACCGACTTCTATACCAACGGCACCAGCAGAAAACAAAACCGCGGGCTTTCTCTGCGCATTTCTCTTGTTCTTGCACGTTTTCTCAAGCTCTCTTCTTCCCCATCTCTCACAGATCTGGTGCGAAACAAGCCATTGGAAGTGCTAATCTTGCTTGTGGGTTAGCGCATAACACTAAGGTGAGATTGTTTTCATGTTTACTTATAGCTTTAGGGTTTAGGGTTTAACTTTGTGTTTGTGTGTGCATTTTTATAGGTTCAAGAGCTTTTACAACAACTTTCATTGCTCAAATAGAACGAATGTGAGTGCTTGAACCTTTAAATGCATATTAAATTTATTTAAATTACTTTGTATATTAATTAAACTTTGAATGCTTTAAAAGAAATTATGGTTTGTGATGTGAAATTTCATTTTAAATTATGAAGGTTTATGAACAAATCTTGTATTGAAGAAATTTTGTTTAGAATTATGTCGTTTTTGAAATTATGCAATTGATGGGGTGTATGTTTTAGGTTAAATTTAGATTATAAGCAAGTTAAATTAGATTAGGTTAGGTTATCTTATACGTTAGGCTACGTTAAATTAAGCTACATTGTTAGATTAGGTTATACGTTAGGTTAGGTTACATTAATTAGGTTAGGTTAGATTAAGTTAAGCTATGCTAGGTTAAGTTATATTAGGTTAGGTTAGGTTAAGCTACATTAAGTTAGCTTAGATAAAGTTAAGTTATCTTATACGTTAGGTTAGGTTAAGTTAATCTACGCTAAGTTAAGCTACATTAGGTTAGGTTAGGTTAAGTTACATTAGGTTAGGTTAGGTTAAGTTACGTTCGACATGTAAGGTTTCCAGTTTCTGAAACCTTAAAGGTTGTATAAAGCTTAATCAAACTGATATGATTATTGAAAAAGCAATGTAGAATTGTTCGACCATGGAAAATATTGGTATTTTTGGAATCTTAAGCACAGCAAACCCCGGGCTAGAAATTTTCAGAATTGAATTCCGATAAAAACTGGCATAGTTATGACCCCTGGAAGTTTACACTGTAAATTGAGTAAAATAGGTAAAATTGAAGGGTTGCAGTAATCATTTAAGCATAGACTTTATTAAAGTCCTCCTAGATATTTACCAATTAAGCAAAAATAGGTCAAAATATAGCATAATTGATATTTTAAAAGCTGGCAGGTAATGGGAGGGTCATCACTGACCTGCCAGGGACTCATTTAGCAGCAGGGGTCGTTTTTTGACCTGTAGGGGGCTGCTTGAACTACAAGCAACTGCTTTTTTAAGCCTGTGAGAGCTTAAGAGTGCCAGAAAACTATAAATAGGCCCCTAGCTTCACATTTTACACAGACTCGGAGCCTTGCTACTCTCTCTCTTACCTAGAGAGAACACTACGCAGAAATCATTAGATTTTAATCTCTAATTGATTAACCCTAACGATAATTAACCTAATCCTTCTTAATTAGCAAGGTTAGATTAAGATAAATTGTTAATAAATCAAAGATTAGGCCTATGCATGCTCCTTAAACCTCTTTAAATTAATAAATCTCTGCTGATTCTTGTAATTAAGCTTAGTAATATTAAGCTAATTAATTATCCTATCATATATGACTGAAATTAGCCAAATTAACCATGAATTAATGATAAATATATTAATTAAGCTTAGATTAAGATGAGGTAATTATCAAAGTTGCATTAGAAAATCATTAAGCTAGGAAAATTATCCTATAATTTTCTGAGTAATTTTCCTAATTAATTAGGCGGAATTACTCTGTTTTTTGAGCTATTTAAATAGGGGAAATTAGTAAACTGATTTCAATTACTATAATATATTTATCAATGGTTAATTGGGTGTTAAGGAACCCGTGATAATTAGGAAAATCTCAGATAATGAATCTAGATAATTAATTAGGTAGAATTACTCTGTTTTTTTACCAATTTAAATAGGGGAAATTAGTAAATTGATTTCAATTGTTGTGATACATTTATCAGTGGTTAATTAGGTGTTACGAAACCTGTGATAATTAGGAGAATCTTAGATAATTAATATGGCTAATTAATTAGGTATAATTACTCTGTTTTTTGAACAATTTTAATAGGGGAAATTAGTAAATGGAATTCAAATGCTTCCATATAATTATCAATGGTTAATTATGTGTTCAATAACCCGTGATAATTAGGAGAAGCTCATAAATTTAGTTTAGATAATTATTTTAGCTAAAATACCCTAATTTTTGAGCAATTTTAATAGGGGAAATTAGTAAATGGAATTCAAATGCTTTCATATAATTATCAGTGGTTAATTAGGTGTTCAAGTACCTGTGATAATTAGAAGAAGTTCAGAAAGTTAATTTAGCTAATTACTTTAGCTAAAATACTCTGTTTTTTGAGAAATTTTAATAGGGAAAATTAGTAAATGGAATTTAAACACTTCCATATAATTATCAGTGGTTAATTAAGTGTTCAAAAATCCGTGATAATTGGGAGAAGCCTAGGAAATTAATCTAGTTAATTACTTAAGCAGAATTACAATATGTTTTGGACAATTTAAATAAGGGAAATGAGTAAATAGGTTCAAATTGAATTGAGTTATTTATTGTAGGTTAATTAAAAGTTATAAAACCCGTGATATTTATGCTATTCTCAGATAATTAGTTTAACTAATTATCTTTGTGAGATTACGCTGTTTTTAGGAGTAAATTAAAGGGGGAAATTAGTAAATCATGTTCTATAATTACATGCTATTTATCATGATAATTATGTCAAGGTTAGAAAAGTAGTATAGATATTTATGTAAGTCAAATTACACTATTTTTAGCTAAAAACTAAAGAGGGAAATTAGTAAATCATGTTATATGATTATATGCTATTTATCAGAGCTATATTATAGGGTAAAGAGGCCGTGATAATTATTCCAAGGTTAGAAAAGTAGTATAGGTATTTATCTAACTCAAATTACACTATTTTTAGCTAAAACTTAAAGAGGGAAATTAGTAAATCATGCTATATGATTACATTCTATTTATCAGAGCTATATTATAGGGTAAAGAGGCCGTGATAATTATTTCAAGGTTAGAAAAGTAGTATAGATATTTATCTAAGTCAAATTACACTATTTTTAGCTAGAAACTAAAAAGGGAAATTCGTAAATCATGCTATATGATTACATGCTATTTATTAGAGCTATATTATAAGGTAAAAAGGCCGTGATAATTATGACAAGGTTAGAAAAGTAGTATAGATATTTATCTAAGTCAAATTACACTATTTTTAGCCAAAAACTAAAAAGGGAAATTACTAAATCATGCTATATGATTACATGCTATTTATCAAAGCTATATTATAAGGTAAAGAGGCCGTGATAATTATGACAAGGTTAGAAAAGTAGTATAGATATTTATCTAAGTCAAATTACACTATTTTTAGCTGAAAATTGAAGATGAAAATTATATAACTAAGTTGGAAAATAATAAGATAATTACCAGATGTCAAAAATATCTTGATCTACTTGTGGTAATTATACCATAGTTAATTAGTGAGGTGAGTAAATCATAATTGACCAAAAGTCTTATTTTAAGCAAATGATTAATTAAAATAAATAGACTTGTGGTTAAAAGTTTTTAGAAAAATTATGGTAAGTGCAAACCTATGATATCAAATTAAGGAAATGAAATCTTTAAGATAAATTAAATACAATAAATATTAAGCCCAAAATAAGTATATTATTAGCTTAAAAGTTGATAGAAAAATTAGAAAAAAGATATAGAAAATTATAAGAAAGTTAGGAGAGCTTAGAAAACCCTTAGGGAAGCGGTGGAAGAAGTTATCATGCTTATATAGACAAATAAGAAATTACTAGGTCAAGAATTTATCAATTAAGACTATAAATTTAACCTTGGATGGTGAATACAAAGGTTAAGTTTAGATTTTGAACTATTTACCTAATGATTAGACGTCCTTTTTATAAGGATAATAAGTTATGATACTAAAAAGGACCCGAGAAAATCCTACATCTGATGATGAGGACGTAGCTCCAAAATGAACTAGAACGTCGCACGATGACGAAGCCGGGTCTAGTAGTAGGCCTACGGAGGAGAGTCTTCGGGAACCAGCGCAACAACAGATGGCCAATCAATCCCAAGTGGGTTTTCCACTATTCAATTAAGTTTTTAATTAGTTTAAGTTCTTTTATAAGTTAGCAATGCATACGTAAGAAGGATAAACTGGCTGAAAACGGAAGGTAACTTCCAACGTGCATTTGTTTATAATATAGGAAAGAATTGTTTGGGTTAAAACTGGTTGAATTAGGAAAGATATGTTTGATCATCCTTAAGACAGCTTGTCTCAAGACACCTCCGACTCCTTGATATAAATTGATGATAATGATTGGCTTTCTAGCCACGGTTAAGTCGGTTACCCCCATGAACGATGAGTTTCTACTCCGTGTCATGTCTTGATGTTTCTACATAAGTTAGGATACCGTTTTTATCCTAGGGGAGCCACCCGGTTGTATGGGCAACTGGTTTGGTGTGCTTAGGTGGTCTTGAGACAAGAAGAGTACTGGTCGTGGTTATTATGGATAATGTTTGATTGACAGTACCCTGTCTTAAGTTTAAATATGTTTGTTTCTAAAAGAATGCTTTCAATGCTGTCTTCAAGGAATTACTGTGATGGAATGTTAAAAGAAACCATTATTTTAAATGTTAAAACAATGTGATAATAAGATAAATGAATCTTGTGTGAGTGCGGGGTGGTAAGTGGGGATTGACTAAGGTTGTCAATCATGGATGGGTGGACTTGATTAGTCAAGTAACTATCCATCCCTGCGCACTAAAATGTTTTAGAAACTTCTCACTTGGAAGAGGAATCCACCAACGGCTGTGCCCTCACATATGTTAGGGGGAAAAAAGCATTGGCTAAGGAAACCATGATCTGAATGATGAAGTTATAGGGCCTCAATAAGAATTTTTTTTTTTGTAGGTTGTTTGAATACATTGTCCCGTTTCCGCTGTGAGACAGGACTAGGTCTTCTTCTAGGGCTATAGACCCAAGCCATTGTCAATGGCAAAGGTTTATTCCTTGGATTTTTCTTGTCTAGAGACTCCGATTTTTATAAGGCCTAAAGACCTGTCAAGGATCCCATCCCGATCTCGGTATCGGCGGGTTGGGGACTTTACACGACAATACGGAAAGCCATAGAGCTTACCCACATCGCATATTAAAAATAACACAATGGCTATCCGTTCATCAATACGGCAAGCCATAAAGCTTACCCACAACACATATGCATTGTGGGCAAGGTCTATGGCTTTCCATATTGCCAATGGCTCTCCATTGTGTTGTTTATATGTCCACAAGCGGTTTTCAAGTCCTAAAATAGCTAAGCGGCCCTGAAAATAACACCATGGCGAGCCGTTTGGAAATATGGAAATCCATATAGCTTTCTCACAATGCATATGCGTTGTGGGCAAGATCTATGGCTTGATGTATTGCGAAACGGCTCGCCATTGTGTTTTCTATATGTCTGTAAGCGGTTTTCAAATCTTAAAATAGCTAAGCAGTCCTAAAAACAGTACAATGGCAAGCCTTCTGGAAATACAGCAAGCCATAGATCTTGCTTACAATGCATTTGCATTGTGGGCAACCTTTATGGCTTGCCGTATTGCCAAATGACTCGCCATGGTGTTATCTATATGTTTGCGAGTGATTTTCAAGCGCTAAAATTGCTTCTTGTCCCTAAAAACAACACAATGGCGATCCATTTGGCAATACGGCAATCCATAAAGATTACCCACAAGGCAGATGCATTGAGGGAAAGCTCTATGGATTTCTGTATTGCCAACAACTTGCCATTGTGTTGTTTTTTATATCCGCAAGCGGTTTTCAAGCCCTAAAATAGCTAAGAGACCCTAAAAACAACAGAATGGCAAGCTGTTTGGCAATACGACAAGCCATAGAGTTTTCCCACAATGCATATGCATTGTGTGCAAGATCTATGGTTTGCCCTATTGCCAAAATGCTAGCCATTGTGTTGTCTATATGTCCGCGAGCAATTTTCCAGCTTTAAAATTGCCTCCGGCCCAAACAACACAATGGAGATCTGTTTGGCAAAGCAGAAAGCCATAGAGATTGCCCACAATGCATATGCATTGTGGGCAAGCTCTATGGCTTGCTGTATTGCCAACGGCTGGCCATTGTGTTGTCTATATGTTTGCAAGCGATTTTCAAGCACTAAAATTTCCTCGTATCCCTAAAAACAACACAATGGCAATCCGTTTGGCAATACGGCAAGCCATAAAGCTTGCCCACAAGGCATATGCATTGTGGTCAAGCTCTATGGCTTCTCGTTTTGCAAATGGCTTGCCAGTGTGTTGTCTATATTTTTGCGAGCAGGTTTCAGGCCATAAAATTGCTTCGCAACCCTAAAAACAACACAATGGTGAGTTGTTTACCAAATTAGCGAGCCATAGAGCTTGCTGAAATCGCATATGCCAATTAATACCTAACATAAAATCCTAAGACTGAGTTCTCCCAACTAATACCGAATGTGTCATTTCAAGTAGTAGAGATGTTGGACATGTTCTTTGACATGGATTCCAACATAGAAGGCGACAACATTGAACGCAGTACTCTGGACCTCAGCCATCCTGTTCATACGATGGCATGATAGCAACGATGAAGAGGGCGAGATGATGCAAAGTCTTGCAGACATGCCGCTCTACACTGGAGCAAAAATCTCAGTTCTCCGTACCACGTTGGCAATGCTTAATTTGCAGTCTATCTAGGTTGGTCTGACGCCTCAGTCATAGAGCTTTTCAGGTAAACACATTTTATCCTAAGCATGGTAAAGTGCAAATTACAGTTCATATAAAGTGATCAAAGGACTAACTTGTTCATGTAACGACAGGTTGCTCAATGAGAAAATCTTGCCAGAAGAGAATCACATACCCCCTACTTGTCCAGCCGCTAAAAAGATTCTTACTAAATTAGGCTTGGATGATAAAAAAATACATGCATGTCCTAAGGATTGTGTACTTTTCACAATGAGTATGCAAACTTAGAACAGTGTCCCAATTGTGGCTAAAACAGGTACAGGGAGGACACACAAGGAAAATTTATCCATGCAAAGGTCCTTCGACACTTTCCTATCATTCCAAGAATAAAGAGCATGTTCAGGTGCAAGTCCATAGCTGTTGGAATTAGGGTTGCAGAGAAACGCACACAGCTTGGAGAAGACGAAGGAAGCTCAAGGCACACAATGGAGAGTGTATAACTTAGTGTGCAATGGAAAGATAGATAGCCCTAGAGTGATGGGCGTATATACAATGCACGGGGGAAAAAACCTCCTAAAGAGGGAAAAAATGCCTTGGCGGTCCTAGTGTGTTCACACACATCATTACCACATGTATATATGGTAACAAATCCCCCTTGGAGTGATGCGGTGAATGAGAGCTGACACATGAGTAAAGGGAAGTGCCATGCCCTGAGGACATCATCAGTCCACAAAGGGGAGTAAGCCCAAAGCTTTCTGGAAAGCTTCAAGGTTCTCACGAGACAATGCCTTTGTGAAAAGATCTGCAAGGTTGTCCTGTGTTGGCACATAAGCCAAGATAATCTCTCCTGCTGAGAGCCACTCCCTGACATAGTGGTAATGCACCTCAATGTGCTTTGTGCGCATGAAAAACTGGGTTCCTCACAACTGCCAATGCGCTCTGACTGTCAGTGTAGATAGTGTTGGCAGTGTCCTGTCCAACACCCAAATCAACTATAAGGTGTCTGAGCCATACACACTCAACCGTAGCTGTGAAGACTGTCCTGTACTCAGTCTCACAACTCAAAGTGGCCACAGTAGGTTGCTTCTTGCTCAACCATGATATACATGAACTGCCAAGCATGAAACAAAAACCACTCGTGGACACTCTCGTGTCAAAGCAACCATCCCAATCTGAGTTTGAAAAAGCATGTAAGTTTGGTGGCAATGATCCCCCCTTGGGATAAAACAAGTCAGATGTAAAGTGCCACTAAGGTAGCGAAAAATTCTCTTGACAGCCTGCCAATGCTTAGACCCTGGGCTATGCATAAATCTGCTGACTTGTGAGACTACAAACTGAATATCCGGCCTCGTGTTGCATACATAAATGACGCAGCCAACAACAGTTTGATAAAGAGTGTCATCAGCATCATGTAGACTCAACTTAAAACATGTTTCCATAGGAGAGGCAATAGGTTTGCAATCCTCAAGTCCAAAATTACATAGCAATGTCTCTATGTAACTTTTCTGACACAAGGCAATACCACCATCACACTGCTTAAACTGTATACCCAAGTAATGATGCAACAGCCCCAAATCTTTCATCTTGAAAGTAGCATTCTAATCAACCTTAAATTCAACAATATGTCTCTCATTTGGTCTAGTGATCAGCAAATCATCAACATAAAGAACCACAATGAGAAGTACATCACCCTCACGCTTTACATACAATGTGCTTTCTGTTGGACTGTTACGAAAGCCTCATTTAACCAAATGAGTGTCAGCTTTCTCATAGCAAGCACGAAGAGATTGCTTCAACCCATACAAAGCCTTCTTACATTTGCACACTTTGTCCTCTTGTCCTTTTATGACAAAATCGCGAGGCTGCGTTACATAAACTTTCTCAAATATGTCACCATTCAAGAAAGCAGTAACAATGTCTGATTGATGTACATCCCAACCAAAATGAGCTGCCAAGGCACATAGAAAACGCACAGTAGTCATGCGACAAGTGGGAGAAAAAGTCTCTTCATAATCTATGCCTTTTTTCTATGCATAACCCTTTGCAACAAGTCGAGCCTTATGGCGATCGATCTCACCATCCGGCTTGCGTTTCAACTTGTAAACCCACTTCGTACCAATGGCCTTTTTGCCAGGAGGCAAATCACATAAAGTCCATGTGTCATTTTCTATAAGTGCATCATATTCTGATTGCATGGCAGCCATCCAATTTTCTGAATTATGTGCTTCATCAAAAGACAGAGTCTCCTCAACATCATGTAAGCTAGACACAACCAAAGCGTAACAATCTGATGCATAAGATGCATGGCGAGAGCCTGAACGAGTACGACTAGACAAAGGTGCATCCAATTTACTGTCACGCAAAGTGTGCACCAGCCATTTTGGCATACCTCTAGCCTGCTCATTTTCAGCCCTTTCCTCATCAAGTACATCATGTACATCAGCATCAGTAATAGGATGATCTGTAACATTTTCAGAAACCCCCATAGGTTGTACATTTGCCTCATTGGAACTTACATTCGTATTTCCACCACTGAAAAGAGGCAACAAAGTGTCATAAATGTCCTGTGAGCTTACATTACTGTCTCTAGTACATGACGGCAAGGGCTGAACAGAATCTTCCACAAACACTACATCCCATGAAACCAGAATATGTTTTGTTTGCGGATGATGCAACCTGTAACCTTTGATTTCAGGACTATAACCAACAAAAATACATTTGAAAGCCATATCATCCAATTTTCTGTGCTGCACTTGTGGCACCAAAGAATATGCCAAACAACCAAAAACACGCATGTGCTCAATAGAAGGCTTTCTATCATGCCATGCTTCATATGGAGTAATAGACTGCAAAGCTTCCGTAGGACACCTGTTAAGTACATAAGTGGCACACATGATGGCCTCAAGCCAAAAAGAATGCGGCAAAGCTTGAATTTTGACCATACATCGTGCCATTTCCGTCAGTGACCTATTTTTCCTCTCAGCAACACCACTTTGCTGAGGTGTATAAGGCATTGTACATTGGTGTTTTATCCCACGACTAGCCAGAAATGCATTAAATTAATGAGACATATACTCCCCCCCTCGATCGGAACGAAGGGTGCCCACATTTCGAGACATTTTCAGCCATAGCCAGAAATTGTTTGAAGCACATAAAAACTTCGGACTTCGCTTTAAGCGGCAATACCCATGCATGCCTGGAGTAATCATCAATGAAAGTCATGAAGTACAGGTAATTTCCCAAAGACGGAGTTTGCATGGGCCCGCAAACATCACTATGCACAAGCTGCAACCTGTATGTGGCCCGAACTGGAACCATCCTTTAGAAACTTAGAACGCTGCATCTTACCCAAAATACAGCCTTCACAAATGTTTGATAGGTGCTTCAAGAGGCGGCAAAGAAGCAACCATATCAGATTTTTGCAAACGCAGCAAACTGGCAAAATTCAGATGACCAAAACTTGCATGCCAAAGTTTTACATCTGAAATAGCCCTTGAATCTGCAACAGCATTTGCAGAATTTTGTCCACACTTTTCATACAAAGTGAGCTTATATAGCCCACGGCACAAAAGGCCAGATGCAACAATTTCATCACCAAAACTGAGATCATGAACTGTACATCTTTCATCCACAAATTTGAGTACAAGTCCAAGTCTAGCAAGTGTGGATACAGACAAGAGATTCTTCTTGATCCCAGATACATAAAGTGCATTAACAAGTGTGAAGGAACTGCCATTAGCAGCAGTGAGCACAATCTTTCCAACTCCCTAAACTAGATAAGAGGCATTGTTGGCACAAGTGACAAAATTCCCATGAGGGGAAGACTCGAGAGAGGTAAACAATTCACGATGTGAGGTAATGTGCTTTGTAGCACCACTGTCAAAATACCACACATGTGAATCTGCAGCAACTGACAAGCATGCATCATGGAAAACAGGATTGTAAGTGCACTCTGCACTAAAAAGCTCATTCTGCATCAACGTCAGCATTACAGTCTTCTTTTATAGAAGACTCAACAATGGCTGCATTTGTAGTGGAACCAGAATTTGCAGTGGAACCACCCTCTTTCTTCTTAGCCTCTTTGGCCTTCAACTTAGGACACGACTTGATCAAGTGATCATTAGCTTTACAATAATGGAAACGCATCTTCGTTTTGCCCTTATCACCAGAATTTCCAGACGAATTGCTGCTAACAGAAGAATTAGGAATAGAGTTTTTGCCACTCGCAGCAGAACCGTAAGAAGTGGCTGCATTACTGTTACCACCCTTTCTTTGAGAAGCAATAAAAGCCTATTCAACTACACGTTGCCTAGTCCTATTTTTTCTAGAAAGTGACTCTTGCAACAACAATGTACATAATGCATCAAACTTGACAACTTCAGGATTTCCTTGGGTCATCAGTCTCCTAGTACTAGCAAAAGTCTGGTAAGGCATCAAGAACAGTATCCACAAGGGAACTGTCTGAAATGACTTCACCTGCAGAAATAAGTTGCTCATTGATATCCTTGACACTAGCAAGGAAAGTGTCCATATCATCTTCCTCATGCATAATCTTCGACTCCAGCTCTTTACGCAGCAAAGTAATCTGAGCCTCATTGCGACTTGCATAAAGACCAGCCAAGATATCCCAAACCTGTTTTGCAGATTTCGCTAAACGGATGTGAGAAACAATGGTGCGCTTCACAAACAATGCAATCAATGCATGATCTTGCGTATCCTTAACATCCCAACGAGCTTGTTCTGCCGTAGGCAAAACAACTCTAACAACAGCAATCCTTGCAGCAAGACCTGCAACATCCTCAACATTGCCTACATCCTCAGAACCAGGACGTACATCAGTGCCCTGCACAATGTTCCAGACGCCCTTTGACACAAGAACATGTTGCATCATATAAGCCCACATAGGGTAGTTGTCCCCATCCAACCTATCCTCGGCAGCAAACATCTTGAACAAATCTGTGTTGTTGTTGTCAGCCATGGTAAATGTTGCACCTGATGTGAAAATTGCCCGAAAATAGGAGAAACAGAGCGGGAACAACACGTTCTATATAACACAAACCGTAGAAGAATATAAGGCACCTGTTATGCAGAAAACGGAATTGACAAAAATTCTGCACAAAATGACGAAATAGCCTGTGCAATACTGTCTGTAGTGGAAACGGAGGCCGAAATGAGCCCAAATTGAAAATCTGAGCAGACCGAGCTCTACAGTTTCTCCCAAAGTATTTGTCAACCTGCGAACACTTGCCAAAGCTCACTGAAATCGGAGAAAGTGAGCAGGCGTGTACTGAAGCAGCTGGTGACTAAGCCCGGGAGAATGCAACTTGCTCTGATACCAATTGTTGGAATTAGGGTTGCAGAGAAATGCACACAGCTTGGAGAAGACGAAGGAAGATCAAGGCACACAATGGAGAGTGTATAACTTAGTGTGAAATGGAAAGATAGATAGCCCTAGAGTGATGGGTGTATATACAATGCACGGGGGAAAAAACATCCTAAAGAGGGAAAAAATGCCCCGGCGGTCCTAGTGTGTTCACACACATCACTACCACATGTATATATGGAAACAATAGCCGCTTTGATGACATGGTACTCAAATACTAGATCGACAGATGATGTGATGCGAGTACCTGTTGACTCTCGTGCATGGAAGCACATAGAGGAAAGTTGGATTACATTTAAGAAGGAGCCTCAATGTATCCTCTTTGGTTTGGCAATGGACGGAGTAAACCCATTTGGATTACATAGTTTGTCATGGAGCATGTGGCCTATTTTCTTGGCTAATTATAATCTTTTACCATGGCTCTCTATCAAGAAGGGCCATCTGTTGTTGTCATTGATCGTCCCAGGAAAGTACAAAGCAAAGAACATGGATGTCTATCTAGCAACACTTATAGAAGATCTCCAAATCTTGTGGATAGGAATTGATGTGGTTGATATGTCCCAACCAATTAGACGACAGAATATACATGTGCAAGGCATTCTCATGTGGAACATGCACAATTGGCCAGGCTTCCATGAGTGCTCAGGTAAGTGCCTTTAAAACCCTCACACACATGTGATTTATGGCTATGCCAACACTAAAATATATTTTAATTTTGTGATGTTTCAGACTTGAGGTAATCATGCATGTCCGAAATGTGGTCCTCAACTTGGCTTCCGCTACTCTGAGCATTTGAGCAAGATAGTTTACAAGGAGCATGGTAGATTTTCGCTTGAAGGACATGAGCTACGTGGACCAAACATATGCAAACATGACATGCATCCACTGAAAACAAGCGATTGGAAAAACATGTGGCTGGAGAGGGGAGATTGGATGCCACTTGGAATGAAAATACTTTTTATTTTCCATGAACTCCCATATTGGAGTGACCTGTTGATTAATCATTTTCTCGTCCCAATACACACCTTCAAGAATGTGGGGGAGATCATATGGAAAACTATCAGTGGAAAAAGGGAGAGCAAAGCCCAAAGAGATGACCTACTGGCTATGGGTTGAATGCGAGAGATGTGGCCCCGACGTAAACCCAATGGAAATTTTTCTATACCAAAAGGTCCATAGGTTCTGAGTCGCACAAAAGAGCAACAAGTGAAGAAGACTATATCTTCATTCAAGACTGCCATAGGGTGCATGCGATGTTTGAAAACCGCTTTTACAAGAGATGACAATCTCAGTGGTCTTAAGTCCCACGATTGGCACAAATTTTTACAGTTCATCTTACCAATTTCCATAAAGGGTTCTTGAAATCTAACATTAGAATAACAATCTACAAAATCAGTGAGTTGGTACGCTGGATCTGTTCAAAAGAGATAAGAGAAGACAGCATCGATGCAACACGCTTAAATGCTATTGAAGCAATGTGCATGGTGGAGAAGTACTTTCCAACAAACATTCTTACCATATTAATGCATGTACTTGTGCATGTGGTTGCAATTGCGGGTGGATGTTCTTCTTGAAGAGATTTATGAAGACTTTAACACTAGTTCTGTAATTGGACACTTAAGTGTCCTGAGACACTAAAGTGTCCTGTTTTCCTTCCAAGTTTGTTGATTTATTTTTCAAGCTAAATTAATTTTTTTATACCTTGCTTCTACCATAGTTTGGTCATGAGGAAAAGGAAACACTCATTTTTCTCATGTCAAAATACAATCCATATGGATAGAATTTTGGTAAGTTCTAAATCATAAATTTTAGTAAAATTTCAAGCTGTTTTGCCAAAAAAATCGTAAAATTTGTAGAGATGGCCCTTTTTATGTTTATAAAAGCCAAGTGTTAGCACTTAGTGTTACAAAACAATGGAATTCACTTTAAAGACAAGTTTCCAAGCCACACACATGTTATAGATATAATTCCATACTTGAGTACATGTTGAATAAGAGCATAATTTTGGTCTTCCAAAGGTCCCCTCGTGGAATTGGGGCTATTCTAGTGTAATTTGAAAACTACAAATGACTTTATATGTTGAAACCAAGAAATTACATATTTTTTGGGCTCCCTAACTCAATTAAATATTGTTGCTTGAACTCTATCTTGATTTTTTTATCGTGGAAAAACTTTTGAAAATCTTGAGTTCTCCATAATAACATTAAAACTAAGGTTTTGGGCACCCCAATTGTGTATGTACCATGTACTTTGATACATTTAGTTGATCTACATAGAAAGTTTGATATTATTTGAGGTTTTGAATGCTTATGTCTCAAGAATGAAAACATCAAAATTCTCTCTTATGCAATTTTGAATATTTAAATTACTCCAATAATTTTTGCATGCCATATCCCTTCTACTTGCCACCTTGAGTCCTCAATTGAAAGAGTAATCCATTTGTATCACTTTCTAAAACTCATAAATACATCAAAAACATATTTTTCTTTGTATACAACAATATGCTTGAAATGTCTATATCAAACACATAGAACTTTCCATTATTTTATATACTCCCAAGTCAATTTTTTTGCACATGAAACTTTCAATTAACTATAGCAAAATTATGGAAAAGACACCTAGAATTTTCTACAAGGTTGGACTTTATTTTTCTTGAGCTTATAAAGTCGATTTCTTAAAACCATCAATCGCAGTCTTACGAGGGTCAACTTGATGAGTATAGTTCTTGATCAAGGTAGATTCTAAACTGCAAGGTTATATTTTTAAAAGATCCTTGAGCTAACATATTTAAGAATATCAAGAGGGTTTTCTTAAACAAATTGTCTATTGTAAGTAGCATTTAATTTAAATTTGTAAAAAAAGGACACTTACATGTCCTGTTTTGGTACCAAACTACTGTTAAAGGGGTTTGTTTGTCAAAGGGCTCGCCCCGAGGGTAGCATGGCTGAAGGATGGCTTATACAAGAATCTCTTGTCCTCATCAGTGAATTTTTGTTCTCAATTGATCCAGAGATGCCCTGAATGTGGACTACTGAGGTCAACGTCAAGGTGACAGGGAACGATCTGCAGGGACAAAGCATCGTTAGGAATATGGACATCACAATGAGAGAAAAGGTTATAAGATTTTTCCTTCTCAACTCAGACATCATGCAAAAGTGGCTAGAGAGGTACGAAGGGGAAAAAAGAAACAACGCTTGACAGATCGCCTTCAATTCAAGCGCAACCGAGCCACTAGAAACCTTCCTTTTCCAGATCATCTTCAAAAATTGCCTGACTTTCCAACTAAGCAGTGGTTAGATGCGACACTCTCATAGGAAAAGAGGAATGGAGTGTTGATTATTGAAGAGGAAGAGGAGATGTCAAGGGGTTGCCACGTAAAAGAGATGAAATCATAGAAAGTGGCACGGCTAGAGCGGCTGATGGAAATTTTCAGGGTTGAAAGAGCCCTCAAAGGAGATTTGAATGAACTATGGAATCCGTCTCTAGAAGCAATGTTGGGATCATCCCGAAGGGTGCACAGAGACAGATTCGACGACTACATTAAGAATTTTGTGATTTTGGATGCCACAGCGGAAAATATCCCACATGTACCATTTACAGAAGAAGAAGTGGAGCAAGTCCAACAGCAACTGCTAGAGGAGCAGGAAGGACAAGATAGAGAAAGGAAGAAAAAGGCGGACAGGGATTTCAAGAAAAAGCCGACAACTCCACCTTCCAGCCTTGAGTCTAGCCCACCACCCTCACCACCTCCTCGTAGCCCTCCACAAGAAGAGAAAGAGGAGCAAGACAAACCAGAAGACCAGGAAGAGTCAAAGCACGAACAAAGCCAAGAGCAAAAACCAAAGGAAGAGGCCAAGCCTAAAAGTGAGCAGCCAGAGCCGAATGAAGCAAGGTATAACACATTTCTAGACCTACTGGCTGTCGGATATACAAAATAAGAGGCTGTCGTAGTCCCATTCGACCTGGCAAGCACGGGGCCCAAAGAGAAAATCATTAGGGGAATTTTGAGGTCACTTTTGTGCCCTGTAAGAATATGTAGAGAGAGAATATATACTTTATTAAAAAATAGTGAAATGTTTGTAAAAAGGTGAGTTTGCATCCTTTTTACCTCTGCCGAAACATGTCATTGTCAAATCTTTCTAGGATCTTTAGTATTCTAAAAAATACTCCCTCCAAAACTAACGAAAACGTCAGTTCTGGCCCAAAATTCAAAATTTCCAAAAGTTGAAACAAACCTTTTCTGTGTCATCTTCTTTCTCATATCTGCAGAGCTTTTCCCTATAGTACTATCTCTGACAAATACTGTTAACAGACTTCCATGGAGAAGAGAAGCTTATACCATCTACACATTGAGATAAATGAAGAATATTGTCCTGTGCGCAAGAGAAACAAATGTGCAGAGGTGTCCTCGTCCATATTTCAAGCAATGCGGCAAGATTAAAAAAAACACATTGATCTCTGGACTCATGGAAGATTGTATCCAGTGGACCCAATGACAAAGATCACTCCGCCATTCTCAAATTGTTCATCTTTGATAAAATTTATGGGTGATGGTCAAAGAGGGTTGCTGGGTTATACACAGAGTCTTGCGGCAGAGAGAGATATTCTTAAGTTAGAAGATCATTTGGCCAAACAAATGATAAATACTCTTAAACAACAGCTTGAGAAATGTAAAGAGAGCAAGGAAAAGCTACAAACTCAGCTCAAACAAGCTAGAAGAAAGAATACAATGTTAGGAAACAGACAAAGAGAAAAGAAGTTAACACTAGGTTGGTAACCTAACAGGACATAAAAGTGTCCTTTCAGGGTTTTGAAAAAAACCTCCAAAACCATAGTAGATCCACTCATTTTGTAAAATCCTTTCATGAGGTTATAGTTCAAGGCCTACTACACATGGAAAAAATAAGAAACTTGTAAAATTTCTCATCTTTTGGTCACACCAAGCCTCCAAAGTTGATGGACTAGTACATTTTCATCAAAACAGTCATTTCTTACGTTTTGTTGCATAAAAATAAGATTAGGGATTTTTGTAGGACTTGAGATAAATTCCCTAGTTAACTTCAATGGGTTGGTGATCAGAAAATATGATTGCTTCTCACTCACTATTTTTTGTTTTGCCAAAAGAAATAGATACAAAAAGTTGAATTTTTACCATTCTTCAAACCTATCATCAAAGTTTCTATAGCCACGCTCAATACAAATAATATATGCATGTTTTCTTAGTTCCCTGTTGTCCTTTAGGTTCATAAGGAGCCATGGAGCATGTCAAAAGAATAATATATCTCTTACCAAGGGGAATCTTGGGGACAAAGATGAAGTGCTAAATACAACAAACATGAAAAAACTAGGTTCAACATTATGAGTTGTAGAATGCCATAGAAACTATTCAATATCCAGCCAAATTTGATCCTTATGACTCGATATGGTTACTACCTACAAAATGCATATAGTTGTCACAAGAAACTAGCAATATTGAAAAAGCTATACTTGATATAGTAGAATGTTTTGTTTTCTTCTATAATAGAAAAAATCAACCATCGTTGTGTACTATGCAAAATAGGGTATTAGGTGCCCCAAAACTCAAGGAATATTAGCTTTATGTTATATGGGACATAGAAAATCAAAACTACATTTGGATATCATGAAATCCACCAAAAAAATCATAGAAGAGCTAAAATTGGCTAAAAAACAGGATTTGACAATTTTTGTAATTTGGTCATAACTTACAACTTTAACATCTATTTCTCCCTAGAAGCATCAGGACATGTTGAGGACTATTAAAGATAGTTCTGTAGCATTATAGACCTCACAAACATGAATTCTAGAGTGGTATAGTTGCAAAAAGTTGAAAAAAGCCAAAAACATGACCCGTTTTTTCACACAATTTAGGTTGTGAAATGTTGTGCAAGGACAAGGTTAAAGATGGAATTGATATTGAAAAAAAATGTCAAGTTTTTTTCAGCTCATGAGACAAATTTCTAGATAGATAGCACCTCAAAATCCATTTTGAAACTCTTGACATAATTCAAGGAAAATGGCCACTTAACAGGACATAAAAGTGTCCCAGGACATAAAAGTGTCCCATTACCAACCTAGTGTTAAAGAACATTGAAGCTTTGAGAGGTGGTGGAGGAGGTTGCAGCAGGAGAATCAGAGCAGCAAGGTATATATGATTATTTTATATTGTTAAGTTGCTACTATTCTTTGTTAATATGCTTAGGTTACTTTTCTTTGTTAAGTTGTATTATGATTCTGCTCCACATTATTATGCTTATGTTAGGTTGTTAATCTTTTTGTTAGGTTGTTATTATGACCCTATTGCTATTGTTCTTTATTAAATGATTAATATTCAGTTAACTTTAATTTAGTTGATCATTGTTTGTTTATTTTGTAGGTGTCATTTGGACAAGATCAATAATCATTTAATTTTGTACCTTTTGATTTAGGACTTTGCTACAACCAAACTCTGCATCAAACATGGAAATGGCAGCTAAACATTATTGTGATGTTTTACCTCCCAAGGTTGCCAAAAAGATTTTCATAGAGAAGAAGTTTAAAAAGGCAAAGGAGCAGTGCATTGAGGGATTTTTGCAAAGCTCTTGCTTGGACAAGGAGGATGTGCAATATACTATGGATAAGGTAAGCATTAGCAGAGATGGTTATAGCAAGCTGTTCATAAATATGAAGTCAAGGTTAAAGCAATGTAAAGTCAGGTCCTCTTTGCTTCCAAAGCCATCCATTGTGCAGCAGGCAAGGAAAAAGATCAATAAGAGGATAATGGAGATATTGGGTGAGCCTCATCACATTTATGGTACCTATCATGGTAAAAAGAGGGATCTTCAATGTGACGAGTTCAATAATATTTTCCTTGACTTGAAGACACTTCAGAAGGAAATGAGCAGATTCTATGAGCTGGAGCATACATAAGCAAATGGTGTTGTCAGTTTTGTGATAAAGCTTGATGAATGCGAGATTGTTAAGAACATAAAAATTGAGAGGATTTCCATAACTTTAATGAACAGAGCATTGAAACCGAAGGATACCAAGTACTTCAGCGTGAAATCAGAGAAGAATGTCTGGTGACTAGGTTCTTTTGAAGTAGAGAGTGAAGACTTTGATGTTCTAGATTGGGTTTTTCATCAAACAACAATACCCGAAGTCATTAATGCACAAGAATTAGGGAAAGATCTTGAAGTTGAAGGGTTTGGAAGTTACAGGGTGGAATGGCACATGGGAGGAGACCTTAAAACCCTTAAATGTATGTACAATGTCTCCAAAGGAGCTATGGCAAAGAGCCCTTGTCTGTATTGTATGGCATCAACAAAAGAATGTAATCCTGAAAATTGGAACAAAGCACCCAATAGGCATACTCAAGATCCAAACTTCAAAGCAGTTTTAAATATTCCACTTGCTAATGTCCACATATGCACTCTGCATGCTCTTTGTAGAATTGTGGAGGAAATTGTACATCTGTATGTGGGGTTTGCCTGGAAGTTACAGCCAAAAGTGACTAGAGATGCTGCAATCAAATGTATTGAAAGGGTTTTATCAGAAATTGGCCTTCACAGTGGTAAGGTTAAGATTGAAACAGACTTGAAGAGGTCTTCAAATGGAAACAATGTTCCTAGAAAGGTCTCTGTTGGTGGTGTGAAGGCCAAAGCTTTCCTAGGGTTTCATAGCAAACTAGGAAAGGTAAATTCCAAGAAGGGTTCATCCAACGTGAAGTATAACCAGTGGAAAGCTCTCCACAATGCCATCAAAGATCATGGTCTTAAAGGTACATCAAGAAATAAAAAAGCAGAGGTATGGGAATCACTAGACAAAGTATTTTCCAACCGTGATAAGACATCCTGGGGCCAAAATGATTTGCCAAATTTCAAGAAAGTGCTCAATAACTTCAGAAGTGCAATGAAAGATGCTTGGGATCAGGAATTCACACATTACATGTTAAGTTTTTTATTTATTTTCTTACCTTTTTAATGTGTACATACTTTTAGTTTGGCAGCATATGATTAATCTCATACTTACTAATTATTGACACACTTTTACTTTGCCAGCATATAATTTACAATCACACTCCCTGGTTTGTAAAGAGATGGGGCTCCCTGTCCATATGGCCTACACAAGGCATGGAGAAATCCCATTATCAAGCTAGAACCAAGTTTTTCAAGCATACAAGACATGGGGGAGGTGCAGTGAAGGCAAACATCTTGCTTGAGGTTTTCCAATGGTTCTATAGACAAATATGGCATAGAACCAGATCAAAAATGACAAAGAAAGCACTACTGAACTCATATTTAGCAAATGCCTTACACAGGAACAAGCAGAAAAGACAAAATTCATATAATAGTTCATCTGCAAATGAAAAATTCTTACAATGGCTAGCTACAAGAGAGAGACAAGGTAGAAAGTGGGCCAAAGTACAGGTTTGAGCAAAGTCAGTCTTCTGAGAAGGTACATCAACTTCACCCCTAAACTTTAGAAACTTCTGCTTATTGTAGCCTATCATTTGTCTCTTGAGGTCCCTAGAGTGGGCAAGCACATAGGATGCCATTGTGGCAAAATAACCAGCTCTAGCACCAGTAAGGCCAGGGAATAATCCAAAAATTCTGATGGCTTCCTCCTTTTCCACCAATATTAACTTCTCTAACCCTAGAGGAAGCTGATGTGAACCAACAACCTTTGCAAGTGCTTTAATTGCAAGCATTGGCAGCAATGGTTCTCTTGTAAACTTGTTATGGAATATAATGATAGTCTCTTTGTTGAGCCTCCCAATAAAGTGTCCCAAGCTCTGGTTCCTTCCTAAATTTAAGGGTCTAGAACCCTTCCCCCTGCCAAGGAATTTGTCTGTGTCCAGTATTTCAATCTGCAAAAATATGTCTTGGTTAATTGTTCAGCACATTAATTAGACAAAGCAAAATGGTCATAAACATACCTTAGGAGACTAATCCTCCTCAAACAAGGTAGGTTCCCATATATCAATGGATCTAGTTGGCCTTACTTCATAATCTCTGGTCTTTTCCTCTCCCATATGCTCTATTTTAAGCCTTTTTTGGATCTCATTGAACTCCTCTTCAGAAGGTACACCCTGTTGCTCATATCTCAGAACAATGTCCTGCACATGCTTTCCAACACTTGAGCTGTCAATAAACTTTTCTGCCTCTGTGTCCAAGACTGCTAAGGGGCAAGGTGAGTAATCAATAAATCCTATGTCATTAGATCCCCAACCAGCCAAAACTGCCAAAGCATAATCTTCCCTTAGATCAAAAAGATGTTGAATGTCATTCAGCAAAACATATTCCTTTTTGTTAACTTTGTATGTGGGAAATGTTGCTGTGCAATGCAAAAGATCAACATCTTCATCCTCAATGTCAACATTCTCCACTTTAGTGATGTTTTCTGCTTTAAATTTTGCAATGTCCAGCATCTCAGTGCTTTGTAGTTTCTCTTCCTCTTCATGGAACTCCATCTCTATCTCCTCTTCCTCCTGGTCCTCCTCAGCCTGAGAAATCTGCTTTGGAATCTGTTTTCCCTCTGGTGTTGGGAGTACACTGAAGAAAATGATAAGTCCAAGGTCATACTCTACCAACTGGCAATGCATATTACCATGAAATTTGCAAGGCTTTATGATCTTTTGCCAGTCTGGATGAAGGCTGGACCACTTCTTTGCAATACTTGTCCTTCCCAAGCTACCTGCTTTGCATATATCAACAAAATGAACAAGATCTCTGGTCAATGTTGTATATATCTCTATCAAGTCACTAATTTGTGTGGAGAAGCCATCCACAAGTACTTGAAGATCAAAGGCAGCATTAAAAATCTCTTTGACACTTTGAAATCTTGTAAGTTCATTAACTTTGTAAAGAAAAGACATCAGCCTGTCATCAGCGGTCTCTTGTATATCCTCTGTATCCATTATGACAATCCACAAATGTCTGAGAAAGAGAAAAGAGAAGTCCATCAAGACATTAAGAAATAGACATGACATGGTGTGTAAATTTATTCTATGACTAAAATATATAAATAAACTACCCTTCCTTAATAATGCAAAAAACTAATAATGGTTTATAAACAAGTATGCAAGTTGTAAATCTAAGCAAGCAAGAAAGAATTACATCAAATTGTGTCACTTGCTACGCGAGCTGTGAGGGTTAGGAGAAAGTTGGCACTCAATAAATTCGTGCATGGCGTGACAGAAGAAATGTTTTCCTTGGTGACACTTGGTACGCGAAATCATTGTGCTAGGAAGAGGTCGACACCTTCAGAATTCGCGCACGGGGTGTCGCTTGGAGGGTTGGAGGCTTTATTTCTAAGCCTTGTGAAGCACAACAAGTGGAAAAGCGGGTTAGGTAAGTTGTTTATATGGCCAAAAACACCGCCTCGAGGGGTGTGCCAAGCGGTTTCCACCTCGAAGTGTGTGCCCAACGGCTAGTATGCGCCTAGGGAGGAGCGGTGCGCCTAGGGACTTGCGCATAGCGCCCTATACAAGCCCAAGAAGTTCCTCAAAACCCAAATCAAGCGCATTCTGAAGGAGATTTTACCCGATTCTAGCGGCGCTTCCACAACCCAATTCTACCCGTGCTTGGATCAATCGTCACCCCGTGCGCGATCTGTGTATGTGTGAAGACATTCCTCCCTTCGTTATTTCGCGTACGGGGAGTCACATATAATGTGTTCCCCCAAGTCCACCAGGAGGAGTTTAGCATGTGTTTGTATGCATGTGTTTATACATGTATAAGTATATAAAAAAACTTTCCCGTGCATAGAGGTGGAGTTCTACATCGCCTACAGCTTGTCACTCCGTGCGCAAGCCACTTGGACGCTGAAAGCTTATAATGCTATGGTTATCACGCATGGGGTTTCACCAACCATTGCCAACACGGCCAGAGCCTTTTCTATTGTTATTTGTGAAAGTAATAGGAAAAATTATATATACATCTTTTACTTTTCTCATAATAGGAAAAATTATATATACATTTTTACTTTTATTACTAATGTTTGTTGTTTGTTGTGCAGCAATCATTCCTATTCCTTTTGAAGATGGCAAGGACCAAGAAGACTGCAAGGAAGGTTGATGAGCCTCTATCCAAAGATGAAGAAGAAGTTCCTCAGCCTAGCAAAGCTTCAGCTAGTACTTTACCAAACCAACCATCCACTTCCAAAGTTCCTGGCAAACCAACCTCTGCTGGCACAAACTAGAGCACATCTCAGAGGAAGGATTCTTCTCTACCTGACCCTAAACCAAGAAAAAGGAAAGCTACACATCAGAGGAAAGCTTCCAAGCCTATGCAGCTTAAGACTATCCTTACAAAGAGAAAGTTCAAGCAGGGGGTCAAATGTCTAAGAGAGATAAGGAAGCCCATAAAGGCCATCCATCTTGCAATTCCCAAACTTCCCTTTCAGAGACTGTGCAGACAAGTTGCAGAGCAGTACAAGATTTCCATGAGGTGGACTAGAACTGCATTGGCATGTATCCAAGAGGCTTTTGAGGACTTTATGATTGAAATTTTCCAAGATGCCTATATCTGTGCAGCTCATGCCCATAGGGTTATTTTGACGGACAAAGACATGATCACTCTCAGGAGGCTGAGATACAGGTTTTCAAATTTTTTGCAGCCTGTCCCTATGCATGATATAAAGGCATTCAATATTCTCAACATTCCTCCATGGAGGAAGCCCAAGGAGCCTGAAGTAGGAGTTGTTGATATTAGTGAAGAAGAGGAAAAGGAAAGGAAAAAGAGAGCCAAGGAAGACAAGGAAATTGCAGAGAGAAAGGAGCTTGACCTATTGGAACCTCAGCTAGTGCCCCTCTTGAGGAGTGTCAATCCTACTGGTTTTGTTGTCACTCTATTCAATGAGGAGGATCCTAGGGAGGATTACATTTCACTTGACTCTGCGACCTTGGAAACTCTCAAGGACTAAACCAAGGAGATCAGTTCTCCACTCCTTATCACATGCCTCAGGTTGTTTTTGTTTTCCTCTGTATTTTTGTTTATAGCAAGAACTCTTTATATAGCAATATCCTGTACCACGTTAATGATGCATACATATGAGCCAGACCTTCAACAAAAGGTGGGCTTTTTAGACCCTTCTATCTCCCACTTTCTCAGGACAGAGACAAACATTAGAGAGCTCACAAAGTGGTTGACTCATGTGGACTTGGAAATGTGTGAATTTTTCTTGATTCCTTATCATGAGAGGTAAGTTTCCTACCTACACCTTGTGAAGCGAATTTGCTAATTCATGTTAGAAGGCTAACTGAGGCTTGTTTTTATAGCTCACATTGGAGTTTAATTGCAATTGATATTGTGAAAAGAAAATGCTACTTTTTCAATTCTCTTGCTGGAGTACATGGTCAAGAAAAATTGTAAGTATAGTAGCAGACAAATTTTGTAAACCACAAGCACATACTTTTAGTAAAGAAGAACCTCATTTATAAAGAATTTTGGACAGTGCTGCTACAAGATTTATAGAGACACTGGAGAATTGTCCACCCATGCCACAGATGCTGAATGAAATCCAATTTGTAGTTGTGAAGGTTGGAATTCTTTATGCTTTGTTCAATTCAATGGATTATCCCCAAAGATTTTTTCCCATAAATACATGTAATGAATTGCAGGTTCCAATCCAGCTTGAAATCCATTCATGTGGATGGAGGGTAGTGACAAATGCCAAGCTCCTCTTGGACTTCATATACTGCAATGACAATCAGGATATAGAAGTATAGCATATTTCATATTTGCCAGCTGTATTTTTTCTCATTTTATTGTTCCTAAAACTTGCTTTCTATTGCCTTGTATAGATCAACAGAGAGTGCTATAGTGAGAACCATGTATGGTTGACAAGAGAAAGGATTATCAAGTATATGATTGAAGAAAATGGACAACTACAAGAGGTATTTTGTTAACCCTCACGGCTCACGGACACCCCATCACCTACGACGGACGTGTATTATGTATTTGGTAGAGTCAGGTACCGGGCTTGTCGGTCCAATAGGGAACGGTAGAGTGATCGCCGATGAGAGGCGCACTCTAACTGGGACATTCAAGGGGTTAGTTGGCTAAGCATGGGCGCCCAAGTGTGAATGGGGTGAGCTCCTATAAAAGCCAACTAAACCTAATTTTTACTCATTCTCTCATTTGTGCAATAGAAGAGTGCTCTTGCTCCATCTCCATCTTCTTCTTCTTCACCTCCTTGTGTGTGTGTGTGAGAGAGAGAGAGAGAGAGGGAGAGTGTGTGTGCGATCGAGCATTACGAAGGCACGACGACGGCGAAGCGGTTGAGCGCGGCACGACTGCAGCCTCTTCTTCATCGCGGCGAGGAATCCACCACGAAGGCGAGCGTAGAGCAGTGAGTGACACACCCTTTGTTCTCTTGAGCTTGCTAGTTTAGGCTTGTTGTGTGCTTGGAGCCGTTTGTGGCTCGCATACGGTGTATTGGCAAGTCCCTTGCTTCGACAGTGCGGCAAGGAGCGCACATTTTTGGCGCCGTTGCCGGGGATATGCCCTACACTAAGCTCGGTTAGCACTTTACGCTTCCTTGTGGTGCAATTTCTATCATAGGAAAGGCAGGGAAGGAGTGTGTGGAGATTTCTGTTTTTTGCGTTTTCTGCATTTTCTGTCAAGTTTCAATTTCTGCTATTGTCTGTGCTTTTTCAATTTTCTGTATTTCTTGCGTTTTTTCAATTTCTGCAATTTCTGCATTTCCAATTTCGGCGTTTTCAATTTCTGCAATTTTCTGCATTTCTGCGTTTTTTCAATTTTCTGCATTTCGGCATTTTCAATTTCTGCGTTTTCAATTTCTGTATTTTCTGCATCAAAAAAAAATCTGAAAAAAAAAGTGATTTAAAAATATATATATATATATATATTTTTCGGAAAAAAAAATTATGAAAAAAAAAAACCGGAAAATAAAAACGCGAGCGAGCGGGTGGTTAAATTTTTCGAAAATAAAAAACGTGACTCTTAAAACGGACGGGTTGGTTGGTATAAAAGATAGATCGGGATCGGGATCATTTCCCCAAGCCCAAGCCCAAGCCCAGGCCCAGGCCTCAGTCCTCAGACTTATGATATATACTAGACTCACTCTTATATATATACCCTACTCCCTTAAGAGAGAATGAGAGCATGTGGGACAAGTCCTCCACTCTCCTCCTTTCTCTTCCCACTTGCACCCTTAGACTTTCTAGTTTGGGCCTAGTTCCCTACTGGAAATTGACAGTTTTAGGGATTCCGAGGGCATAGAGTGACCAAACGAAGGGCTGTAAAGCACGGCACGACCCTCTGACCGATACGCTCGTTTCGAGCTATCACACGGCCCATTCCACGACACGCTCTAAAAAATCTAGCAAAAAAACAAACAAAAAACACGCTAAAAACTAATCACAAGGCCTCCTAGAGCAGCTTTTTGACACATTAGGGTATCAAAAGCACATGCACTTACGCTCTGGGCGGGTGCTAGAACACGAGCATATTGAGGGTGCCTCTGTTCATACGGACACCCATTACCCATCCACGATAGGATCTAGACCCTCAGCGGGGACACAAGGTAGCACCACCCAAGACCCTAAAATAGCCGCTAGTGATTCCTCCTCCGACTCAGAAATCATGGAAGCATACCCTACCCAAAACACTGAGAGAGAAGGCCATGCACCTCCCGAAGCTCCACAGCCTAGTACTAGTATGTTTAGCCGTTTCATGGAAACATTAGGTAGAGCTACTCGCTCGGAACCTGATGCAAATGAAGCACACGAAGGGGGTGGGGAAGTGGAATCTCCTTTCACATCGCACGTGGACCCCACACCCCCAAAGAGTGTCCATGTGGATATCCTACCAACTTCTTACCAAGAAGGCCCTGTTGAGCTGCCTCCTTCAAAAGTTCGCTCTAGAGTACCGTTGGTGACAAGTAAAACCACGGGGAGCAACATTGCTTCTACCTCACAAGAAACCGTTAACACATCGACTCTAGAAGGATTGTTCATTAATGATCATTGGACATACGACCTCCACACTGAGGTGTTGACGGATCTACACTCTGGCCACACCTACCATGTAGGATGGATAGAGATTGTACAATCCACCTCTAGTGCCACGAGCATCGAAGATCAACAGAAAATGATCTATAATGTTATCCATGGCATTATTCAATTAGAAAGGCAAAACCGAGGGGTAAATATACTCTCAACTGGCCCCATGAGATTTCTGGATACGAGCAACGCTCAACAGCCTACTCTATCACAAATGGAGACTCCTCTAATGAGCCCCATGGACCCATCTTACGTCATTTCACCTGGGGTCTCTATGCAATCTGAGCCTCCGAGCGAAAACTTTAGCTTCCCTAACTTGGCTCAACCCTCTATTAAGGAAAACACAGTGCTCACTCCAGGGATAAGCCTGACAGAGAATGTACCGATGACATCTACGGTTAGTGCAGTGCCACTACCTAGTGTTGTAGTACCTAATATGGGGCCTCGACCATATGTGCCTCTAGCCCCTTATGCACACATGGCCCCCACACCTCCAATTGTACCACTTGTTCATGCTCCTCGAGTGCCGCTCCCTAGCTCTTATCCGAGTGGACCTATGCCCGGTTATGTTCCATATCCTGCATCATCCACACATATGCCAAGACCGGCACCCGTTCCTCTTCCACATATGATTCCAAGAGTACCTCCACCGGCCCTGTCTCCTCACATAGGTGACTTGGCAGCGTTTGCTCAAACCATAGGTCGATCTATCGCGGAAAATATGCGTCATGCATCTGACAGAGAGCCTAGAAGTAAGGCAGTACAAATCGCCAAACTCACACAAAAATTCAATGGGGATGAAGATTCTAGAAAACACATTGAAGTGTTTGAACAAGTATGTGATTCCTTAGGGGAACACAACGAACTACATAAGTGCAATGCCTTAAGCTTGACATTAAGTGGGAAGGCTGGAGATTGGTATAGGACCCTAAGGGTGGACGAGAAAACAATCTACCCTACCCTTCGAAGGTTGTTTCTAAAGGAGTACATACGAGAAGGTGTGCTTTGGGGTGTAGCATCTCAGCTACAGAAGGCCGAACGTAAGGAAGGAGAGTCAGTAAGGGACTTCATTAGTCGTTTAAAGCACTTAAACTATCGTTGCCCTGTAAATGAGCGCTTCAACAATAACCAACTGCTTGATCGATTCATTCGAGGGTTGAGGAATGAAGGAATCTATAATGGACTAGTGATTAGAGGTATCACAACCTGGGAAGATGTCACTGCCAATGCAATCCAATTAGAGGACAACTTGATGATAGCAGGCATGAGGGTGTCTACTGACACGAGATCCACTAGCTCACAAGCCATTGAGTATGAACCCATGACTGCAAAGCCCATTGCCAATGAGCCAAAGGTATTTGAGACATTCTTGACAGACCTCACCAAGGCAATCCAAGAGTCTCTTAAGGATAATCGACCCCCTCAAAATAGTCACATGTATCCAAGAAGGGAGCAACAATGGTGTTCCATTTGCTTAGGTCCACATAGCACTAGTGAGTGCCCTACGTTTAGAGTAAAATTTAATGGAACTTGCAACGCATGTGGTAGGTATGGTCACCAAGCTAAGGATTGTTTAATGATCAAACGTATGATGGCAAATAGACCACCTGTAGCCTGGACGGATGCGCCTCGAGCTCCTGTATTGATGCCTACTCCACCTGTTGAGCAACTACCGCAACACATGGTCCCTAGATCTCAAAATGTTGTACAAGCTACACCGCTACCACCTCCTGTGCTAGGACCGCAGCCCCCGCATCCAAGAGTTGCCCCTATGAACCAAGTGGGTTGCGAGCCATCAAATGCTTATGCAGATGGCTGTGAGGAAGAAATAGACACTAGTATTGCCTACGGACTTGATACATTGGAAGAGTGTCCTATATACTACATGGAAGATTTTTGGGGGCAAGTCAAGCCGGTTTATCAAGCTGCTGCTCTCGCATCCAGAGGTCAAAATATCAACACCGAGGCTAGGAGGCCACCTCTTCAATGCTACGAGTGTGGTGGACCACATCGAGCAGCGGAGTGCCCTATTAGGCTGCAAAAGAATGCTGCACAGATGCAAATGAATCAAGGGAGCACGTCTGCAATGCCAATACTCACATGTAATCGTTGTGGCATAGATCACTTGATTGCCCAATGCCCCTATAACCCAAATGCGCCTAAAATCACACCCCTGAATTTGGTCGAAATTGCTAGTGTGACATCGCCAATACCACCCGTCGCACCCGCTTATGCGATTACACGGTCCATGCTTCAAGGTCCAGGCCATATCCTCGAAGAGAGAGATACCGCGTCAGTTATCCAAGCAAAGAAAAAGAAGACACGAAGGAAGAAGTCACAGAATACGGAAAGTTCAAAGCCAAGTTCCAAAACAAACATAGGAACAGGAGATGACCCCGTGTATATGAATGACCTCGAGGATGATTCAGATTCAATCGAGACAATGGAGACTAGAACCAATACCACAAAGGGAAAGACCAACAAAGAAAACCGTAACATGGAACCAAATGAAAACCGAATAAGAGAAAACCATAAAGAGCCTCTGAAAACACCACAAGTGTTTCCAAATCCAATCCAAGACCCCCAAGATAAACCACAGGGGCAAAAAGGGAAAAATCGTAAAAAGAAGATTGGGACGTACCCAAACCCAGTAGACGAGATTGAGCAGGTGAAACATCTAAGAGGTTTAGTGGAGGAGACTCAAGGGGAACTAGAACCAGAACCCATGCATGTCAAAATTCATGACACAATGTTTCCCACGCAAGTTCATCCACCCCACATGAACCATAGACCGTTAGCCATATCTAGTATCATCCAAGAAGGGAGTGAGGACGGGACATCAGAAAGTGAGCATACACCCTTCTTGTTGGAAAGGATGTTTAACGAAGGAATACCTGATCCCATTGAGGAATATGAGATTCCATCCTCACCAGTTCCTAGTCAAGGACCTACACCCTGCAAAACGCCAATGAATGTTGCCAAACTAGTGGACTTCATGTCTTCTGAGGTCCGAACCACGATCATAGCAAAGCTGTATGGAGATCCTGAGTTATTCGTTGCACTTCGAGCATTCCTTAACGGAGAGGTACGAACGGGATTACCGCAGTTTGCGCAACCAAATAGGCCTGACTCGATTATGATTGATGAGGAAAATCATGTGCAATCACTTGACTTAGATGGACACGAGTCTGTGATCGAGGTACCCATTAACGAATTAGGGCAGTGTTTTGAAGGCGACGAGTCTAATGCGACCCTACCCATCACTACCAAGGGATTAACTATAAAGGGAATTCTTGATGGTGGTGCGGGAGTTAGCATCGTTACAAAAGATTGTTGGGAATCCATGGGAAAACCCCGCCTCAGTGTTACTAACATTGTGGTAAAGATGGAAAATGGTACCATAGCCAAACCTATGGGGATGCTCAAGGATCTTAAGATCAAAGATCTAGGACACAAGGTACAACATACGTTCATTGTAATGGATTTCTCTAAACACCTTATGTCATATGAAATGATTTTAGGACGACCATTCATGAGGGAAGCACAAATGGTTCATGATTGGTCTAAAAATCATGTCTATTTGCAATTCCAAGACTCTGTCCTTAGAGTGGATTTGGTGACTGGTAAGGTACACCCCTTAGGGAGTAAAACCATTATTGATCATCGCTCTGACACCACTGTTCACTCGGCCCCACTACAATATTGTTACACTTGTAAGAAGGATACAGACATTGGCCAAGATTCTCCTTACATGGATGTGTTACCGGGTATGACTGAGTCGGACAATGTGGATTGGGTCCATCTAGCATCAACCATAGACACTTGGGGAAATAGGGGGACGACCTGGGTAACACCTGAGGGGGTTGAAATGCCTATACCCTTAAATATGCTACAAGCAATGCATATCGCTTCCGACAAGACTCATCCTAATGTAACGAACAAAACATACAAGTGGGTCCCTAAAGCTTCTTTAGTGACCATAGCTAGTGCTAAAAAATAGAAGCCTTGTAAGAAACGTACCACTCGCTCCAAGAAAAGTAAGAAAATGTTGCGATGGATCCCTAAACGACTATTGGAATCCCAAGGCTACTATCAAGGAAATGATCAAATTTGGGTGCCGAAACGTAGATTGTGCTCTTACCTAACACCTGATCCAAGTGAGCCCAATCCCGTAGCTCCAAAACGAATCAATGATCGTGGAAAGAAAAAAATCACAGAATGCTACACACCCGCTCCCGAGCTAGTTTGGGTACCAAAGAAAGAACGATTTGTTCTACCTAGCTCAGGAAGGGGGGAGTCCCATGAAGCTTCTAGCTCCTCATGTAATACATCCATAGAGGTAAAAGCTTCTACACAGCCTCCATCTATAGTAGTGGACCTCCATGAAGCTACAAAAGAATCCACACCTCCCAGTGTTCAAGAATCACCTAATGAACCACTTCAAGTTCGATCCTGGGAGAGTACCTTACCACCCTTGCAACTTGACGAGGCACCTAGGGTAATAGAAAACTACTGGAAAAAATCCTCACCTATTACCAACTGGAACAATTGGTTTCAGAGGGTGACAAGCTCATTTCAAATGGTATGATCTACCCAAGGAAGGGGGGAGTGTTTGTGGACATCCATCATTCATTTGTTTCCCTCTCAACCTTTTTCCCTGACCTCTATATATCCCAATCTTAGGGAATGTACATATAAAGCTTTATACTCAAAAAAAAAAAAAAAAAAAGAGCAAGAGCAATTAGCAAACGAGTATGCACATTAAAGTCAAAACATTGACTCATACCTACACATGTCACATCTGGTACAGTGAAACAGAAACCTATGCCATAAAACACCTTTGATCCTCATCACTTGAATGATGGAGGGTAGGTAAGATTAGTACGATAGGAGTGTTTCTGTTTTAGAGTTGAGTGATTAGCAAAGTTCTCTTTTCCCACTGATGTGCCTCCTAGAGGTATTGTTTGTGTTTCATAGTGTGTACATGAGCGTGTTGCTATTGATAGGATTTGGACCTTCATGGAACCTTTCTCTTGTTCACACTTCAAATCAAGCGCGACCATCAACACAAACAAGTGTTTCTTGTCCATTAGCATTGCCCTTATCTTTTTTGCATCCATGTTTGTCTGCTTTGATTGTGATTGGTAGCATAATATTCAGCACATTTGCTTAGTATCAAACATTTAATTCAATGTAGTGTTTTGTCATAGTCACTTGTCTAGGTTTAAAAATCAAGCAGTCCGCCGACTAAGCTAGTTTGACCAAGCTAGGTATTAGAAATCTTCTCTTAATACCATGGGGAATGCCTTCGTAATAAGCAATGGTTACTTAGGTTCTTAATCCGATTTAGGCAGCATTGTATGAAATGTACTAGGGCTTTCTAGTGGGCTTAACCCTATTGACCTTTAGCTTAAGTATTATAAAGGGAGTTAACTAATGTGATGAGCCTGGGGAGGGTAACAGTGTTATATGACCCCCCAAAGTTACAAAATTTAAATGCTGAAAATGAACAAACAAAAAATCAAAGTGCCACAATGTAAAATTTTAAGCTGGAAGAGAAATCTCAACTTGATTTGGTACTTCACTCACATGTATCGCCTATGGTACTAGAGCCCTAGAGGTTCCCAGTGTGGGCGCTTTTCCTTGAAAAGCAAAAAACCCAAGGCATACAAAATAAGCACACACATCAAATTGAATCAATGTGAAAAGACTTTGGGGGGTCAAAGAAAAAGTAATCAGCCAGGCGATGATTTCATGAGAAATTCCTTTTATCGTAGCTTAACTACAAGGTTTTCTAGATATAGCCTCTAGTCAGCCCTCGAACATGAATACTTGGCTCTCGCGATTAAACAACTTAATTGACCACTGAAAATTAAGAAGCTTAACCATGGTATTAATATTCGATCTCTAGTGCCTTTCGACCATCAAATTAGTGACCCCAGACTTGTTTAATTTTCTACCTTTACATCTGTTTATGCATTTGATTACATTGCAATTTAATGTTCACGGACACCCCATCACCTACGACGGACGTGTATTATGTATTTGGTAGAGTTAGGTACCGGGCTTGTCGGTCCAATAGGGAAAGGTAGAGTGATCGCCGATGAGAGGCGCACTCTAACTGGGACATTCAAGGGGTTAGTTGGCTAAGCATGGGCGCCCAAGTGTGAATGGGGTGAGCTCCTATAAAAGCCAACTAAACCTAATTTTTACTCATTCTCTCATTTGTGCAATAGAAGAGTGCTCTTGCTCCATCTCCATCTTCTTCTTATCACCTCCTTGTGTGTGTGTGTGAGAGAGAGAGAGAGAGGGAGAGTGTGTGTGCGATCGAGCATTATGAAGGCACGACGACGGCGAAGCGGTTGAGTGCAGCACGACTGCAGCCTCTTCTTTATCACGGCGAGGAATCCACCACGAAGGCGAGCGTAGAGCTGTGAGTGACACACCCTTTGTTCTCTTGAGCTTGCTAGTTTAGGTTTGTTGTGTGCTTGGAGCCGTTTGTGGCTCGCATACGGTGTATTGGCAAGTCCCTTGCTTCGACAGTGCGGCAAGGAGCGCACATATTTAAAGATGATGATGTTGAAGAGAAGGGGAAAGCAAAGCTGGAAGAGGAAGAAGAGAGTGGTGAGCAAGAAAAGGCAAGTGCATAGATGGATGATAAGAGAAAGAGGAAGCAGCCTTCAAGCCCTCCTACCAAAGAGCCCACTTCAAAAATAAAATCTCCCAGGACAAAAGAGCCCACTTTAAAAAGAAAATCTCCTGCAAAAGCACCAACCCCATTAAGGAAGTCCCCTAGGGACAGGAAAACTCCTGGCAGAAAACTATTCTAGCTTATTGTAGCCCACTTGTATCAAGCTTCCCAGTTCTCTATTGTATCCAATTGTCTATTCTATATCCCACTTGTAACCAATTGGCCCTTGTATGTAAGTGAAAATATTTGAAATTGAATAAATTTGATCACCTTGTTTTAAGACTCTGTTACAAAATCAAATCATTGAAGTAAAATCAAATCATTGGATGTTTGGAAAAGTTGCATTTCAATAAAAAAATAAAGATCCTTTTAGATCATGTGATACAAAATAAGATCCTTGCAGGTCATGTGATACAAAATAAGATCCTTGCAGGGCATGTGTTACAAAATTTCCTTGAAGGATGTTTAAGACACCAAATGTACAATGCCATCCAAGATGTCCTTGCACTGTAGCCTCTTTTCATTCCTTTTTGATACCTACAAAAACAGTCCAAGTTAAATAAAGAACCAATAAGAGAACAAGAGACTTTTAGGCATAACAGTTACCTTTCCACCATTTACTTGAAAGCAGAATGTTGCGGGAAGTTCAATTTCATCATTTTGCAGGTCCAATCTCAATTGTTGTAAGCTACACATGCCTCTTATCTTTACAATTGACAGATGCTCATTGTTTACCCATATATCAATGTCTTCTATTGGGCTGTCAATGAAGTCCTCCATGTCTTGATCAAGTGGAGTTAGCTGACCACCAACATAGTGCCATCTTCTGTAATAAAATGACATAATGAAGTTTTGTGTCCCTATCATGTATTTGCAAGCAATTGAGCCAGGTTGCACATTACAAGTGATTCCATTCACTATTTTGGTGTTCCAGCCCTCATCCACAAATCCAAGTACATTTGCTGAGTCTAAAGTCTTCACTCAAAACATTATTCTAGATTTTCTGACTTCAGCATTAGAGAAGAAGTCTACAAAAACTGTAATGGGCATGAATATACAAATTCTACTCTATTTGCTTGCTATGTTTGCTTTCAAACACTTTTGAATCTCACAAAACAGTTTGCATCTGTAGCCCTCACTTGTATTTGAGCTAGGGAGTGACCATTCTCCACTTTTGAAATCAGGCAAGTCTAGCTTGGTTGTGGCTCTAAGTTCTCCAGTCCTTCTAGGTGGAACATAATAATGGTCAAAGAAGAATATTCCATTCTCTGCCAGTGAACCCTTAGTCCTTCCCTTGTATATTTCTTCACCAATTGATCCATGACACACATCCATTATATTTATAACACATTCTACTGGCTGCCATTCCATAATGTTTGAAGGATACAAATCTGTACAACAAATAACCTTATACAACATGCATTACAAATAAGGATTTAAGTTAAGAGACTTACAGTTTGGTCTATGTAATGGCAAAGCAGAACTCTCTGAGTTAATATGCAAATCTTTATTCATGTACACATGCTGCACCAGCACCTCTTTGATTGATTTTTTGTTGTCGCGAAAGCTGAAATCTTTAACAATACCCTTCCATCCCGCCAAGAAAGAGTTTTTGGTGGAAGACTTTATTCTCTTGTTCTGTTGCGTCAGTATCCACATTCCTTTGAGTATAGTTATTGAAATCCATTGTCCATTTTGATCAGTCGTGTTGTAAGTGACAATGGCTTCAATGGAAGTTCTTGGTCGTTTTGATCGTGATGAAGATTCCATGGTGAAAAAAGAAATGAGCAGAGAAGTCTAGTCTGAGTTCAAGAGAAGAATAAGCAGAATGTGCAAAAAACGGTTCAAAACTGGAAAAGATCATGAGATAGAATCCAAACGTTGTTTTATGATGGCGACGTGCAACATGAAAACAATATAATATGAGAAGTACAAAGCGACAGCTATTGAATGCCTTTGAACTTTTACTTGTTTACATTGCTATTTACCAGCTCAAAGTTGCGGTAAAGATATAATATTTTCTTTTTTTGTGAGTTTAAAAAATAGAGGTTCCGTAACGGAAGCTCTTCAACCATTGGTTGAGACCACTCTCTCTCTACACACTAAAAGACACAAAAATGACCTCAAAATTCCCCTAATGGAAGAGCCTACGGTTACTGGAACTAAAGGAGATGGCCACTGATACAGTGGACCTGCACCCACCCACCAATGATTGGGATGTGGTGATGACCAAGCTAACCGGGCTAAGAGCACAGTCAATGGCCTCAAAAAGTGAAATGGCAACTCTCAAATCCACTCAAGTGCAGATAAAGCTTAAAGTCGACATGTTACAAAAACAAAGCCAAAGGCAGATAGAGAGAGAGAGAGACAGAGCTGCAAGCCAGTCTGGAAAAGGCATTGCAAAGATGCTATGAAATGGAAAGAGAAAATCAGGAAGCACCTCAAAGACTGCAAGGAGCCGAAGAGGAATATAGAGAACTCAGCAAGTCATTGGCAAATGCAGAGAGGGAAAGGGATAACCTAGCCCTACAACTTGTTGAGGAGTCCAAGGAAGTTGACGCCATGCAAAATGCCAAAGAGAAGGCACAAATAGAGCAAGAGGCTAGGCAGGATGAGGTCCTTGAGCTCAAGGACCAGCTTAAAGTTAAAGATCAAACCATCCAGCGGCTACGGGCATCTCCTGCTAGAGTCAGAGCTACTAGCTCGACTCACACCACTACAGAGAGCTAGATCTATGAAGAACAGATGTAAGAGCTCCAGAAACAGTTGACCTTAGAGAAGAAGCAAAGGTTGATGATGGCAGAAGGGTCGGTGGTTATGCAAACACGCATGGAAGAAGAGCATAAATCAATGCAAGATGAGCTAGAAAATATCAAGAGAAAGCTCGAGGAGGCGGAGAAGATAAACGCCGAGTTGAACGACCTCCTCGTGAACATGGGAGAAGAAGCTGAAGCAGAGAAACACACACTCCAAAAGCAGATAGAAGAGCTGAGAGGACAGCAGGCAGGAGACAAGGCAGGCGCAGGGCTAGCAACCATGGAAGGCATAGACCTAGAGAATGTGGCAGATCCTATGGACACACCCATGCAAGAGGAAATCCTAGTAGGACCCTCTCACAAGAAGAGGAAGATAAGCTGTGCAAGGCCATAGAAGCAGAAATGAGGGAAATGGCCAAAGAAGCTTTGGAATGGGAGCAGAGGGTTTTTAAATCCATAACCATTCAGAAGATAGATGCCAGTAACCTTCGGCATGAATGGATACAGCCCTCTCTCCCATATCCTTTGCTAAAGTACGAAGCCGCCACCATCAACAAGAGAATCAGAGAAGAGCCAACAATGCCACTCTACACAGCAGATATCTCCCAGCCTGAAGGGGCAAAGTTAATAGTCGACTCCCAGCCTGAAGGGGCAAAGTTAATAGTCGACTCCCAGCCTAGGTGGAGAAATGTATGGCTGACGAAGTATCCACAGTACCTAATCCATTTGGTAGAGGCACCCAAAATCATCAGAGATAACCTAAGATTCTGCCCTCTACCAAGGATGCAGACGTGGAAGGCGAGATACTACAAAGAAGCCAACCCACTTGGCTAAACTATCCGAAGCTGCCAGGCTTGAAGGCAGGTGAGAGATAAGTGTTCAATACATGGTGAAAACCCTAACGGGCACCATCAAATTGTTGATTGGCTCGCCTAACCTTTCTTGCATTATGATGAGGAAGATTTGCAAAACCCTTTTGGCAGTCTTCGAGACATTCAAACCGGGCTAGGTGACAGACAGTATCTTCTTCTTTCAAGACCAGCACCTCTTTGATTGATTTTTTGTTGTCGCCAAAGCTGAAATCTTTAACAATACCCTTCCATCCCGCCAAGAAAGAGTTTTTGGTGGAAGACTTTATTCTCTTGTTCTGTTGCATCAGTATCCACGTTCCTTTGTGTATAGTTATTGGAATCCATTGTCCATTTTGATCACTCGTGTTGTAGGTGACAATGGCTTCAATGGAAGTTCTTGGTCGTTTTGATCGTGATGAAGATTCCATGGTGAAAAAAGAAATGAGCAGAGAAGTCTAGTTTGAGTTCAAGAGAAGAATAAGCAGAATGTGCAAAAAACGGTTCAAAACTGGAAAAGATCATGAGATAGAATCCAAACGTTGTTTTATGATGGCGACGTGCAAAATGAAAACAATATAATATGAGAAGTACAAAGCGACAACTATTGAATGCCTTTGAACTTTTACTTGTTTACATTGCTATTTACCAGCTCAAAGTTGCGGTAAAGATAGAATATTTGCTTTTCTTGTGACTTTTCAAAAATAGAGGTTCCATAACGGAAGCTCTTCAACCATTGGTTGAGAGCACTCTCTCTCTACACGCTAAAAGGCACAAAAATGACCTCAAAATTCCCCTAATGCTTGGACAGATTCCTTCTTCCCCTTCTTCAGCTCTAGCTGCTCTTCTTGCACGGTTTCTAACCGGCATTTCAATCTGGTTGCCACCCTTGGTGTTTTGGGTTGTTCGTCTTCCTTATCTTCCTTGAGCCTCAACCAGTCGTTCTGTGATGGAGGGTTCGGCCATCTTCCCTTGGCGTGCAATGCCCCATAAATCACCTTCGTGATTAGCTCACCCGGCACGATGTATGTGGGGTTCTTGTTGCCCATCTTCACCAGATTATCATGTACATAAGCTGCATAATTGATTACTTTCGGCTTGCTCTTCTGTATTGCACAGGTGAATGTTGTGGCAATTGCTGCAGGCGGCATTCTGTACTTTTGTGTCCGCTTTGTACACATATGGAAATACTGATTGTACAGCTGACTCATGGTTGCCACTTTGGGGTTGGCAATGTCTTCAAAGGTGTAGTTGGATTTCTTTTCTGTGTACACCTTTACTTCGTCTCTCCTTTTGGTTACACTATCCCCTTTGTTGGAGAGGTCTAGTGCAGTTGCCACCACCCTCTTTGTGATTAGAATCTTCGTGCCTGTATTGCCATGCAGATCCGTTACTCTGGCGAATCCATCTTCCTTGATTGTTGTCACAAATTCCCATACTCTTTTTATGTCAACACCTGCCGGCACAGCTTCAAAATAATTTTGGAGATCAATCTTCTCCAGATACTCTGCCATCTTGCTTCTGACGAACTCATTGAGCTCCCGCGGTAGCATTGGTAGCTCTATCACATTTCCTTCGGTGTCTTTGAACACGCCTTGGTAAATCTTTAGATCATTTGACTCTAGCAGGTCTTCTTGGATCCATGTGCTTGTTGGCTTTAGAGTTCCTTGTGGTATGACGAAGGGCTCTACTTCTTCCAAATAATCCTTTATGGTCATCCGCTTCTTCTTTGCCGGTGACTTTGCGGCTGCCATAGATCCTGTTGCACTCAGTAGTCCGAAGTTAGCGTTTTTCCCATATCAGCTGAGAAACTGAGTTTTAACTATCCAAATGACTTGAAAATTGAAAATAAAACTTAAAAGGAACTTCGGTAACTGTGCATGTGCTCACAATGCCATTTTGGCCAAAAAATTTCATTTAAACATCCTACGCGTAGGATGTCTTTTTCATCAGATTTGGGTGATACTAGTCATGCTGGTGGTCCTGGGCCTGTACAACATGGCTATGTGTTTGGAATTGGGTTTGGGCATCAAAAAGTGGATTTTTGGGCAGATTCAAGCTTCAGGTCACCAATTGGGTAGAATGTCCATAACCGGTAGTAAATGATATCCAAATGGGTTGAAAATTGATATATGGGCTCCTTGCACCATGGTATTGGCTCCCATGATGTCATTCTTTGCACAGAAGGTCAAAAACATGCTTGAGACATACTACGCGTAGGATGTCTATTTCATCAAAATGGCTTGGGATTTGTTCTGTGGGTAGTCCTTGGCATGGGGAACATGGACATGCTCTTGGATTTTGATTTGGACAAGATTTGATGTTGTTAAGACCTTGTGTAGTGTTTTTGGGCTCAAAAAGTGTATCTTGAAGGTGTTGGGGATCAAAATTGATTAGAATGGCTTCAAACTTGATATATGAGCTCTTGAAGATGATAAGAAAAGATCTGGAATGTTAAAATACCCCTTGTAAGCCAAAAATGTCAAATAGACATCCTACGCGTAGGATGTCTACTTCATCGATTTTTGCAAGTAACCACACAGGTTGGTTGGCTATGTACTCATGAATGTGTTGTGGAAGTTTCATGTGATTTGGACAAGATTTGGTAGGTGTATGGGCCATTATTGCCTCTATGCTCTAACTTTGCATTTTTTCATGCTTATGAGGTCAATGTTGGTCCAAATGTGATGAAACTTTGTGGCTAGCATGTAAAGGCTATTCAAAAAATGTGTATAATTAAAAATGTTGGGTTTTGTGCCCAGAAATGGCCTTGAGACATCCTACGTGTAGGATGTCTCCTGATGATTTTTTCATGGAAACTGTGACTAGTGCTGCCCTTAGTCCCCCTGAGTCCTTTTAAGCCTAATTTAAACAAAAAAGTCAAATGGATAGAAAGTAACTCCCTGTGTGGATTTTAGAGCCTCCGAGCCGTTTTTTGACTTTTGGAGTGCTTTTCCGCGATGAAATTTCTTGATGTTGGTCTCCATAGCTTCCGGATCCCTTGGGGATCCTTGCCGTATGGTTTTTGTCGACTTTGTAGGTGGCCACTTCTACTTGTAGGTCTCTACTGCCCGCTTTGTGTGTGAACCCTACCCTAGTTTTCGCGACAAAACGACAAACATGCGCGAAAAGCTCAAGGTGGTGAGCCTACCTCTCATGTCTGAAGCCCGTCGGGTAGTTGTGCATGTCGTAGAAGCTGTTGGAAGTTCTACTCGCTCTAGGTGGCAGAAGCTCTCTCTCAAAGGTCAATAGTGAAAATGAGCTAAAAATGAGGTGAAAATTTCTTATAATGGAGGTCCCCGAACCACTTTTCATGAAATTTGACATGTGCTCCCAAATTCTTGCGAGATGCCGTTTAGACTCAAAAATTTCTTGATTTGGACTTCATTTGCTCTGTTTACCAGAAATTTGGTATTTCGGTCAAAATCTGGCCAAAACACGCTTTCCGCTTCAGTCTCATAATTGCACCCCCGCTGTACCTTAGGTTGTCCTATAGTTACTGATCATCCTCATATTTTTTGTTTTTCATTATGACCATTTTTCACCTGCTTTTTGTATTTTTGAAGTTTTTTTGCCGAAAATTAGCAAAATTAAAAGGAAAATAGCAAATCAAACCCAAAAAAATCCCAGAAATCATAATAAATCAAAAACATCACCGCAAAACATTATATACACTCACATGCAATTTTTATGGCTGGATTTCTCCGTTTCACCAATATTTTGTCCGAAAACGGCTATTTCTACTTATATACACACACCTAGGGGCTTGATTTGGCGTTTGGCCCCATATACCTGTAGATTCATGCTGTATAAGGGCATATGTACTTGGGTTAGTCCAGAAGATTTTGAAATCAAACAACAACCCTTAAAAATAGTCAAAAATCATGTCCTTTTTTGCTCTTTCCGCTATTGGGTCCGCATTTGAGAATGCCTCCCCCCCTCCTAGCCGGAGTCCTCCCGGATGACAAGGTGTCTCTTGGAGTATGTGCCGTGCATAGGTTGAAAATATTGTGCTAATGCTTGGCCGTGTAATGTGGCCCTAGTTTATGCATACTCGGTCAATGCATGGATAAATTAATGTTGTGCAAGAGAAGGGTATAAGCAAGATTCTTATTGGCATTCGCCGTCGAGGTTTCCTGTTTTCTTTGCAAGTAACAACTATTACTCGACTGCTCTTTGTTTGATTGTCTTTCTTGCAAAAGTCGCTTGCTTTGCCACTATTGTTGATATGGCCATAGTTGTCTCTTTGGAGAGAATTGGCTTGGCCGGAATGGCCGTAGCCCGTATCTCTTTTGCTTTCCATTGGTAGCTTGTCTTTGCCGATTTTTGTAGGTTTCTTGCTACTTCCTTGGTTGCCACTGTTTTGTTGTTGATTGGCATCCACATAAGTCGATTTGCCAGTTGCTTGTACTGAAGGGAGTTCCTTTTGCTTTTGTTTCGGTATCCAAATGCGATTTGCATTTGAGTTGTTGCTGAGAATTTTCTTTGGGATCCATATATGTTTTATGCCCTTGGTTTTTGGTTGAACTATCTGCTTCAGTTGAATTCTTTTGTTGTATTGTTTTTGGTCTGCCATGTCATTTCTATCCTTCCGCATCCATACTTGTTTCTCTTGTTTTGGTAACCTAGATCTTTGCACTGCGGTCGCTGACTTCGTATGTATGTAGTGAGTATGGTTGGCTTTTACCTGTTTGTTAGCCTTGGGTATCATGTTGTTCTTTGGTGGAACCCTTACTTTTGGCTCTTTTTCGAGTGATTGCATTGCTGGCAGAGCTGATTATTCCGGGGTTGTTGAGCAAAGGCTATCACCTGTTGTTCTTGTGCATGCTGAATTTTGACTGCATTCGCATTCCAATCTATCTGCACATTGTACTCTTTTTGCCAAGGTTGTCCCAACAACATTGGGTGTTGTGTGATTTCATCCTCGACTACATAAAATTTGTGTGGGTAAATATATTGATGTACTTGTACATGCAATATAGTCCAGCCCCATGTTTTCAACGAGTGTGATGTACTACTTTCCAGCACTTGTGGAGTAGGATGAAGTTGACTTGTGGGCTTGAGCTGTTTGTATAATCCGTAAGAGATTAAATTTGCTTGAGCTCCAGAATCAAGCAATGCCGTCGATTCAACTTGATTGCTACCCAGTTTGATTGCAATTATTGGCTCCACTGTGTCTTCATCAAAATTCGTTAGTCTAATAGCATTGATTCACAATGGTGCCCCACATTGTTGTTGTTGTCGCAGAAGTCTTCTTTTTGCAATGCGTTCTTTTGTTTTTGCTTGAGTTTCTTCTTGTACCCTCTGTTTCTCCTTCATTTGTTGTTTTCCTTGATGGATTTGTTGAAGCATATCCTGTGTTAGTGGTAAATGATACTTCTTCAATCGACACCCACTAATCCAGTTGGGCATTTCTTCACCTACTAATGTAGCAAGCTTGAGAGCTCCGCTTTGTGATGGATCACTAATCACAAAGGGTCCCATCCCTCGGTTTTTAAGTTTCTTGGCATGTTGCTTCAAAGTATAAACAAGTACATAGTCACCTGTTTTGAACTCTTTCGTGCGCACATGCTTGTCAAAAAACTCTTTTTGTCTTCTCTTTTTAGCATAGATCGAAGCTACAGCTCTCAAGCGGAGTTCATCTAGCTTTTCAAGATCATCTATTCTTGAAGAGAGCTCATGCCCTATCCATTCTAGGCGTTTCGCTACTCGTAGAGTTGGAATTAAAAATTCTATGGGTAATATAGCATTTAGGCCAAACACCACGTTGTACGGTGTTGTTCCTATTGATGTTTTGTAAGCTACCCTGTATGCCCATAGTGTTGAGTGTAGCTGTTGATCCCAATCTGTTCTTGACTCTGACACAATTTTAGTGATAACCGTACATAGTGTTTTATTTGTAGCCTCAGCTTGTCCATTTGCTTGTGGATGATATGGAGCAGATTTCCTATGTATGACCATGAATTCCTCTAGCAAATATGCAATGAATTCATTAAGAAAATGTGTTCCACGATCACTGACAATTTCTATTGGTAAACCGTATCGTACAAAAACATTCTCATACAAAAATTGTGCAGTGGTCCGTGCATCTACTTTTTGTGTTGCCTTGGATTCCGCCCATTTTGTGAGATAGTCCATAGCCACAATGATATATTGGGTATGGGTGCGATATGCAGGGGGTGAAATAGGTCCCACAAAATCAATGCCCCATTTTGCAAATGCCCTTGCTCCCATCATTGGCCATAGTGGCATCTCATCTCTCTTTAGTGGTACCTTGGTGCACTGACATGCGTCACAACGCTTTACAAACTCTTCAGTATCCATATGAAATATAGGCCACCATATTCCTGTGGTTAAGATAATTTTTGTTGTCTTATTGCCTGAAGAATGGCCTCCACTTATACCTCCATGTGTGTGTTCTAGAATCAATAGGTATTCACTTTTACTTGCACAGATTCTAAGTTGATTGTCCTTTCCTCGCTTATATAGTTGGTTCCTAATTAGCTGAAAGTCTCGAGCCTCCAACTCTATAGCCCTTTTTCGTGCTCTTGTTATGTTTTCAAGAAACGTCCTTGTGGTTAAGAAATCAATGATATATTGACTCCATGTAGGTGCAATGTTTACCTGAAACAATGTCGCGTGATCCACTGGTCGTTTGGCACTAAATATAGTACAATTGGTAACATAAGAATATGTGTCCGCATACATAGTTGGCCAATAAACCCCTAACTGTTTCAGTCTTTGGTGTGTTTTCACCATTGAACAATGAAATGCACAATCCTGAACATGTGCTTCTTCAAGGTAACACTCGAATTCCTCTGGATTTATACATAATCGTAGAATTTGGTCCGATCCGAGATGATACAGCCGCCCTGCAATCAACTGTAAGTTTTTTGTTTGTCGAATTGTTTGTTGTTTGGATCTGTCTTCAGTGTTATCAAATCTACCTCCAAAGGAAAGAATGCTAATAATTTCCTGAGACCATTTGGGTATCATTTCAATATTGAAAAGATAAGCATCTGGTATGTCGTCATCTACTCCTTTAGGAGCTTCCTCGTTGTGTAGCCTTGAAAGATGATCCGCCCATAGATGGTTTTTACCCTTTTTGACTACTACTGTGAAATCAAACTCTAGCAATATAATAAACCAGCATACAATTCTCCCTGTATTGCATGGTTTATTTACCAGATACAAAAGAGCTTGATGATTTGTGAAGAACACAAATTTGTTTGTGAGCAAATAATGCCGAAATTTCTTTACAGCATAAATCATTCCTAACCCCTCTCTTTTGGGTGGTTGTGTAGTTCTTTTTCGCACTGTTTAATTGTCGGCGGCCGACTGGCGTAACAAACTAGAAAATCCATTGTTCCGTCTCTAGGTTGAGCCAGAATACTCCCGATTGCATATGCAGAAGCATCAATGTGAACATGGAATATCTTTTCCCAATCCGATGCTTTAAGTACAGGTGCTGATACAAGGTTTTCCTTCAGCTTTTGGAATGAAGTTTCACACTCCTCGCTCCATTCAAAATTGACTAGCAAACGATACAAAGGTTTTGCGATGACTGCATGCATATATATGAATCTTTGATAATACCCACAGTGTCCCATGAAGGATTGCACTTGTTTCACATTAGTAGGCCTGGGTAGGTCTACTATGACTTTGACTTTGTCTAGGTCAGTGGTTATGCCATTTCTTGAGACAATGTGTCCTAAGATGCGGCCTTGCCTAACCATAAAAATACACTTTTTCGGGTTAAGACAGATTCGATATGTCCTGCATTTTTCAAATACGTTCTGCAAATGGTCAATATGGTCCTCTCGTAGAAGAGAGTGTACACAAAGATCGTCCATGTATATTTCTAAGAATATTCTCATGTATTTTTTGAACGCGTGTGTCATTAACCTTCAGAAGGTAGCTCGGGCATTAGTTAAGACAAACGGCATAACTCGATACACATATATTCCCCATTCTGTGGCAAACGCTGTTTTGTGTTGATCCTCCATTGCAATTTCCAGTTGGTTGTATCCCCAGAACTCATCCAGAAAGGAATAAGCCCGTTTCCCGGTCACCCTTTCAAGTACATGTTCCGTGATCGGTAAGGGATAATTATCCCTTATGGTGGCTGCATTTACCTTTTTGAGGTTTACACACACTCGCAGTTTTTCGTTCTTTTTGGGGACTACCACAATGGGTGACACCCAATCTGTATGCTCGATTTCATAGATGAATTCAGCTTATTTCAGTTCTTGGTATTTCTGTTTACGCTCCAGTTTGGTCCACTCTTGCTCTTTCGTTGTTTCTTTTTTTTGATTTTTTGATTTTTGTGATTTTGTTTCTGTTTTACCTTTTCGTACTTGTTTTTTTTCCTCTTGTGTTCTTTCCCTTCAAACTTTTGAGAATCTTCCTGATATTTGATCTTTTTACTACAAGCATCAGATAGTGAGTTTTATCTTTTATCCTGGGCATCAGGTTCTCTCTCGCTTTGTTTCCTACTCGTTTCCTCCTATAGCGTTCCTGGCGTCTAGGGTGTTGATTAGCAAAATAATAAAACTTGATATTCTCTTCTTTCTCCCCACACTCACTTGAGTTGTCTGAACACTCATTATCTGCATCATTATTTATTTCTAGATGTTCAGAGGAGTTATAAAACTCTTCTTGTTTTGGTGGTTCTATCGTCTCATCTCCTCTTGGTACAATGCTTACCATGTATTAGGGTAGCACATCATAGCCATCCTTTATCGCAAAATTTTGTTGTTGGACTATCGGTAATAGTACATACATCCAATGTTGCTAGTATGTGTCCCATTCTAGAGGTTCCAAGGCATCTTCAGGAAAAGGTTCCGGAATATACTCCTTGTCCTCAATCGCTCTTTCTAAGACGCATTCCTCTCTTTTTAGGATTCCACAATCCATAGCTCTTTCTGTTGCCCTAACCATGCTGGGAGTTCCGATCCTGCGACTGTAGCTAAATCAAACTCTTCCACTGGTGTCTGGTTCACATCCTTGTAACTATGGTCTTTCAGGTGTATTTTGGTTGTTTTCTTGCCATGTCTGAGGTATATGTCATCGTAACCCCAATCTTGGACCATCTTCAATTGTCGCATGAACGGTCTTCCCAAGATGATCTCGTAATTGTTCTTTTTGTCGAAATCGACTATTGCAAATGTATGCTCATACTCGATTCCACATGAAGTGACAATCACTTTTTCTAAGAGTCCAAGAGGCTTTTCCATGAACCCATCTTCCAATTGCAATTTCATTCTGGTAGCTCTTAAAGCTAGTTTTCCCCATTTTTTCCAGATTTCCTTGGTGGCTATAGCAACCCCCACTCCACTATCAAGAATGGATTTGGAAACTACTCCTTCGAATTCTATTGGTAGCGTGGTGTTTCCATCTTCTCCCTCGCAATACTCTCCAACTTTGTTTAGTGGTACTGGCCTAGTATTTAGTTGAGGCATGTCCAATTTTTTGATCCCTTTTGTTAGGAAATAAAACGTAGCTAAATAGATAATTGAGTAGATTACTTAATGGAGAGAGACAGATTTATATACACGAGATTATAGAGTAGAGAGAGAGAGAGAGTACACACGATATACGTGGTTCACCCAATGTGGGCTACGTCCACGGGAAAGCAGCCACTCAATGGCTTTAGTACTTCAAAACAAGAAGTAGTTTACAAAGGGATTATACCCTTAATGGAGCTCCCTCCTTGCTTCACTCTCACCACCTCACACTCACCTTGTTGCATCAACTTCACACTATGAAATGTGTGTAGAAATGGCCTCCTTTTATAGGCCAAAAAGGCTGCCCTCTCTTATGAGAGACAGCCATGTGTAGCCGCCCTTGTGCGAATAAGTCCAAATCGGACCCTCCAATCCGCCCATGTGTGGCCGCCCTTGAGAAGACAAGTCTGCTTTTGAATTCGGCCACCGGCCACCGGCCATTGACTTCCGACCACCGGCCACCGGCCATTGACTACCGGCCACCGGCCAACCGACCGGTTGTTTTCCGACCACTTTCCGGCCGCCGTCCGGCCATAATATTCCGGCGAAAAAGAATATTCCGGCGAAAAAAAGTCTCGGGGGCCTCCGCCCCCGAGGCCTTTAAAGTTGCCCCTGATTCTTGTCCGTGATAATTTTGGTTTCCGGTGAGTGATTTTCCTTCACGCACGATGGCTTCTCCTCATAATGGGGGCCTTACAAATGTGCAATTTTACCACAGAAAATTACAAGGGTAAATCAGGCTCCATACTTAACACCTTTCTGATGCTTCGAGGTGGGGTCTTTCACTCCAAAATTTTCTAGGAATTTGCCTATTGTGGTCCACATGTTTGGTCGTAACCTTAGGAGTTCAGCTAATGTGATTGTGCATGCCACCGGGGTGGACAATAACTCAATCAACCCTTGTGAATCCATCACTTTTTTAGAAGAAAGTATTTGAGATTGGATTGCTCTCACCTCAGACTTGGCTTCATACTCTCCTAGGTAAGAGGGTAGAGTTTTTAGAGAGTCCGGTTGGCTGTGCCTCGAACTAATTGATCCCTGGTCTCCCCCTTTTGAATGTATATCAAACTTCATTTGCGACCTTGCCTCAAATTCTTCAATAGGAGGTAAGATCTCATTCTTCTCTCTTCTCGTGCTATTCATGTGGTTACTCACCCTGTTAGCTTCGTTGGCCTCACGGATTTTTTTCCATAGATCATCTAGACTGTTATAGTCCTTTCCCTTGTCTGCCAATGTTTTAGGCTGGAACCCGTCACTTGCCTCATCTGTTGTATTTGGCACTACGATAGGCTCTCCCCTAGGTTCATAAGTATTCACGAGTCTTTCCTTTGTTTCTACTTGTTCCTCTAAAGTTGGTTGGATAGGGGTTGGAGTTGGTACTTCCTACCCATTTGTAGGTTTACCAAGCGGGTTTTCTATCAAAGATTGAGCTGTTTCTATCATCTTTCTACACATTTCCACCTCCGTTTTTCTATTTCATCATATGGACAAGTCATCCATCTTTGCTCTTGGGTTTGGTTTTTTGTGAGTCTGGCTTTGTAAGCTTTTAGAAGTGCATCCAACTGCTCATTTACCTTGTCTGCCAGTACTGATCCTCTTGATCCTGCACTTTTGGGCTCTACTATTTCCTTGGGTGCTATGGTTGCCGTGGTGTGTGAGCTTAAGCTAGCTAGATCCTCTGACCGCTCTAATCTATCCTTTGTGTGTTGTAACTCCTCGGATAGGGCCATTTGTTCTCGTTCTTTCCTGGCTTTTATCCGCGTCTTTATAGCTTTCCATGTGCTTCTCTGATTTTTTGTTTCTGAACTTGGGGCATCAATTTTTGGCTCTTCAATTATGGGTTCGTTCGTCATTCTTTGAGCTTGGGCTCGTGTCACCGCATGAATAGGTATGATTGTTTCATTTTCTGACCCTCCACTGGAAGGCACTATTTCCAGCATGTTCAAGGTAGTTTTTGCTCTTTTGTTAGGGTTCTTACGGAAATCAAGAATCAAATGAGTAACTCCACACTCGGTCCAATATGCGTTGACTCTAATGATTTCATCATGAGGACAGTCTCTTAGTCAATGGTCTCCACCACACTTGTAACAAGGTCCCTTGGGTTGTTGAGGTGCTCCTTGAGCTCCTCTTTGTTGGTATGCATGTCTCTGTCTGCCCATGCCCCCGTTGGCTATGAACAACGTGTTCGTTCATCTAAGCTATATCTTCCTTCTCTTGCTTCCTGTGCAGTTGTTGGTGGTCTTGTATTTCCTATCATGCTCCATGGTTCTGGTGTTGAGGGTTCTTCCGGTGGATAATAGATAGGGTTTGTCGCATATCCATTGGGATCTTCATAATATGCATGCATAGGCACCAAAGACTTCTCTTCTGGTTCGGTTACTGTTGGTGTGTATCTTATACCGACTGGCCGTAATCCTGGTAGGGGTGGTTGTTGCCCCAGCACTGGTTGTGGTCTTTCTACACCTGCAGGTCCTGGTATATTGCCTTCTTGATACCTAGGCATCGGTGGAACTTGAGGAGAAGCTACCTGAGCTTGGGGAGCGTAAGGTCTCTCTCTCACATATCCCTTGTTATAGTAACATTCCTCCGTCCCATGGTTTGTCCATTTTTGTTCAATAGCACACCACTTGGGCTATTTATCCTGGGGTTTGACGTACAAGTTAATTTTTTTTAGCACTTCCTCTACAAGCTACTCCTGGTTTACAGCTACTTCTCCTTTCTGTGTTGTCTTAGAAGATTTGCCTCCGCTTTGTTGTGAAGATGAGCCGTCGTCAAGATCCTTGAACTCACCCTCTTTATAGACCGCAGAATTGTCCACAAGGTAAAGAGCCTCCTTGGTTAACTCATTCAACATCGTGCTCCTCTTCATATGTAAGTCCTTTTGGAGATTTGCATTCCTTAGTCCTTGGATAAATATAAGCATAAGTCTGGACTGAGTTGGCAGTTCTTCCACAGGGCAGAACTTAACATATCTTTCTTGTCTTAGGGCTGCCTTTTGCACATATTCCCCGTCTTTCTGTTTGAATTTATGGATTTGTGAGACGGTATTATGAGCTATCTCCCTTTGTGAGAATTCCTCGATAAACTCGTCAAACACCTCCTCCATAGACTCAAAGTCTCTACGCTCCACAGAGTCAAACCAAGTAGCAGCATCATCCTTTAAGGTTAGTCCAAACCCTGGAAATTGGGTAGGGAAGTCTAACACCTCTTCCGCTCTAATTACACGCACAAAGGCTGCTACATGATCTCTTGGATCTCTCTTTCCTGTGTATTTCTTGTTTACCCATTTTTGCACTTGAGAAGGTCTAATTCTATGATGGTCTACAAACCTCATCATTGGATCTCGACGTCCTAATCGATATACCTCCTCTGGTCTTTTGTAGTAATTTGGTTCCTCTCCCAATGGTGCTTCTAAGCCATAATTTCTAACAGTTCTTGCAAGAGATGGTTCATCTCTTCGAACTCGTTCTATGGGTGGTCTTCCAGGCTCCGTTGACCCTTGAGTTTTTGGCTTACTCTCTTCTTGATACCTTGAATAGAGTGGTGGTTCTTGCAAATCCCTTAGCCCTCGTGTGGCTTGATAACCATCTCGATTTCGGTCTTGCTCCAATGTTGCCCTCTGTCAAAGCCATGCCTGCAATGATGGCTGAGTTGTTGGTTGGTTTTGGTTGTTGAATATCTGCGGTTAGGTAGGATGTGAGGCCGTGTCATACTCCTCTGAAAAGGGTCTTGTAGACTTGCTAGGGGTGTAGGTGACTCTTGGAACTTCATCGGGGGCATATGTTGATGCTCCTGGAACTGTTGCCTTTTCTATCTCCTCTGGGAGAATGTGTTGGTATTCTCGCCCGTATCTATCAACAAAAACAATATCCTTCCCCATTGCAGTTTCATAGGAGAATAAGTTAAGAACCTTGTCTTTGCTCAACTCGGTTAAGTATGGTTCTTTGCAGCGAAAGTAAGAGACTATTCCCTCGCTCTCATGCTTGTAGATTCTCACATTCTCATTATAAGTTGAAACCCTGGTTGTTTTCTTATCATACATAAAAATTTCTCTAGGTCATATTTTGGTGGCGGTTCTGGAGTTTCTGAAACCATTTTCCCTTTTGCCACGTTATCTCCATATCTGTTATAATCTTCAAGGTTACTAACTATCAGATAGTGGTTCCCCTTTTCGTCTCGGAATCTATCTCCATCATCGTAGACTCAAATTATCTCCAGTCTCTGAGCCGGCCTTTCTTCAATACAAATACACTTGCATCCTCGATAGTCAGAATAAACTAGGGCTCCCCTCGAGTTTGTTCTTTCTAAGAAGATCACAATGAACTTGGAATCATTCAATGGATTTAGGGAGGTGCTTCCTCCTGGCATTGGTCCGTCATAGGTAAAACCTCCTAGCTGTTGACTACCCATTATGAAGAAAGATTTGTCTAACGAAGTGTCAGTATCACCACCCTCCTCAATAATCGGTGCAGTGGATCTAGCCTTGCCTGAGTTACACTCTCCTCGGTGGACACTAAGATACCTTGGTCACCTGCCACCTTCTGGTCTCTAAAAATGTATCTTCCTGATCTTAAATTCATCAAAATTATTAATGTAATTTATCACAAATCCAACCACTCACCTGGCAAAGGATCAGTCTTTGCACAACTTCTTGCTTTGCTGCTGAATATACCTGTACACAAGCGTTTAATTTCGGCAATCAAATCAAAGCATCTAACTGCTAGAGGTTATCTTAGTAATGATTGGTATAAGTGGAGAGTTAATCTCAACTGCTACTATATTTTATACTCTGTTGATGTTCTAGATTAGGTCTGCAAATCTAGAACTGTACTTCCCTCGGATGTTGGTCAATTTACATGAAAAAGTCTGAATTCAGTCTTTGCTCCGTCAAATGGACAAACAAAGTCCAAATTCACTTCTGAAAGAAGTTATGGAACCCTTAAGCCAAATGGAACCTCACTATCTAAGCCCAGTCAAATTTTCTCTTCAGTAGTCCCTAGTAGACATCTTACGCGTAGGATGTCTCCTGCTCTGTTTTGCCTGGATTCTTGCACTATGGATTTCCCTTGATGTTCTGAGTCCACAGTTGTTTTTACTTTTTGATTCAGACACCTATAAGCTGGTCAGTGGATCAGAAATCTGTTCAGATATCCTGCTACTGGTCTTGATCAGTCTAATCAACTCCAATTTGGACCGAAATTGACTAGGAGGCTTGCCTCAGTCTATACAACACCATGTTATGCCCACAGTCAGTATCTGGCTTCAATTTCTTTCTTTAGATATCCTACACATAGGATGTATTTTTGCCCAAAATGGATTCAAATGCAAAGCACAGGCTCCCCTTGAGGTGCTAATCACTTTGGTATGCTCAAAATTAGGTTTGGAGTACAAAATCACATAGAAGACATCCTACGCATAGGATGTCTTTTTGGCCTGTTTGACCCCAAACTTGACCCACATCTTCCCCTTGATGTCAGCGACCCATTAGTATGCTTAGATTTTGGTTTGGATTTCAAAAGTCCCCAATTTTAACTGTTCTAGCCTTTTTTAGTCAAAAGTGCTAAAGTCTGCTTAGAACCCAATTTTCTCACCCAAATGAGATGAAACCTCTCTCAATCACTCAATATATCATGCAGATTATGCTCATGTAGCCATCCTACGATTTTGGTCTTAAAATAATGCTTTGGCACAATTTGGGTAGGATGTTTGGCAATTTCAGTCTATTTGGCCTTATCCTGTCAAGATATGGTCAAATTTCCACTTTCCAGGTGAAAATAGGGTACACCCCACCTTCTAAACACACTGGTCAACTCAAAATTCCAAAATTCCAACCAGATTAGCATGTAGACATCCTACACGTAGGATATCTCCTGGCTTAAAATTAAATTTTTTTCCTGACAGAAATGCTCTTGATGCTCTGCAGCTCTATCAGAAACACTCACAGTAACTTTTGGACTTCACTTCAGCTTTCAAACACACACAATGTAGATATCCGCGCGTAGCGCTCGTTGGGGGCAACACGTTGCACTTATCCGCACTCAATTCCGACCACCGGTGCACACGTAGCATCAAGATGAAGCTCACACTCTCTCTCATACACAATACGCTCACTCACAAACTTCAAAAATGACAAAAGGTTTTTTCCATTAAGGTCAAAAAGTGGTTTAAATAACTTACAATTCTCAAACCCTAAAGTTCCAAATCAACCATCTACTCAATCTAAATTTCAAAACTGGGATACAATCTGGAAACTTCTGTAAGCCCCAATATTTACAAGGTGAAATGTCGGGTTTTCTCAATAAATGAATAATTACAAAAAATGATGATCTGCCGAGTAGTTAATTTCCGTAGGGTGTGTCCAGCTTCTAACAGTCCAGCTTCCCTTTTCCCTTTCATTTACAACTCACCACTAAAGAGGTTTTAGCCTTCATTTCCCATGCAGTCGGTGCTCCATACTCAAATTCGTCAAATGATTTTTTTCGAGTCTTGTCACGTGAGAATGTCATCGTACTGATTCCAAATTACAATCCACCACTGGATGTCACGCTATTCTTGATAACACATCTAAAAATGGAAAAAACCATCCGATCTCTTTTCATCATGATTGCCTGCCAACCTGAACTATGCGTATTGTCCGAGGAGGTCATCTAATAAAAATGTAACCTATCACGTGAGTTCAACAGAAGGGTATTTAAAGTTCTTGAAACTTATAGAAATATATATACAGAAGGGTTTTAGTTTTTCAAATTTGAAAAAAACTTACATATTTTTAAATAAAAGGGTACATTATATTCCTAACAAAATTCACAGATAAGGGGTTTTACAAACATGTCTTGAACGCACGTATATGGTAGTTTTACGCATAGTGAGCCCCCCGAGGCATATTGCGATGCCTTTGATTCCGATCGGCAAGCCACAAATTTCAACTGGCTCTCCATGTCGCATGCCACTTTCTAGAACCTTGGCGAGCTAAAAAATGTCCCTGTCAGTGCCTATCACGTGGCCCGATGAGCACATACCCGACCCCAGGCAAATATTCGACAGGCCATAACTTGCCCATTCGAGCTCCGAATGGCAATCCAAAAAATATTGGCATGCTTTCCAGCTCAAGCACTTCATGCCTATCCATTCATATCACCTTAGGCCACCTGTTCCTACCTGCCCTACTCATCGAGGATCTGCAAAGCATTCTAGCTTTGGACTTTAATATCTTTCAACACGGGGCTCCGTTTGACGAGCTGTCTAGACTGGCGCCTAGAGAATCTCAAAGACCACATTCTAGAGCACCAACTCATCATCATTGGCACCTTTATCTATCAAACCAACTAGACCAGTCTGGCGCCTTTTTGGCCTAAAAAACCGAATCACATATACATTTTCGCTGCCACTTGCCTGCCCAGGCCTTCATACATGCTTTAGTCCTTTGCCATGCGCCTGCTAGCACCCATATCTTGGCATAGAGCACTTCCCCTCACAGACCAACTTTGGCTGCACCATCATTGCCCACCCCCTTGTTGAACATTTTTGTTCAGCCACACACATGTTTATTGCACCTAAAAAAACTGCAACACCAAAAAAGGACTTTGTACACCACAAAACATATCGCTGTATGTATAAAACATGTCTTTTTCCACCTGCACTTGTTGCTCAAGCGGGTTGTCAAACCCCCTGCTTTATCTGCCATCATCCACCTGGATCAAACACCTGGCTTTGGTCTTGCCCGTCCACCTGCAACAACCTCCCATAGTGCTGCTTCCCAGCACATAGCCAATCTTCCACATAAGCTGCCCTTGGCATGCTTCCACTACTCCCATCATTCATAGGCATATTGCCCACTTCCAAAAAAACACCACCAAAATAATCACCACTCTCCAAGTACACATCATCATTCACACTGAACATACCATGCCCTCCTTCCCAACCATGTAAAGCAAGATCCTCCTCAAGCAAATCCTGCACCTGCTTGATAACCCACTTCACAGTTGCACTTATGAGCATACCTTTTAGCCACCACACACAAACCTCCTTTGACATCTCGAACAAGTCCACACTCTTGGACCCCTCTTCATGCTCAAAAGGACCACTCCCCTTCGCGGGCAACTCTTTCAACATAGGCACCTTGGTCGCCATCACTTCTATACTCACCTCCATACCTTCCTCTGTCGACACCACAAGAGCAATAGACTTTTGCTCTCCCAAAGAAGCCGCCAGTTGTAGAGGGGTAGATCCTCGTATCACCTGCATTCTGGTCAAAGCTTGCCCAGCAAGCACCTGTGTCTCTTCATCCATTTCACCCATCGGGTCAACAAAACCCCAATCAGCATCATCTTTAATGCCTTCTTGGCCAAAAGAACATGTATCCAAGGAACTACTTGTACAATCCATAGGCAATTACATCTTCTCTTCCCTTTGATAAGTATCCAATGCCTCTTTCTTGCCATCTTCTTCAACATGTTCTTCTTCCTTAGCCACAATAACTCATCTCATTCTTGGGAAACTCATGTACCTATTGTACAATCAAGGCACCTTCCACAACTACCTTGATGAGCATGTCATTAGCATGGTGCCGCATAGCACCCTCGCTTGCAAGTCTCTATTCCCAAGCTTCGATGCTATCACCTACTCATCCTTTATAGTGGTAACCACCACATCCTTATGTGCATAACAAGGCAACTTTACCTTTATTAACTCCGGCTCTTCGCATTCTGTCTCCCACTTTGTATCTCTATCCTCCTCACTTGTTTCCCAAAAGCTTGAGTTTGTAGCCTCATCATCTTCACCATAGGCTGATTTGGCATCAGCATCGTCATCCTCTAGCTGCTCCACAAAAGGTGGACATCATCATGCCCACTTTTTTCATTCAATCCCAAGCTCTCGGCCAGAGGAGCAAAGAAGAAAGGGGGGAAGGGGGAGAGAGACAACACCAAAACCAATAATGCAAGCTTCTCCTTCGAAGGAAACCACCACGTACAAAATCCATAAACCATGCTTTAAGCTTCACCATGGACATCACCTGCTTCATATAGAGAGGCACACACATCCCTTGAAGCTCAACTTGTCGGCACACGCCTCAACATAGAATCCACCACTAGCTTCAAATTGGTAGCCCTCGCTGGCTGCCTTTGCTCACCTTTCCCTAACTACTCATGACCATTCACAGTTTGGTTCCGCTTCGATTCTTTGAGCGCTCGAATCTCTCTCCTTTCTCTCCCTTCTCTTGCCAAAAGAAAATCCCTTCTTCTAAAAAACGCTGACCCTTGATTATCTTTTTTCCCCTTCTAAAAAAGGTCTTCTTGAGCGATAGGGCCGGGTGCTATTGCCTTCTCTACCCTTTTTTAAAACTTGTGAGCTTATCTTCTTTTTCTTCTTCCAAGTCCATCCTTCCTTTCTCCCTTTCATTTACAGCTCACCACTAAAGAGGTTTTAGTCTTCATTTCCCATGCAGTCGGTGCTCCATGCTCAAATTCGTCAAATGATTTTTTTCCAGTCATGCCGCATGAGAATTTCATCGTACTGATTCCAAATTCCAACCCTTGTCCACCACTCGATGTCACGCTATTCATGGATAACACATCCAAAAATGGAAAAAACCATCCGATCTCTTTTCATCATGATTGCCTGCCAACCTGAACTATGCATATTGTGATGCCTTCAATTTCGATCGGCAAGCCACAAATTTTGATTGGCTCTCCATGTGGCATGCCACTTTCTAGAACCTTGGCGAAGTAAAAAAAGTCCCTGTTAGTGCCTACCACGTGGCCCGGTGATCACATACTCAACCCCCGGCAAATATTCGACAGGCTCAAGCACAAGCACTTCATGCCTGTCCATTCATATCACCCTAGGCCACCTGTCCATACCTACCCTGCTCGTCAAGGATCTGCAAAGCATTCTAGCTTTGAACTTTAATATATTTCACCACGGGGCTCCATTTGACGAGCCGTCTGTACAGGCACTTAGAGCATCTCAAAGACCACATTCTAGAGCACCAACTCAGCATCTTGGTCACCTTTACCTATGACCCCAACTAGGCCACTCTGTGGCCGTTTTGGCCTAAAAAACCACATCACGTATACATTTCCACTACCACTTTCCTGCCCAGGGCCTTCATATCTGCTTTAGTCCTTTGCCATGCGCCTGCTAGCACACATAGTTTGGCATAGAGCACTTCCCTTTACAGACCAACTTTGGCTGCACCAGTGTGCCCTACCACATCCCACCTCTTGACTGCTGCCAAGCTAAAACAAGAACACCAAACTGTCCACAAGAGAACCATCCAGCATCACCTTTTCTTCTTCTTTCTTTTTATCAAACTAACAATGTTGGTCGTAGGACCCTAAACATTTATCACCTGACCAATGAAATCTAGCTTCACTTTTCTATTGTTTTATTTTTTTCTGGCAAAGCTCATAATTGTGAGTATATTATATTATAGTAGCAACAAAAAAAAAAATACAAGCACCTGTCATGATCGTGTAGAGCCATGACAACTTCCTAGGGTTAACATTACATCACTTGAGAGGGGAGCCACCCCATGGCGAGGGATGAGCTCACATGTTCACCCAAGAGTTTCAATTATTATGGCGCCTACGGCCTTGTTCCATTCATTTGAGTTTACCTGTTTTGTGATGGTTATGACACGTCTCCTCTTAAATTATCTTCGTGAACATAGCTATTTTTGTTACCATATACACTTGGTGGTGATGCTGTGAGATCCCCAACCCACCAGTAACAAAATTGGAATGGGGTCCTTGATAGGTGTTTTAGGGAAAAAATACTCCCCTGTTCATGCTCACAAGCACGACACAGACAACATACTTATCATCCGATGACACGACTAACCCGTAGGTGCACGTAGGCAATCTCGTTAGCTTGGTAGGCTGAGACCAATCTACACATACGCACTTTTATGATGCATCAATCACTAACCCTGGTAGAATGAAACCTACTCTATCCCTAAACGCTCACAACACCGTTTACACTTCCAATGAACTCGGAATCACATCAAACTTACTAGGCACCATCCTCTCACTAGGATATACTTACCTATAAGTCTAATCTCACCAGATTTGAACCCTAGTTATCTCGAATACAGTCGCGATAGACTAACAGGTCATAATCCAAAAGTGGGCGAAACTTTAGTTTATGAGTATCTATGTGTAGCTAATCCCTTTCTCATTCCATAAAGCACTTGATTGTTGAAAATAGACACTGTTTGTGCTACTTACAAGCAAAACAAGCTCGAGGAAGGATCGATCGCGAACAGCTCGAAAATGTGAATGCGTGGCGTGGGCGCGTAGCTCTTGGAGAGACTAACACGATGGTGTGGTCATGTCGTGAATCCGGTGAGGGAGAAGCGCGTAGCGAAGAGGATAAGACACTCTCTCTGTCTCTCTCTCTCAGACTCGTACGACACAGGATTAATGTTCAAAATAATGTTATCCCAAAAATGGTTCTAAGGTGACTTTTATACTTTAGTCACCTTAGCTCAAAAATGTACATGGGGTTCTCTTACTCATTATTACAAAGTGGGAACAAATCTGAGTCCTGACTAACTGATTAATCTTTACATAACCCAGACGAATGGATCAAAATGATAAGACGTCTTCGACATAAAATGGGAATTTGATATGCTTTACAAGATGGGCTCATTACAGCATTTGGACAAATGGGGCTCCAACACTCCCCCCTTCCTAATTCATGTCTACCACGTTATGATCGTCTTTGTCTTCAGTGTCGTTGTCGTCCTTCTTTGTTGATTTGATGTAGAAACGCATAATATCGCATAGACTCGCTTGCCATTACTAATGGGCCAAAAATTTTGGACTTGTACATGAAGAAGCCTGTATAAAATGCTTCTTCAAAGGTTTGGAGATGGTAGCTTGGCAGAAACATTAGCCGTCTGAAATAGGCATACAATACTGGCTCTGTAGGTGTCCCACTTAGATCGTATGACAGCTTTGAGATGCTTCTTTCGGTATTCATATACTCTGAAGTCTAGCTTTCTGAGAAGACTGTGAGACATGCCAAAAAGGTTTGAGCTATTTTACATAGCATCTTGCAGGATAGATCGGGAGAGCCTACGAATTCTGCAATGGCACTGTCGTGCTGTGACACGTACATAGTGGCAACGCATGCTACAAGATCTATCTTGTATTTTTTTAGATACATAATTATATTTCCTATAGTGTACATATGCATATTTAAGTATAATAATAAGCCTTCTATCTCATCCTATTATTTTTCTCAAGGGTAACCTATCCTTACTTTACCATCAGAAAATACTATGGGAAAAGCATCAATTGCTCCGCCTTTTTAACTTGGGGCAAAAAGCATTGATTCTTTATTTCTACTATTTCATTATCATCTCACACCCCAGCTAGATCCTATATCTAGGGTAAACTCCAATATATATATATTCTATGTATTTTTTATACTTTTCTTATATTTCTTTTTAAATAGCTACTAGGAGAGAATCAAATCCTAGTGGGACACTAGGTGGCATGATTTCAAAGATACACTTATTTTAATGTATTATTGCAAGCATGATTACAAAACTTTGTCAAGGAGCAATGTCATGCTTTCATATGGCATGAGGTGTCCTTTGGAATTAAATGAAAGTCTAGGCTAAGGAGACCACATGAAGACTTTTGCTGCCATAAATGGACCCTATTTTGATGAATTTTTTTACACAAGGTTCCAATCCGAATTGGAAAACGATTTTAAAATGAAAATCGTAGCTAATGAGCTGAAGTTTTTGCCCATATTTTTTCTTTTTATTTGGAGCCACGGTTGAGGAGATATGATCAAAATACTGGACCCCATTCTGCCCACATCATGCAGGGACAACTCATTTCCAACTTTTCCAATTCCTGTTCACACTGGCTCCTCTCTTCTTGTGTAAACCCTTGGGGGTTCCCTTCACCTATAAAAGGGGACCTCTTCTTCCTTGGAAGGAACTCAAGCATTCAAGCCATTGATGAGAGGAATTCTTGAGGGAGTGAGTAGTAATGCCTAATTGTACTTAACCATTAACATAAGCCCAAGCCTACACTTTCTCCTAGAGGACGACTAGCCATTCTTGTACGCTATCCTTGGAAGATTACCTCTAATCAAAGAAGGTCTTGCACTTGGCGTATCAATCAACGTTGAATTCTCCCCTCTTCTTCTCTCTCCATCAATAATGGTGCCAAAGTGTTTCTCAAGTAAGATGTGTTCTACATTGATGTTTTCTTGATTTCTTGTCGTTTTCTTTTTCATCTCTAATCCAACATACATATATATCTAATATCATCTCGTTAACCAAACCTATCTCTCTCACTCTTAGTAATTCGTCCTCTCTACAAATTCTAGGTTCTCTTTGCTTGGGAGGGAAACTCTCTTCTCTTCTCTTCCCTTCTCTTCTCTCATAACTACATTTTACACATACTAGAATTATCCTAGATGAATAACCCACATGATGATAATTTCTATCGCTTTCACTCTGTACGATCTATTAGAATTAACGTATGGATTAGCCGTAAAATAAACTTTCAACAACGTATAGTGTTTCTCTTTGGTCCAGAAAGGCTCAATGAAATACTTCTATCACCGGATCCCATTATACTACCTCTCATAGACTACAACTTTTCTTTTGACGTAAGCGTAGTTATCTTGCTATGAACCAGGAGGATTTGTATACACAATTAATTATAATCATAGCCTTGATGTTTTCATCTTTGTGTTATTTTGACATTTTCTTTTGTGCGTGTGAGTGCAAGAGAGAATGGGTGGGCTTCTTTGATTGTACTTCTTTCCAAACCCTAGTCTTCATGGCATCTATGGTTTAACTCCCTCATATAGTTTTTGTCGAGTTCTCTCACAAACTCTCACAGCCATAAGCCCGGTGCTTTCCTGGCAAGACCGCAAATATCTTGACATATTTTTGGTGAACCCGACACGAAACTGCCAGGGTGAGAGTTTGTGGGTAACCATGGGTGATCATGTTGAGCAATAGGGTATGCATTTTGACCCAACAACAATGCAAATGTTTCAAGCATTTGCAATGTTCATGCAACAACAACATGCCACTGAAAGAAGGGAGATTTCAACAACGAAGTCCATACAAGCGGTCGTCAACAGAATGGATCAATTCAATGGAAAAGATGTAACCAAGTACTTACGCGAGTATGTGAAGGAGATGGAGCTGCATCGTGTGTCAGAAGGTGAGATGATTCAAAGCTTTGAGCTAGTTGTTGCTCCAGAAATTAGGGAGCATGTTAGGGCAATTAAAGACGCGCATTGGAGAAATTGGGAAGAACTCAAAGTAGCTTTTAAGGAGGAATATTTCATGAAGGACTCTGAGAGAGTGACCAAAAGGACATTCTTAGAATGGGTAGTCAAGCCAAAGCAAGGACTATCAATAACAGAGCTACTTAGGGAATTTGAGTGGCGCTATGCACAACTCACAAGGACAGAAAGGGCCACACTAGATGCAAAGAAGACAGATCTTTTCTTACAAGCTACAGGTAAAGAGTTTCAAGAAAATTTGGAGCTTCTTCTTGAAGATAAAGATGCTGAGCAAGGACTAAAGACCGACTGGAATGAGGTTGAAGCTGCTGTCTCATTGCTTGCCAAACAACAAAGAAGAAGGGACAAGATGGTACTAAACACTACAAGTCCTTCCACCTCAACTCCTGACAAAAGGGTAAAGCCTACTTTTATTGCTCCTAAGTTTGATGAGTCCATGCTAGATGAGCTTGTGAAGGGAATGCGTGACTTGAAGGTGAAGCTTGCAAAGCTTGAAGAAAAAGGCCAACCATCAGGGCCACTTCCTAGGCAAAGACAACAGCCCAAAGAAGGGTTTGTTAATAGATGTATTTGGTGTGATAGTACAGACCATGTAAGAAGGGATTGTGATGATTTTAGTGATGCTTTGTCAAAAGATGGGGACACACACACACACACCTATCCATACACACTCTTGTGCTACATGCTTGTAGCATGAACCCTAATCACATAATCACAACACCATCATCATCACCATCACCATCACCATGCACAAAAGATGAGCATCACACCTCCACACCACTTGTAATTAAGGGTTGAAGGCACAATTTCAAGAAGAAGAAGGGGGGGACACACTCATGATATTCCTCGTCATCAACTCCCATCTCTCCATTATGCCCCCTACGATCTTGTTCCCTTTTCATTTTCCTGTCATACGCTACCTATTGTATTCATCTTTTGCAAGCAATCAACACACTCCATCTTGGTGCCATACTTTGTGTCGCTTTGAATACATCTTATTGTGAGTATGGTGTATGCTTGTTCCTTGCCATTTTTTTTCTCTTTTTGCTTATGTTAAGGTGTGCGGATTCGCCACCATACACACACACTCTCTCTCCCTCTCATATTCCTAAGCTTGTGAGAAGGGAGGCCTACACCAACAACTCTTGGCTTTGTGATGCAAATCCAACCAAGAGTCAAGCTTCAATGCATGCTCATCTCCTCTACCATTCTAATTACTAAGCTAAGCTATGCTAATATGAGCGATTATGTGAGGAGATGTACATCTTTCTCGTAAGAATACTCCTTCTTCCTGTCAATCTACTCTCATACCTCGCTAGCTCTCACCATCTTCGAAGGTGTGTGAGGTCTTGGGTCTGAGACCGTTGTCAGGAGTTTTTGGAACAAGGGATTGCGCATATGTACATACACATGCATGGTGCATCGAATAAAGGATTGCCCATTTTCCAGAGCCAGGTGGTTACATGGGGCCTGTAAAGAATGAGGATGCAAGAGAGCTACACAAGACAATCACAAAGCACACAGAGATGGAAAGCTTCTTCTTCTTCTTCTCAGAAAAGAGAGTACAAAATGACTAAGTGCTAAAGCTGAAAAGTAGCACATATGTACATGCGGTCACTAAGTGTGAACTCGCTAGAAGCGTACTAGGATGGCACTATAAGTGTAGTCCAGCTGTAGAATCACTGGCAGAGATCCTCCGTGTCGGTCACCTAACGCGCCAGTGAGTAAATGCCTTAAGCGGCCAAGACACGTAGTGGATGCCAGCTCAAGGTGTAGAGCTCGATATCTCAACACTCCCCCTCGAGCTCTGCATGTCGCAGAGTCCAAGCATAGTCCGAAAACGTCGAAGCTTCTCAGCTCCGAGGGCCTTGGTAAAGATATCCGCTATTTGCTCCTCTGTGCTGACGTAGACCAAGTCGATGTCGCCCGCCAACACTCGCTCTTGAATGTAGTGGTAATGGACCTCTATGTGTTTGGTCCTGGCATGGAACACTAGGTTCCTAGACAACTGCATGCTGCTGAGGTTCTCACAATGAATGAAAATCTGTTGGTCCACCTGCACTCCCAAGTCCTCAAGTAATGTGCGTAGCCAAGCTACCTCGCACGCCGCAATTGCTGCACCTCTGTACTCGGCCTCTGTGCTCGATAAAGCAACCGTAGGCTGCTTTTTGCTGCTCCAAGTAACAGCACTAGCACTCCCAAAAGAGAGCATGAAGCCACTCGTAGATCTCCTATCAACAATGCTACTTGCCCAATCTGCATCTGTATACCCATACAATGCTAATGGTGCATCTGCTGCATACAACAATGCGTAGTCAAGAGTCCCTTGCACATACCTAAGTGTGCGTCGTACTCCATCCAAATGTGGCTTCCTCGGAAGCTGCATGAACTGACTCTCCAAGCCTACTGTGTAGCTCAAGTCTGGCCTCGTGATAGTCAAGTAGATTAGACTACCCACAATCTTCCTGTACATGTTGACATCCTCAACAACATCACCCTTCTCTGCACTCAGCTTTGCATTCACATCCAAGGGAATAGAAATTGGCTTACAATCAGCCATACCATACTTTGACAACATGTCCAAATCATACTGTCTCTGTGATAGCCATACACCCTCTGGAGTCCTGATCACCTCAATGCCAAGAAAGTAGCGCAACTCACCTAAATCTTTCATTTCAAACTCCTATTTGAGAAGACCCTTCACATGGTCAATCTCCATAGCATTGTCACCAACAATAATAAGGTCATCTACATATATGGTAATGACCACAATCCCCACATCACTCTCACGTACATAGAGTGAATGATCAGCATGAGCTCTCCTAAAACCAATACGGACAAGATACTTGGCAATCCTGTCATACCATGCTCTAGAGCCCTGCTTCAAACCATACAAAGCTTTCAGAAGTTTGCATACATAATCTGGGTAACCTGGATCGACATAACCAGGTGGCTGATCCATATACACTTCCTCTTGCAACTCACCATTCAAGAAGGCATTCTTTACATCCATTTGATGCATAATCCATCCTCTAGATGCAACCACTGCTATGACAGCTCTCACAGTCGTCATCTTTGCCACTGGAGCAAAGGTCTCCTCATAGTCTATGCCATACGTCTGTGCATAACCCTTTGCGACCAGCCTTGCCTTGTGACGCTCAATGTTACCATCAGCCTTATGCTTGGTTTTATACACCCATTTACAGCCAATAGCTTTCTTGCCACTTGGCAATGGCACCAACTCCCATGTGTCGTTTGCTTCCAATGCGTCCATCTCTTCATTCATTGCATCATCCCAATGCACATTTCCAACTGCATCCTCAAAACATGTGGGCTCAGGTAACGCTCTCCCTCTCTCTCTCTCTCTCTCTCTCTCTCTCTCTCTCTCTCTCTCTCTCTCTCTCTCTCTTTCTTCTCACACACACACACACACACACACACACACACACACACACACACACACACGAGGAGAGGAAGGAGAGCCAGGTATGCTCCTTCCCTCTCCTCACTCTCATGTTCCCTTCCCCTCTTTCTCTCTCCCTCTCTCTCTCACACACACACACACACACACACATAGTGTTTTTGAGAGAGAGAGAGAGAGAGAGAGAGAGAGAGAGAGAAAGAGTACAAACATAAACAAAAATGCACACACACATACATAAACAAAGAATGCACACACACATTGAAAGAGGAAAAGAGAGAGAGAGAGCATGCATAAACAAAAAACGCACACATTGAGAGAGGAAAAGAGAGAGAGAACATGCATAAACAAAAAACACACACATTGAGAGAGGAAAAGAGAGAGAAAACATGCATAAACAAAAAAACGCACACACATTGAGAGAGAAAGAGAGAGAAACTAATTTAACGTCGTAGGAAACTAATTAAAATTAAAAGGCCTAAAGATCTAGCCGACGAGGAGTTGAACTCAAGACCTATTATTCAAGAGGGAAATGGCATAACCAATCTATCATACTTGGCATGGGTGATAGAAAGGTTATACCATTTATCTCTTTTTATTGGCACACACATCCACACACGCGCACACACACAAGAAGAAGAGAGTTATAACGTCGTAGGAAACTATCCTAAAAGACGTTAAAGATTAGGTTAGATGTAGACTTAGGTTAAATTAGATTTAGGTTTATTTAAGTTAAATTAGATTAGATTTAGGTTTATTTTTAGTTAGATTTACGTTTATTTATGCTAGATTTAGATTTACGTTATATTAGATTAGATTTAGGTCTCCATAGACTGCGATGCCTGCATGAAACAGGTGAAGAAAGCCCTCAATGGAATATAGGGTATTGTTGCCTTCACTCATGGTGGGCTCCGTCGATCCAAAAGTACTGGTGAAATGTCTTCGGAAGATAGGGAAGAAGGTGGATCTTCAGAGCAGCAAGAGTCACTACATCCTCGACAATGACCATCTAGACAACCTCTAGTCATTCAACAGCAACTTCAAAGTTAGTAACAAGAGCAAGAACGGTCCAAAGGGCCAATTGCTGTCATCAGATGTGGATGGAGATAAGGCAGCGTCACCGCCGGAAGTTAACTCTCACATCTTTAGTGATGAGAATGCCAACTCTTGCCGAGTTATGTGAAAAATTATGTGTTAAATCAGTTTTAAGGTTCTTATAATCCCTGTTAGTTTAGTTCTTTGTTTTTAATATAACATAATTTACGCTAGATTTAGATTTATGTTATATTAGATTAGACTTAGGTTTATTCAGGTTTACCCACACACACACACAAGAAGAAGAGAGTTTTAACGTCGTAAGAAACTATCCCAAAATTAAAGACGTTAAAGATTAGGTTAGATGTAGACTTACGTTAAATTAGATTTAGGTTTATTTTTAGTTAGATTTACGTTTATTTAGATTTACGTTTATTTAGATTTACGCTTATTTACGTTAGATCGAGTCCACGCAAGAATTACTTACGGTTTAGGGTTTAGAGTTAGACGAACAATGAAAAGATCTACTGTGAAAAGATGTTAAGATGGTGTGAAGTGCTACAGCTAGAGAAGAGGCAAAGGGGTTTTGTCCACTACATGCAGTATCATGTAGACGTGGGTCTATAGATTTCTTGTACCCACAAATATAGGTATTGACCAATAAAGACGAGATTATAACCCGGTGGTTCTGATCCCCGTGCACCTCTAGACCGAGGTGTGCGGGGATTGGACATGACTAGAGAATGTGAGGTAGAGAGAGAGAGAGAGAGAGAGAGAGAGAGAGAGAGAGAGATAAGACGAAGAATGCCAATAGAATATTAAATTTTTTGTCCAGGTTATAAGATTTTTATCCTCATTATGAGTAGTGACGAGGATGTGGGACCGTCCAACCGAAACACCTATCTCTCAACGAGGGTCTTATGTCCTTGTAATCAATGCAAGCATGCTATGCGACAGACAAGACGTGTTTCTTTGCAGCACGTTCGCGAATTTGGCGAGTTCGATCCATCTATTATAGATCGAGTTGTTGCCAATTATAACTCGTCGGACTCTGACGCTGGCCAACAAGCAGCAATCTTGCAACCCAATAGACGTGTTCGCAGGCGCTTTGGTCAAGCAGCATATGTGAGGCCACAAGATGTAGCCTCTGACAGCTCGGGGGATGATCATGCAGAGCACATTCCCAACGAGGCAATGTTTGAGCCCGAGATTGATGAAATGATTGAGACGATCATGGATTGAGAAAGGCTTATCTATGATGATATGAAAAGTGAAGCCGATACGCCATTGTATAATGGAGCACGTATGTTTAGATTGAAAGCACTCCTGGTTCTTCTCAACATGCAGGCAAAGTTTGGATGGAGTGACACTAGCGTCACAACGCTTTTCAGGTGATCTATTACAATTAGTTTACTTTAATAAAACTCTAAATGTATAATGATCTGATAGATTTTTACACGAGTGTATCGTATTTTTATGTTGTGTAGATTGCTTAAAGAGCACATACTACCAGCTGACAATGTGATGCCAGATTCCCGAGATGAAGCAAGAAAGATTTTGCGAAACTTGGGGATGGATTACAATTCTATCCACGCTTGTCCTAATGACTGCATTCTTTTCAGAGGGAAAAACATAGACATGGAGAAGTGTCCGAAATGTGATTCCAAAAGATATGGAGTAGATCTCCACGGGACAAAAATTCCACAAAAGGTTTTGCGACATTTTCCTCTGCTTCCTCGCATCAAGCATTTCTTTGAATGTAAGTCCATGGCCGCCCTAGCATCATGGCATGAGGAGAATAAATCTTCGGATGGTGTGCTACGAATTCTTGCAGATTGCGCAGCCTGGAAACATATAGATGGAACATGGTCGGATTTTGCCAGGGAAGCTCGAAATTTGCGCTTAGGCCTGGCTATGGATGGCGTAAATCCATTTGCTCAAAGATCAACATCTTACAGTGTATGGCCCGTTGTCATCGTCAACTACAACATTCCCCCATGGTTGACTACGAAGAAGGGGCACCTATGGCTAAGCTTGATTGTGCCAGGGCGATATAAAGTGGAGAATATGGGTGTGTATCTTCGTCCACTATTGGAAGAGCTACAACAATTGTGGATTGGCATAGAGGTGGTGGATATGAGCCGACACACAGGACGACGGAATGCTTTGATCAGAGGCATTCTAATGTGGACCATGCATGACTATCCCGGGCTAACAGAATGCTCAGGTGATCTATTGAAACTCCTCACTCAGACACTGTAAATCTTGTTTTTTCCCATAGTTGATCTATTATCATGTGTATACATGCAGGGCTTCAAACAAGTGGATACAGAGCATGTGTCACATCTGGACCTAGACTGAATGCACGTAGGGCGCCCTCACTGAAGAAGCAAATCTACGAAGTTCATCAAGCGTATCTTCCAGAGAATCATGTGTTACGCGACGACTTTTTGGGAAGAGAGCCACCAAGGATGTCTGCAGAAGCATGGTTAGAGCAGAAGGAGATGTGCGATGACGGATTGCCTCCAGGGATGAAGAGACTATCTCTATGGTACGAGTTACCATACTAGCCCTGACTCATGATCAATCACTTGCTCGATCCAATGTACATATTCAAGAATGTGGGTAATCTACTATGGGACCATCTGACCGGCAAGAAAGATACTTTGGGAGCCAGAGTTGACCTTAGAAATGTGGATCGTATGGAGCAATATTGGCCGCAAACAGCGTCTAATGGATCGATAAAACTCCCTAAAGCACCATGGATTTTCACAGGAGCCCAAGAACGCAAAGTAAAAGAGACCATTCGATCTTTGCGGACCCCCACTGGCGTAATGCACTCGCTCCGAACGTGTTTTACTAAAGAAGGAAAGCTTACCGGTTTGAAGTCACACGATTGGCATAAAATGTGTCAGGTACGTTCATAGTGGACTTTAATATCATTGCTGCACATACTTTACAGTTTATTTTACTTGTTGCCATTGAGGGATGTTTGTCTCTCAACATTCGTAACACAATCTACAAACTTGCAAAGCTGGTGCAATGGATCTCACAAAAGGAGATCAACGTAGACTCCATACCATTTGCCAAACTAAATGCTGCGGAGCTTGTGTGCATGTTTGAGGAACATTTTCCTACTACCATGCTAACCATTCAGGTGCATCTTCTTGTTCACATAGTTGATGAGGTGGAAATAGCTGGCGCAGTTCATTCCAAATGGATGTTCTTCTTAGAACGTTTCATGAAAACGCTTAAGGGATATGTGTGCCTACCAACATTCATGAGCTTAAGATGGTTGCACAACCAATTGAAAAGCGCACAACAATGCGGTGACGAAGTGACTGAGGAAGAGTGGGAGTACTCTCGGGGTTGCGCGACCAAGGTAAGTTTGCAATGTACGACTAGCTAGTGACTTTATTTCTAAACGTTTGAACGGCCACTCATAATCTTTGTTCATTGTAGTATAAGTCATACACAACATCATGGTGTAAAGGTCGACATTTTAGGGTGGAACGGATCGACAAAAAGCGTTTTACTCAAGATTGTGGAATCATGGCAAAATTTGAACACTCTAGTCGACGACGTTCCTCTGATGCAGATCCTATGGTGGCGGAACTCACTTACTTCGGCACGCTACAAGAGATTTTGAGGATCGATTACAGAGGAACTTTTGTCGACTTGTTTGACATGCAATGGTTCAAGATAATCATGGAGGGTCGCAACGCTACTGTGCGTAGAGGAGAGTCTGGTTTTCTTGAGGTGGATTCTACTAAGAAATGGACTGACCTAAGAGACACTTTCGTACTACCCAAGCATTGTGAACAAGTAAGTATGTAAATAGTTAACATCCCCCTTTTACAAGTTATGTGCTTGAAAGCTCTCATGTAAGTTATGTGGCTCTGGTAGGTAATATTTCATCCTACAAAGTCTACATCAAACTAATGGTACGTCATAGAGGTAGCCCCTCGTAGTGCAAGGACGTATGAAGGCTACCATGTGCCAATCACAACGGCATCAATGGAGGAGATCAGAGAAGATGCTCAATCAGAAGCCGCTGCGGTGGTGCCAGACGAGCATCAAGATGCTACTACTCTATATGGGGTGCATGCAGAGGAGCTAAAAAATGAAACAGAGGATATGTGTTTAAACGGAGAGCTCTATATAGATATAGGAAGTTATGCTGAGTTATGCGAGGATGAGAGAGAGATCTCTTAAAGCCACAAATATTGTATTTGAACAATTTTGCTCCGTGTTGTAAAAGCTCTGGCTCTCTAAGTACTTTCCATGGTGTATAACGCTCTTTTCTACTCGCGCTCACATCTTTTGATTGAAAATTTTGAGTTTTCGACTTGCCTCTTCTATCACTCAATTCATTGCGTCATTGTATTTATATGCGTCATTACGTCATTGTATTTAATGGTCTTTGCGTAATTGTCTACTCTATTCATTCAATATTAAGTTTAAATATTCGTGTGTTTAATGTAGGTATGGATGATGAGGAGTTTCTTTCTTCTTTGTCACCGTAGCAGAGACAGTGGTACGTGGAGCGTCATCGCTCTGACGCATCATCGCGCGTTCCTACTCCATCCTCATCTCCCTCTCTTTCGGAGCATTCGGCGCGCTCCGAAGCTTCGGTGTGGACGAGACGATCTTTACACTCATCTAGACACTGGCGCTCTAGTGGTGGAGGTGGCGGTTGTTGTGGGGATTCCGCCGCCGATGCCTCCACACCACCTCGTGTTCGACGAGGCTCTTTACCCTCCCCTTCTTTGCCCGCCCCCACACCAGCCACAGCATCGCCATCTACGCCAGGTTTTGCGCGGCTGACTGTTCCTAGAAGCTACACACCTCTACCTACTCCGCCAGGAGCCACCCCACTCGACACTCCTCGCTTCGGGGCCCAGACGCCGGTGGAGACACCTGACGTCCGTACCCCCATCGACACGCTACTAGAGACCCCTGCCGGGACACCCAGGTTCACGCGTCACCGGCCAGAGGGCTTGCCTTACTCCGTCGACTTCAGCGGCGGCATCATCATGGATGATGACGGCAAGAAGGTGATCTCGTGCATGCGTGGTCTTTGCTCTCAGCTATTTAAACACTACATACTAAACAAATGGAGTGAAGTACCAAGTGATTTAAAAGCTAGAGTCATCAGCATACTTCATGATGAGTTTCCCGTTCCAACACGGGATCAGCGCTTCAATGAAGACCTGATGAAGATTCGAATGTGCGAATACTGCAAACACAAGCATTCCGAAGTGCAAGAAGCAATCAAGCATGGGTGGAACAGGCCAGATTGGCTGGCCAAAGAAGATTGGAAGAATGCGAAGAAAGCAGCGCGCGAGAATCCCAACAAGTGGAAGCAACAAAAGGATGCAGCCAGAGCGCGAGTAGAGGCAGGGAGCTCGCACCACTTGGGGAGCGGTGGATGGGCATCATTTGAGGCTGATTTTGTAAGTGTTTTTGCATTGCTCTTTATGTTCGATAGTTTAGGGTTTATGAGTTTTTTAATTCTAACATAATGAAATCTTTGTATGTTTTGATAGTGGTCGATGACAGGACGTGATCCCACACCGTACGAGTGCGAGTACACAGGCAGGAAGGGCTTAAACACCTTGATGGACATTCTCAGTTCTCGCGGCGGCATGGTTAGTATTAGGGTTTACTCTTTTCTATTTTTTGTATTGTTTTATAAATTTCGTTATATGTTTATACTTACTGAAAGCTGTCTTATTGTCTTTTTTTGCAGAATCCGATAGATACGTCGCTTGGACGCGATGAGACGTCTGACTAGACGACGTCAGTTTAGCCGTAGCTAGATAGCATTAGTTTAGGGTTTCTCATAGCTTATGTATCATGGGACGGATTTTATACGTCTTTTTGAACCATGTATATTATTACATTTGTCACCGCAGTTCATTTTGCCAATCAATTCTTTATGCCTATGATGTTGTACAATTGTCATTATTACATTTGCCAATCAATTCATTTTGCCTATGATGTGTACAATTGTCAATTTTACGCTTGTCAATTTTGCAAACAATGCGTCTTGTGGGTGACTATTTTGGGTCTATTATCTACCTTTGCACTTTTTTTAAAAAGTGAATCAAGTACAATATGGTTGATGGGTGGCAGGGCATTCAATGCCCTGTCACCAAAAAAAAAATCTCTCGGGCGTCGCTATAACCGTCGCTATTTATGGCTCTGGAGCATCGCTATAAGCGTCGCTATAGACTTATGTGTAAACGTCGCTATAACCGTAGCTATGACCGCCGCTATGAGCGTCTCTATATAGCGACGCTTATAGCGATGCCTATAGCGTCACATATAGCAACGCTCTCGTAGCGACGCTATTAGCGACGGTTTTAGCGACGCCAGGGGTTATAAAAACCCAGTGTATTTCCATCGCTAACAGCGTCACAAGAGCACACAACCTCTTGTAGTGAAACTTTGATGATAGGTCTACAGAATGGTAAAAATTCAACTTTTTTGTACCTATTTCTTTTGGCAAAACAAAAAATAGTGAGTGAGAAGCAATCATATGTTCTTATCACCAACCCACTGAAGTTAACTAGGGAATTTATCTCAAGTCCTACAAAAATCCCTAATCTTATTTTTATGCAACAAAACGTAAGAAATGATTGTTTTGATGAAAATGCACTAGTCCATCAACTTTGGAGGCTTGGTGTGACCAAAAGATGAGAAATTTTACAAGTTTCTTATTTTTTCCATGTGTAGTAGGCCTTGAACTATAACCTCATGAAAGGATTTTACAAAATGAGTGGATCTACTATGGTTTTGGAGGTTTTTTTCAAAACCCTGAAAGGACACTTTTATGTCCTGTTAAGTTACCAACCTAGTGTTAAGGTACTACCTTACAAAAATCACGTAGTGAATTTAAGCAAGTTATTCACTAAAGGAACCCCACACCAATAGTCCCAGTGAAAATATACCAGGGAACTAGCAACACGCATAAACAACCATTTTTGTGTGTGTGCGTGTCAGTACCAGTAGCAGCATATTCTAGCAATACCAATAAGTACCGATGTAGGTGTGCATGATTTACTTGATGATAAAAGGGCTGAAAATGAGCAGGCTAGAGGTATGCCAAAATGGCAGGTGCATACATTGTGTGATAGTAAATTGGATGCACCTTTGTCTAAGCGTACTCGTTCAGGTTCTCACCATGCATCTTATGCATCAGATTGTTATGCTTTGGACGTGTCTAGTCAATTGCGATGTTGAGGAGCCTTTATCTTTTGATGAAGTACAAATTCAAAAGCAGTCAAAATATGATGCACTTATAGAAAGTGACACATGGACTTTATGTGATTTTCCTCTTGCAAAAAAGGCCATTGGTATGAAGTGGGTTTACAAGTTAAAACGCAAGCTATATGGTGAGATTGATCACTATAAGGCTTGACTTGTTGCAAAGGTTTATGCACAGCAAAAAGCCATAGATTATGAAGAGACCTTTGTGTCCAATTGTCGTATGACTAATGTGCATTTTCTATGTGTATTGGCAACTCATTTTGGTTGGGATGTACATAAGTTAGAAATTGTTACCGCTTTCTTGAATGGTGACATATTTGAGGAATTATATGTAATGGAGCCTTGTGGTTTTGTCAAGAAAGAACAAGAAAATAAAGAGCGCGGATGTAAGAAAACTTTGTATGGATTGAAGCAATCTCCTCATGCTTGGTATGAGAAAGCTGATACTCATATGGTCAAATGAGGCTTTCGTAAGAGTCCAACAAAAAGCACATTGTATGTAAAGAGTGGTGGTGATGCACTTCTCATTGTTGTTCTCTATGTGGATGATTTGCTAATAACTGGACCAAATGATAGATATATTGCTGAATTTAAGGCTAATTTGAATGCTACTTTCAAGATTAAAGATTGGGGTTGTTGCATCACTACTTAATTATACAGTTTAAGCAGTGTGATGGTGGTATTTCTTTGTGTCAAACAAGTTACATTCAGACATTGTTATGTAAGTTTGGACTTGTGGATTGCAAACTTATTTCCATTCCCATGGAAACAAGCTTAAAATTGAGTCTTCATGATGATGGTGATCCTGCCGATGTCACTCTTTATCAAACTGCTGTTTGTTGCCTTATTTATGTATGCAACACAAGGACGCATATTCAGTTTGTAGTCTCACATGATGTCACCAGATTTATGCATAGCCTTGGGTCTAAGCATTGACAAACTGTCAAGAGGATTTATTTTTCTCTTCTTGAATGACACTTTACATCTTGGCTTGTTTTATCCGAAGGGAGATCAATATTGTCGTCAAATTTACATGCTTTTTTCGAACTCAGATTGGGTTGGTTGTTTTGATATGCAAGTGTCCATGAGTGGTTTTTTTTTCATGCTCTCAACAATTCATGCATATCATGGTTGAGCAAGAAGAAACCTACTTTGGCCACTTCCAGTTGTAAGGTGAGTATACGGCATGGCAGTCTTCACAGCTACAATTGAGTGTGTATGGCTCATGAGATGCCTTACGGATCATTTGAATGTTGGTTAAGACATTGCCAACACTATCTACACTGACGGACAGGGTGCATTGGTAGTTATGAGGAACCCAATTTTTCATGCTCGCACAAAGCACATTGAGGTGCATTACCACTATGTCAGTGAGAGGCTCTCAGTAGGAGAGATCATCTTTGCTTATGTGCAAACACAGGAAAACCTTGCAGATCTTCTCACAAAGGCATTATCTCATGAGAAGTTCTAAGCTTTTTGCAAAGATTTGGACCGACTCTCCTTTGTGGAGTTATCATGTCCTCACAGGGCATGGCACATCCATATACTCTATGTGCGCAGCTCTTGTTCACCGCATCACTCCCAAGGGGATTTGTTACCATATACATGTGGCAATGATGTGTGAACACACTTAGGACCTTCGGGGCATTTTTTCTTACACTAAGAGGTTTTTCCCCTTGTGCATTGTATATATGCCCATCACTCTAGGGCTATCTCATCTTTCCATTGCACACTAATACACTCTCTAATGTGTACCTTGAGCTTCCTTCATCTTCTCCAACCTGTGCGTGTTTTCTTGCAACCCTAATTCCAACAGAAGCAATACACACACACACATGTGCATTGTACTGATCCAACTATGCTCAAAGAACATCTCACAAAAAGAGAGCTCAATACATGAGTACAATATCATAGATGACTCAATGAGGGATGCAGAGAGAGGGCATCTCTCCAAATGCAATCATGTACATGTGCACCTTGAAAGAATGTGATATTACACAAGATGCTGATATGGGAAAAATATTTCACAATGATATGGTTATTCATGGGTTGTTGACCGAAAACGTCATGCTTGGCACTCGCTTGGTCAAGATGTATGCCAAATGTGGCAATGATTATAAAAGAGTTATGTACACATGGGTAAATATATTCATGACAATATCATTATGAGGAATCTTGGGGTTTTATGTGTGTGTAGGAGTGAGCTTGAGAAAAACTATAGAATTGGACATTCGAAAGAGCAAGCGGGACATGAATCTCACTTTCAAGTTACCACCTTGCTTGCAGCACTACCAAACACCTGACAATCCTTTATTTCAACTCATTCTAAAAATGGATCATTGACAAGCAATGAGTTATTTGCCCTCATACGCCATGAAGACCAGCTTTGTGGACAAACTATTCCCTCCATGCCCTCATCACCTCAAGCATTATTGGCTGGTGTCACAAGGTACAATCAACGGGGCAGATTTCGTCCAATGGATGCCCTTAATGGCCACAATATCAGACCATTTTCATATAATAGATTCATTAATGACAACGGATTTGCCTTTCAAAACCATAGAAGTGATGTTCCCTTGCAACAATGTTTCTACGAATGTACCCACATGCAATTTCTACAAACCAGTAACAATGTTTCTACGAATGTACCCACATGCAATTTCTACAAACGACGAGCGCATATGGAACATGACTGTCATACAAAACGGCATGTGCAAGGCCGTTCTCTTGTAGTACGCTTAAGCTTTATGATTATCCAATGGAAGATAACATGCCAATATCCCAGCTTTTCACAGCTACAGCATCTAGTGCGTCTATGGATGATCTCATATGGTACCTTGATACTGGTGCAACACATAATATGATTGGGAACCTTCCGTGGCTACATCACTACACTCCCTTATCTCACCAAATGGAAGTACGTCTCGTTGATATTGGCCTTTATACAACTCAAGGTCATGGTACAATCAAATTAAAGCTACCTTCTGGAGATGTTACAGTCATCTCTCAAGTCTATGATTTTCCAATGCCTTGCCAAGAATCTTCTTTCAATCAATGAGCTGAATTTGAATGGTTCCTCTAATGCGTTTTTCCATCAATATTGTATTATTAAAGCAACAATCCAGCATTGTAGACAAACTCAACTTATATGCAGACAAGAAGTACGTCTTTATCCACTAGGAGTCATACATATTCAGCCTGAGATGCAAACCAATGCCATTACTTTGGAAGACCAGAACACCAGCACTGTGCGGTGGCATTATCGACTTGGTCATCCACATGTGCAAGCAATGAAGACACTAAATCGTTTTCACATGGTTAATGGCTTCACTCCTACAATTACAACAATTGATCTATGTGAAGCATGCATTTATGGAAAGCTTTGTCGAAAAAAAATCCGCAAATCCAAGACAAAGACAACACGAGTTCTTGAGCTGGTTCACTCAAATATTTGCAGCCCCATCTAGCTTGCTTTTCTCATGGGCAACCCCTACTACCTTACTTCCATTGATGATTACTCAAAATGTATAAACACATATATTTTCTAAAGCAAAAATCTGAAGTTTTTACTAAATTTCAACGTTTTGTTAGCTTTGTTGAGAGACAAACACAGAAACAATTACAGATTATCAGGACCAAAATAGTGGTGAGTACATTTCCAATAAGTTCAAAGATTTTTGCCAAGAAAAGGGTATTCAACATCAGTTCACAATTCCTTATACGCCATAATAGAGTTCACTGGCAGAGCGCAAGAATCAAACAGTCAATAATTCAGCTCAAGTGTTGTTACTTGTTGCTGGATTACCTCTGCAATACTGGGAGTAAGCTGTAGCCACTACTTCCTACTTACAAAATAGACTTCCAAGTTGTATGCTTCCCAATGTGACCCCATATCAGCGATGGTTTTGTACCAAACCTGATATTTTTAATCTCGAAATTTTTGGCACACCATGTTACTCTTGGATTCCTGAAGAAAATGCCATAAATTTTCTTTGAGAGCCGAACAATTTGTATTTGTGGGATATGGTGAGATCCTTGGCATCAAATGATATCGACTTTATAACCCAACAACCTGTCAATTTTTATCTAGTCGAGATGTTGTGTTTGATTAGAACAACCTCCTTCACCTTAGAGATCAAAGCTCTTCCACTTGGCTGCCTTCTTTAATGGGCGATACTCCTTCTACTTCACCCAAATCTTCTACTGAAGCACCCTCAATCTCTTGGTGGACTTGTGATGAAGAGCCTCCTCCCATTGTTGTAACCCCACCTAATCATCCTCCTCAACAACCTCCTGCACCACTCTATCATGCAACTCCAGTTTAGGTTCCTCCCTTGTAGACTCCTCTACACAACTCAGAGCCTTCTGCTCTTGGTCGATTGCTGACAATTCCTCAAAGATAGCTCAATCTAGACCAACATAATTATACACATATACTATATCCAACCCCTATGCATACAAGACGACATATACCACCATTAGATGTTGAAGCTTCTCCCTCTTCCGCTAGGTGTTTATCTACATCTGAGAACTCAACATCTGATCTATCTTCTCCCGTGCTTCATAATCAACGCTACCGCACGGTCTCAATGATATTATGCAGGGTAGTCTTGATGATGCTGACCATCACTTGCGACTTGATAATCCTTTTAACCACCTTGAATCTACTCTACACATTGAAGGTACAGTTCGTGTTGCTGAGGTTTTATCCTCTCACAAAGAACCCCAATGGCAATTAGCCATGGAATCAAAAATTGCCTTTCTTTGATCCAACCACACCTGGATATTAGCTCCACTTTCACATAACCGTCAAGCCATCAGTTATCGTTAGTGTCTTCGACAAAAATACAATCTTGATGGGACAGTGGCTTGTTACAAGGCTTGTTTAGTAGCTCGTGGATTCAATCAGGAATATGGTGTTGACTACATACATTTTCTCCTACCCTTCAGTTGTCCACATATATTTAGGGTTCTTCTTGCAAATTGGTACCCATCTTGATCTTGAAATGCATCAGATGGATGTGGAAACGGCTTTCCTTAATGGCTTCATTGATATCTCAATATATATGCAGCAGCCCCCTCACTTTGTTGATCCTCAGTTTCCTAATCACTTTCGTCATTTATATCTCTCTATTTATGGATTGAAGCAGTCTCCACAACTTTGGAATTCTTGATTCAATACCTTCATGCATTAACAAGGTTTTACTAGACTGATTAGTGTGTCAGTCTATATCCGGAATTCTCATGGTGCCTACCTAATCCTGGCCCTATATGTAGATGACATACTCATACTTGCCTCAACTATGAACTTGATGGCTCAACTCAAGCATGAATTATCAACGGCCTTCCACATGACCGATGGGGGAAAATTGTCCTACATTCTCGGCATGGAAGTCCATCGACATCGTCCTTCTAGGACTCTAAATTTTATCTCAAAGAAAATATACAGTTGACATTCTTATAAAATTTAATCTTGGTGTCATTCAAGACTGTACTACTCCATTACCAAGTAGCTATAAGGCAATACTAGGAGGACTAAAAGTTTCTAAAGCTGGGTCAAGAGCTCAAAAGCGTCAAGCTAAAGGTGTATGCTAGGTAGCATAAGATACCTAGTTACATGCACTAGGTCAGACATAACCTTTGCATCAAGACTGTTATCTCGTTTTATGCATAATCTAACATCACATCATGCCATTACTCCATTACATTGCAAAAACATACAACCTTGGAATTACCTTTTGTGTGGATCACTCAAATCCTCTCCGTGTAGAAGGCTACAGTGATGCAAATTGGGGGTCAAATAAGCAAACTTGTTTATCTATTGGAGGATATGTTTTACTTTAGCAGGAGGTGTCGTCTCTTAATAAACCAAGAGACAACAAATTGTATGAAGCTGTAATAGATGCTGCAAAAGAAGTAGTTTGGTTAGGCAACCTACTTGAAGAACTTAGCATCAACATTTCGAAACCTCATTAAATTTATTGTGATAGCTCTGCTGCAATCGACTCAGCAAAGAAAGCAAAACAATCAGAAAAGCTAAAGCATATGTGTTGGAATTAGGGTTGCAGAGAAACACACACAGCCTGGAGAAGACGAAGGAAGCTAAGGGCACACAATGGAGAGTGTACTACTTCGTGTGCAATGGAAAGATAGATAGCCCTAGAGTGATGGGCGTATATACAATGCACGGGGGAAAAACCTCCTAAAGAGGGAAAAAAATGCCCCGGCGGTCCTAGTGTGTTCACACACATCACTACCACATGTATATGGTAACAAATTAGGGTTGCAGAGAAACACACACAACTTGGAGAAGACGAAGGAAGCTCAAGGCACACAATGGAGAGTGTATTACTTCGTGTGCAATGGAAAGATAGATAGCCCTAGAGTGATGGGCGTATATACAATGCACGGGGGAAAAAACCTCCTAAAGAGGGAAAAAATGCCCCGGCGGTCCTAGTGTGTTCACACACATCACTACCACATGTATATGGTAACAAATCCCCCCTGGAGTGATGCGGTGAACGAGAGCTGGCACATGAGTAAAGGGAAGTGCCATGCCCTGAGGACAAGATCAGTCCACAAAGGGGAGTAAGCCCAAAGCTTTGCGGAAAGCTTCAAGCTTCTCACGAGACAATGCCTTTGTGAAAAGATCTGCAAGGTTGTCCTGTGTTGGCACATAAGCCAAGCTGATCTCTCCTGCTGAGAGCCTCTCCCTGACATAGTGGTAATGCACCTCAATGTGCTTTGTGCGAGCATGAAAAATTGGGTTCCTCACAACTGCCAATGCGCTCTGACTGTCAGTGTAGATAGTGTTGGCAGTGTCCTGTCCAACACCCAAATCAGCCATAAGGCGTCTGAGCCATACACACTCAACCGTAGCTGTGAAGACTGCCCTGTACTCAGCCTCACAACTCGAAGTGGCCACAATAGGTTGCTTCTTGCTCAACCATGATATACATGAACTTCCAAGCATGAAACAAAAACCTGATGTGGACACTCGCGTGTCAAAACAACCAGCCCAATCTGAGTCCGAAAAAGCATGTAAGTCTGGCGGCAATGATCCCTCCTTGGGATAAAACAAGCCAAGATGTAAAGTGCTACTAAGGTAGCGAAAAATCCTCTTGACAGCCTGCCAATTCTTAGACCCTGGGCTATGCATAAATCTGTTGACCTATGAGACTGCAAACTGAATATCCGGTCTCGTGTTGCATACATAAATGAGGCAGCCAACAGCAGTTTGGTAAAGAGTGACATCAGCAGGATCGCCAGCTCATGTAGATTCAACTTCAAACCTGTTTCCATGGGAGTGGCAATAGGTTTGCAATCCTCAAGTCCAAACTTACATAGCAATGTCTCTATGTAACTTTTCTGACACAAGGCAATACCACCATCACACTGCTTAAACTGTATACCCAAATAATGATGCAACAACCCCAAATCTTTCATCTTGAAAGTAGCATTCAAATCAGCCTTAAATTCAGCAATATGTCTCTCATTTGGTCCAGTGATCAGCAAATCATCAACATAAAGAACCACGATGAGAAATACATCACCCTCACGCTTTACATACAATGTGCTTTTTGTTGGACTGTTACGAAAGCCTTGTTTGACCAAATGAGTGTCAGCTTTCTCATACCAAGCACGAGGAGATTGTTTCAACCCATACAAAGCCTTGTTACATTTGCACACTTTGTCCTCTTGTCCTTTTATGACAAAACCGCGAGGCTGCGCTACATAAACTTCCTCAAATATGTCACCATTGAAGAAAGCAGTAACAATGTCTGATTGATGTACATCCCAACCAAAATGAGCGGCCAATGCACATAGAAAACGCACAGCAGTCATACGACAAGTGGGAGAAAAAGTCTCTTCATAATCTATGCCTTTTTGCTGTGCATAACCCTTTGCAACAAGTCGAGCCTTATGGCGATCGATCTCACCATCCGGCTTGCGTTTCAACTTGTAAACCCACTTAGTACCAATGGCCTTTTTGCCAAGAGGCAAATCACATAAAGTCCATGTGTCATTTTCTATAAGTGCATCATATTCTGATTGCATGGTAGCCATCCAATTTTCTGAATTCTGTGCTTCATCAAAAGTCAGAGGCTCCTCAACATCATGTAAGCTAGACACAGCCAAAGCATAACAATCTGATGCATAAGATGCATGGCGAGAGCCTGAACGAGTACGACTAGACAAAGGTGCATCCAATTTACTGTCACGCAAAGTGTGCACCAGCCATTTTGGCATACCTCTAGCCTGCTCATTTTCAGCCCTTTCCTCATCAAGTACATCATGTACATCTGCATCAGTAATAGGCTGATCTAAAACATTTTCAGAAACCCCCATAGGCTATACATTTGCTTCATTTGAACTTACATTCGTATTTCCACCACTGAAAAGAGGCAACAAAGTGTCATAAATGTCCTGTGAGCTTACATTACTGTCTCCAGTACATGACAGCAAGGGCTGAACAGAATCTTCCACAAACACTACATCCCGTGAAACCAGAATACGTTTTGTTTGCGGATGATACAACCTGTAACCTTTGCTTTCAACACTATAACCAACAAAAATACATTTGACAGCCTTATCATCCAATTTTCTGCGCTGCACTTGTGGCACCAAAGCATATGCCAAACAGCCAAAAACACGCATGTGCTCAATAGAAGGCTTTCTATCATGCCATGCTTCATATGGAGTAATAGACTGCAAAGCTTTCGTAGGACGCCTATTAAGTACATAAGTGGCACACATGATGGCCTCAAGCCAAAAAGAATGCGGTAAAGCTTGACTTTTGACCATACATCGTGCCATTTCCGTTAGTGACCTGTTTTTCCTCTTAGCAACACCATTTTGCTGAGGTGTATAAGGCACTGTACATTGGTGTTTTATCCCACGACTAGCCAGAAATGCATTAAATTCATGAGACATATACTCCCCCCCTCGATCGGAACGGAGGGTGCCCATAGTACATTTTGAGACATTTTCAGCCATAGCCAGAAATTGTTTGAAGCACATAAAAACTTTGGACTTCGCTTTAAGCGGAAATACCCATGCATGCGTGGAGTAATTATCAATGAAAGTCACGAAGTACAGGTAATTGCCCAAGGATGGAGTTTGCATGGGCCCACAAACGTCACTATGCACAAGCTGCAACCTGCATGTGGCCCGAAGTGAACCATCGTTTGGAAATTTAGAACGTTGCATCTTACCCAAAATACAACCTTCACAAACATGTTTGACAGATGCTTCAAGAGGTGGCAAAGAAGCAACCATATTAGATTTCTGCAAACGCCGCAAACTGGTAAAATTCAGATGACCAAAACGTGCATGCCAAAGTGTTGCATCTGAAATAGCCCTTGAATCTGCAATAGCATTTGCAAAATTTTGTCCACACTTGTCATACAAAGTGAGCTTATACAGCCCACGGCACAAAAGGCCAGATGCAACAATTTCATCACCAAAACTGAGATCATGAACTGTACATCTGTCATCCACAAATTTGGCTACAAGTCCAAGTCTAGCAAGTGCGGATACAGACAAGAGATTCTTCTTGATCCCAGGTACATAAAGTGTATCAACAAGTGTGAAGGAACTGCCATTAGCAGCAGTGAGCACAATCTTTCCAACTCCCTGAACTGGATAAGAGGCGTTGTTGGCACAAGTGACTGAATTCCCATGAGGGACAGACTCGAGAGAGGTAAACAATTCACGATGTGAGGTAATGTGCTTTGTAGCACCACTGTCGAAATACCACACATGTGAATCTGCAGCAACTGACAAGCATGCATCATGGACAGCAGGATTGTAAGTGCACTCTGCGCTAAAAGCCCATTGTGCATCAACATCAGCAACATAGTCTCCTTTCACAGAAGACTCAACAATGGTTGCATTTGTAGTGGAACCAGCATTTGCATTGGAACCACCCTCTTTCTTCTTAGCCTCTTTGGCCTTCAACTTAGGACACGACTTGATCAAGTGATCATTGGCTTTACAATAATGGCAACGTATCTTCTTTTTGCCCTTATCACCAAAATTGCCAGACGAAGTGCTGCCAGCAGAAGCATTAGGAACATAATTTTTGCCACTCGCAGCAGAACCATAAGAAGTGGCTGCATTACTGTTACCACCCTTTCTTTGAGAAGCAATGAAAGCCTGTTCAACTGCACACTGTGTAGTCCTGTTTTTTCTGGACAGTGACTCTTGCAACAGCAATGTGCATAATGCATCAAACTTGACAACTTCTGGATTTCCTTGGGTCATCAATCTCCAAGTACTAGCAAAAGTCTGGTAGGAATCTGGTAAGGCATCAAGAACAGTCTGCACAAGGGAACTGTCTGAAATGACTTCATCTGCAGAAATAAGCTGCTCATTGATATCCTTGACACTAGCAAGGAAAGTGTCCATATCATCTTCCTCATGCATAATCTTTGACTCCAGCTCTTTACGCAGCAAAGCAATTTTAGCCTCATTGCGGCTTGCATAAAGACCTGCTAGAATATCCCAAGCCTGTTTTGCAGATTTTGTAGAACGGATGTGAGGAACAATGGTGCGCTTCACAGACAACGCAATCAATGCATGAGCCTGCGCATCCTTAACATCCCAACGAGCATGTTCTGTCGTAGGCAAAACAACTCTAACAGCTGCAATGCTTGCAGCAAGACCTGCAACATCCTCAACATCGCCTACATCCTCAGAACCAGGACGTACATCAATGCCCTGCACAATGTTCCAAACACCCTTTGACACAAGAACATGTTGCATCATATAAGCCCACATAGGGTAGTTGTCCCCATCCAACCTGTCCTCAGCAGCAAACATCTTGAACACATCTGTGTTGTTGTTGTCAGCCATGGTAAATGCTGCACCTGATGTGAAAACTGCCCGAAAATAGGAGAAATGGAGCGGGAACAACCTGTGCTATATAGCACAAACCGTAGAAGACTATAAGGCACCTGTTATGCAGAAAACGGCACTGACAGTAATTCTGCACAAAATGACGAAATAGCCTGTGCAGTAGTGCCTGTAGTGGAAACGGAGGCCGAAATGAGCCCAAATCAAAATTCTGAGTAGACCAAGCTCTCCGAGGTTTCCCAAAATTTTTGTCGACCTGCGAACGCTCGCCAAAGCTCACTGAAATCGGAGAAAGTGAGCACGCGTGTGCTGGAGCAGCTGGCGACTAAGCCGGGGAGGACGTGACCTGCTCTGATACCAATTGTTGGAATTAGGGTTGCAGAGAAACACACACAGCTTGGAGAAGATGAAGGAAGCTCAAGGCACACAATGGAGAGTGTATTACTTCGTGTGCAATGGAAAGATAGATAGCCCTAGAGTGATGGGCGTATATACAAGGCACGGGGGAAAAAACCTCCTAAAGAGGGAAAAAATGCCCCGGCGGTCCTAGTGTGTTCACACACATCACTACCACATGTATATGGTAACAATATGGACATTGTTGAGCATTTTATAAGGCAGCAGGTAGAAGAAGGTGCTATTAAGATTACTTCTATATCTATGTCAGCAACAACTGAAGTTGATTGTCTCACCAAAGGACTTTCAGAATCAAAGCAGACGATATGCAATGATCTTGCAGGTTTGTAGTGTACTAATGTTTGATATTTTGCAGCTATGGGGGCATATTGGAGAAATAAGATATCTACAAAATAAAAATATAAATCAAAGATAAAATAATGATTAATAAACAAACGAGCACTGAAAGGGTGCAAGAATGAAACAGCAAACCATTTGAGTGCCTACGTAAAACGACACGTTAATGATAAGTGTGATTATTTCATTTTTGTTATGAACCTGTTTATCCAGTATGTTTAAATATGCGCAGTGATAGAGGTCTTAAATGCGCCGCTTGTGAGCGCGAGAATGCTGTGGGAGACTCACCAGGTTTGTAAGGGTCTTTCATAAGGACCCACTACAATGAAACAAGAATGCGAGGCGCTGCCCAGAGCAAGAGGAGCTGGAGAGGGAAGATTTATAGAGCCTACTTGTCTCAGACAAACTAGACACTACTTCAAAGGTAGCTAGAGCTTGGTGTTGAGCGAGCGACAGAGAGAAGCTAGCTTGATGAATGCAAGTTAGCTACCCCTTTTATACCATCTGAATGCATGTAAGTGGGTGGCACCCGTGCACGTGCAAGAGAGAGAGAGAGAGAGAGAGAGAGAGAGAGAGAGAGAGAGAGAGAGAGAGAGAGAGAGAGAGAGAGAGAGAGAAAGAGAGAGACGAGTGGACCATGGTCCCTGTCATTATATGGCACGCCCCCCCCTGGGGTACTGGAGTAGTGTTGAGTAGTGCTGGAGTAGCACCCTTCACTCAGTCAGCTCATATCTCCCGAGCCCTTTGGAATTTGCAGAAACTTCCTTTTGCAAAGTTGTAGACCACGCAAAAACGGTCAAGAACTGAGAGAATGGACTTGAATGTGCTGTTTTTACAGGTCAAAATAGATCGGTAAAAATCTGCAGCTGTGTACCCTAGACGTGCAAGCAATCTGAGTGACGTATCTCAAAATTAGTAAAGACTTTGAGAAAAATTTCTTTTGCAAAGTTAATGAGGACAGAAAACTGACTAGGAATCGTGGGAATTGTCTTAAACAAAGATGTTTTGATGGCCAAAACAGATCTACAAAAACGTGCTACAATTTTTGCTGCTTCTCCACCTGCTTCCTAGCTGAGCTCCAATGGTGCTCCCAATCCTTGAGATCTCATACCAATTGTGAGTGTACGAATGTGGTGCATGTGTGGAGAGTGAAAGGGGGGAGATAGAGAGAGTACACAGGATGTGGGTGGAGCTCCCAAACCTCACTGTATGAGCACAATGTGAGAATTGAGTAAGAGCTCCTTATTCTTTGTATGTATAAAGAATAAGGAGATAAATATGGACTGCGGGACACTGGTTGATAGACACGAGCAAAGCATGGTGAGGCACACTGCCTTTACCTAATAGGAAGTGCCATGCCCTAAGGCCCAAAGCTTTGCAGAAAGCTTCGAACTTCTTATGAGACAACACCTTTGTAAAAAGATTTGAAAGATTGTCCTGTGTTGGCACATAAGCCAAGTTGATCTCTTTTGCTAAGATCCTCTCCCTGACATAGTGGTAATGCACCTCAATGTGGTTTGTGCTAGCATGAAAACTGGGTTCCCCGCAACTATCAATGCGCTCTGATTGTTAGTGTAGATAGTGTTGACAGTGTCATGTCCAACACCCAACTGAACCATAAGGCATCTGAGCCATACACACTCAATTGTAGCTGTGAAGACTGCCTTGTACTCAACCTCACAATTGAAAGTGCCCACAGTAGGTTTCTTCTTGCTCAACCATGATATGCATGAGCTGCCAAGCATGAAACAAAACCACTTGTGGACACTCCTGTACCAAAACAACCAGCCCAACCTGAGTCCAAAAAAGCATGTAAGTTTGGCGGTAATGATCTCCTCTTGGGATAAAACAAGCCATGATGTAAAGTGCCATTCAAGTAGTATAAAATCCTCTTGACAACCTGCCAGTGCTTATACCCTGGGCTATGCATAAATCTATTGACATGTGAGACTGCAAACTGAATATCTGGCCTCGTGTCGCATACATAAATGAGGCATCTTACAACAGTCTGGTAAAGAGTGACATCTGCAGGATCACCAACATCATGAAGACTCAATTTCAAACATGTTTCCATGGGAGTGGCAATAGATTTTCAACCCTCAAGTCCAAACTTACATAACAATGTCTCTATGTACCTTTTCTGGCACAAGGCAATACCACCATCGCACTGCTTAAATTGTATACCCAAGTAATAATGCAACATCCCCAAATATTTTATCTTGAAAGTAGCATTCAAATCAGCCTTACACTCATTAATATGTCTATCATTTGGTCCAGTGATCAGCAAATCATCCACATAGAGAACCTCAATGAGAAGTACATCACCCTCACTCTTTACATACAATATGCTTTCTATTGGACTGTTACAAAAGCCTCATTTGACCAAATGAGTGTCAGCCTTCTCATACCAAGCACAAGGAGTTTTCTTCAACCCATACAAAGCTTTGTTACATTTGAATACCTTATCCTCTTGTCCTTTCTTGACAAAATCGTGAGGGTGCGTTACATACACTTCGTCAAATATGTCCCATTCAAGAAAGCAATAACAATGTATAATTGATGTACAGCCCAACCAAAATGAGCTACCAGCACATAGAAACCGCACAGTAGTCATACGGCAAGTGGGAGCAAAAGTCTCTTCATAATATATGCATTTTTTATGCGTATAAACCTTTGCAACAAGTTGAGCCTTATAGCGATCAATCTCACCATCCGGATTGCGTTTCAATTTATAAACCCACTTTGTACCAATGGCCTTTTTGCCAGGACGCAAATCACATAAAGTCCATGTGTCATTTTCTATAAGTGCATCATATTCTAGTTGCATGGCATCCATCTAACTTTTTGAATTATGTGCTTCCTCAACATCATGTAAGCTAGACACAGCCAAGGCATAACAATCTAATGCATAAGATGCATGGAGAGAGCCTGAACGAGTGAAACTAGACAAAGGTGCATCCAATTTACTGTCACACAATGTATGCACCAACCATTTTGGCATACCTCTAGCCTGCTCATTTTCTGCCCTTTCCTCATCAAGTATATCATGTACATCTGCATCAGTAATAGGCTGATCTATAACATTTTTAGAAACCCCGATACTGTACATTTTCCTCATTGGAATTTACATTCAAACTTCCACCACTGAAAAGAGGCAAGAAAGTGACATAAATATCATGTGAGATGATATTAGTATCTCTAGTACATGACAACAAGGACTAAACAAAATCTTCCACAAACACAACATCCCCTGAGACCAAGATACACTTTGTTTGCGGCTGATATGTCATGCGAAGGGTAGGACTATAGGAGGGCACGGCCCTGGCCAAGGGTCGATAGATACACATGCGGTATAGGGGCTATATATAGGAGGGACAAGGGCCTATAAATAGGTATGGTTAGGTGGTTATTGGCATGTCTATCTCCCTATGCTCTTTTACTGGTATCAAAGCTCATGGTAGGAGGATCCATGGAAGATGGGAAGGATGTCTCTCTTTCTTTCCTCCAAGAGGCATGGCCTCTCAAGTTGGTCTTTTTCTCCTTCTCTCGCGCGTCGAGGTCCCATGGCAGCAACGTGTGCATGATTATCTCAAAGGGAAACAGGGCGTGGAAGCACTCTCTCGCTCGCATGTTCTTTCTCGGTCATGGAAAACTGTCCTTGCAAATCAAGGAGAGCCAACGAGGCCACGGGGGAAGGAGGCCAACAAAGCCGCCTGGGAAGGAACCTTATCACCACGGAGGCTGTGTTTTTGACCTGCATGAAATAGGGAATTATCAGCATCTTGGGGTTCGCCTTGAACCTCTGCAAGTTTTTCATCATGAGGAAAGGCGCCTGGTTCGGCCTCGTTGGCTAGCTCTTGCGGTTTTTCCCTGTGTAGCACAGGCAACAGCCGCCATCTGCCATGTCTTAAGTTTCTTTCAAATTGGGGCGCCCAAGGGTCAACCCTAGGGGCCCATCCCATGGGGAGGCCACACAAAAAGTGGAGCTCTGAAAAAGCTTGCAAGGGTGGCAAAGAGGGCGTGCAAAACATGTTGTGGACACCGTAGCCAGAATCAGCAAAGCATCATATTGAGCAAGGGTAAGCACTCGGCATGATGTGAATCTCTCAAAATTTCCTAGCGTTGACGTCCTTAGTTTCGACATGCACCATTTTTTACGATTCAAGATTGAAGATCATGCAAGATGCATACAAGAAACCTTCATCGTCAAGACAGTGGGGAAAGAGAAACAAGCCATGCATGTGTTGCAAAGCAAGGCCGATAAAGGTAAAGAAGAGGAAAAGATTGATTTACATGCTAATTCTATTTTGAAGTTGTACGAGGCATGAGAATCGACCCAGCTCTCAACAAGGAGAACCTAAGGAGCGGTAGAACATGCATATTGTTGACACCACATTCGGCACCTCGAGGAATTGATGAGGGGTTTGAAGGAAGTCAACAAGGCCCAAGTGCAGAGTTTTTAACAGTACAATTGCCAAATATGCAATGCCATCTTCTTGGTTACCATAAGGAGGCGACAAGAGAGTCATCCATAGATATGACCTCAAAACTACAGAAACGGTCGTTACAATGACTGCAGCAGGTCAGCAAGTACTTCCATAACCAAACCGGCAAGGCTTTTCAAAAAGGGAGTCTCAAAATTTGCAGACTTTGAAGCATGGTATTTTGAGATCTTTTCATAGCTTGGCCAGGTAGCAAAGATGCTCAGCATGGCCAACTCAAAGCAGAAGCCTTCAACTTTGCTGAGGTTGAGGGTTGATTAGCCTATTAGTGAAGCTTCAAGGTGCACCCAAAAACATTCAAGGTACGTCTAAATTTTCAGTTTATTTGGCAAATGTTTCAAAATATGCTACATAGTTTTATCTTGCAACGGAGATGAGCGCACTTTAGGCACTCCAAGCAAAAGCAAGGCTTGTGACAGTTATCTTCAGCATTGAAATTTTGTTGCATATATTATTGGCAAAAGGTCAATGATTAATTGCAAACTCGTATCAAGCATGGATTGGATACACAAAAACCTCGACAGCACACCCTTGTCAGAGGTTAAATGAAGTAATGTCAGGCCAAGGGCCAGGCAAGACTACATGGACCTCATGAAGATCAACACGGCTTGTACCTCGACTTGATGAGTGGTACACAATTGTTTCCAAGATAGACATCACTCTTTTTCCCATGACTAGGGAAGCCGACAGCGGCACACATGATCGGCATGGATGACTAATTGTCACCGTTTCTTGAAATTGATGGCAAGATTCGTCGATAGGAGTACTTAATGAGATCTACAAGTAGACAAGGTCTATTGTTTGTGAATGATCAACAAGGTTGACTTTCTTTTGATACGAAATACATCTGTTAGCATGAATATTTAGTAGCTATGAGCTCTCAGGCTTGCAAAAGATTGCAACTGAAAGTATTTAGTTTCTTTTCCAAACTATTTACATTCCTCTTTAATGTGTGCTAGGCGCATCACATTTTCCATAAGTATTGGCAAGGATCACCATGGATATATAGGTTCATATCTGTTTTTTGCTAAATGCATGCACACTAGGTGTTATGGGCCCTAGTGTTTAGCAAAGGCTAATTTAGAACGGCATGTGTATTCGTCAAGTTGTTGCTTATGAAGTATTTTTAACTCTATGTGCAGTACCTCTATAAGATTACTTCTGAGTCTACTAATCACCAACAGAGTTCATGGATTGGTTTGGGTGCTTGTGGATTTTTCAAGTTAACCACGATGGCACATTGCTGATTCTTAGTCATATTGGACGACTATCCGTAAACCGTGGGGGAAACACACCTCAGTACTGTCAGTTATCCAAGGGGATAGGAAAATTACAAACTGTAATCTTGTGCTAAAGGATATGCAAAGTGCGTACATTAGCACTACACAATCCAATTAATAAGTTGCTCTACTTGGAGTTTGGTTGCCATCAGATAAAGCATGTTTGGGATTAGGTTTAGTCTCTTCATGTTTAAATCAGGTTCTCAACCTTGAACATTAGTTATGGTGGGGCTGTTTACTGATGAAATTTGAGAACAAGTCAAGGACTTATACTTGGTTGATGAGTTCTGTCAGCAAGTTACTTAGTCGCTTCATGTTTAAATCAGGTTCTCAACCTTGAACATTAGTTATGGTGGGGCTATTGAATGATGAAATTTGAGAACAAATCAAGGACTTATACTTGGTTGATGAGTTCTGTCAGCAAGTTACTTTCACGGAAAGTGAAAAGCGGTACTCTTTCAGGTACATCTTTGTTGTGATAACTCAAGTTAAGCATTCTCATGTCCATTCTAAATGGAATCTACACACTAGATGGTTCCAAAAGACAACAATGTGCAGAATCATGATGTTACTCTTGATTTCATTGAACCTCCTACTGTACCGTGTTTTGATCAAACAAACAACTAGATCCATGACGGATACCATTTTGGAAAACATTAGTGTTCTTATGAAGTCCTACCACTTTTGTTTTGGCGGATGAAAACGCTTCTCCAACGGGGGAGTAATGTCATGCCAAGGGTAATACTATAGGAGGCCGCGGCCCTGGCCAAGGGCTGATAGATACACATGCGATACACGGGCTATATAGAGGAGGGCCAAGGGACTATATATAACTATGGTTGGGTGGTTATTGACATGTCTATCTCCCTATGGTCTTTCATGATACAACTTGTAACCTTTGTTTTCAGCACTATAACCAACAAAAATACATTTTGAGAGTCTTATCACCCAATTTTTTGCATTGTGTTTGTGGCACCAAAGCATATGCCAAACATCCAAAAACATGCATGTTCTCATTAAAAGGCTTTCTATCATGCCATGCTTTATACGGAGTAATAAAATACAAAGCTTTCCTAGGACACCTATTAAGTACATAAGTGGCACACATGACGGCCTCAAGCCAAAATGAATGCGGCAAAGCTTGATTTTTGATCATACATCGTGCCATTTTTGTAAGTGAACTATTTTTCCTCTCAGCAACACCATTTTGTTGAGGTGTATAAGGCATTGTACATTGGTGTTTTATCCCACGATTATCCAGAAGTGCATTAAATTCATGAGACATATACTCCCCCCTCAATTGGAACGGAGGGTGCCCATAGTACATTTTGAGACATTTTTAGCCATATAGAAATTGTTTGAAGCACATAAAAACTTTGGCCTTCGCTTTAAGCGGACACACCCATGCATGCCTGGAGTAATTGTCACTCAATGAAATTCACGAAGTAAAGGTAATTGCCCAAGGATGGAGTTTGCATGGGCCCACAAATATCACTATGCACAAGGTGTAACCTGCATGTGGCCCTAACTGAACCATCCTTTGGAAACTTAGAACGCTCCATCTTACCCAAAATACAGCTTTCATAAACATGTTTGACACGTGCTTCAAGAGGCGGCAAAGAAGTAACCATATCAAATTTTTGCAAACACAACAAACTAGCAAAATTCAAATGACCAAAACATGCAATTCAAAGTTTTGCATCTGAAATAGCCTTTGAATCCACAATTGCATTCACAAAATTTTGCCCAAACTTGTCATACAAAGTGAGCTTATACAGCCCATGGCATGAAATGCCAGATGTAGCAATTTCATCCACCGAAACAGAGATCAGTACAATACATCTATCATCCACAAATTTGACTACAAGACCAAGTCTATCAAGTGCAGATACATACAAAAGATTCTTCTTGATCCTGCGTACATAAAGTGTATCAACAAGTGTGAAATAACTGCCATTTATTTCACGAGAAAAGTTTGAAGCTTTCCGAAAATCATTGGGCTTACTCTCATGCACATGATGATCTGCTACCTTGTACGGATTCACACTATCACTATAAGGGGGGATTTGTAGACATGTAGTAGTGTTAGTGTGTATACGCGCTTCACCAGGGACACTTTTCTCCCATTGGGTTTTCCCCCCTGGATATCTGGTGTGAAAGGACACCTTATCTCTTAGGGTTTCATATAAGCTTTGTAGCTCTGAGTTTATAAACACAATTGTTCTAATACAGAGAGACAGACTACAGAGATCTCGTACACAAGCTCTGTGTCTTCTCCTTCTCCATCTTCTTCCTACTCTGAGTTGCTATCTTCCTTCTGTTTCCTGTTTCATCATCTTCAACATTACCGTGCTTATTGTTGAGAAACCACTACCTTAGACATAGCCACAGTTATTGTTGCCCCCTCAAATTTTTCTCTCTCCTTTTTCCCTTGTTTTTCCGCGGCAATGTTAGCGGTTATAGACAACTCCACTTATAGTGAATGACTGCACAATATTCTAGACACCCTTTGACACAAGAACATGTTGCATCATGTAGGCCCACATAGGGTAATTGTCCCCATCCAATTGGTCCTCAGTAGCAAACATCTTGAACACATCTGTATTATTGTCGGCCATGGTGAATGCCTGTACCTAATGTGAAAACTGCCCAGAAAGAGGAGAAACGAAGCGGGAACAACACGTGCTATATAGCACAAACCGTAGAAGATTGTAAGGGACCTATTATGCAACAAATGACAGTGACAAAGATTCTACACAAAATGAAAAAATAGTCTGCACAGTACTGCACAGTACTGCATGTAGTGGAAACGGAGCCTGAAATGAGCCCGAATAAAAAATCTGAGTAGACCCAAAAAAATTGTCAACTTGCAAACACTCACCAAAGCTGATAGAAATCGAAGAAAGTGAGCAAGCGTGTGCTGCTGGCGACTAAGCCCGGGAGGACGCAACCTGCTCGTTATCAATTGCTGGAATTAGGGTTGCAGGAAAACACACACAGCTTAGAGAAGACAAAGGAATCTCAAGGCACAGAATTGATAGTGTTTTACTTAGTGTGAAATGGAAAGATAGATAGCCCTAGAATGATGGGCGTATATACAATGTATGGGGGGGAAAACCTCCTAAAGAGGAAAAAATGTCCCGACGGTCCTAAGTGTGTTTACACTTAGGACCACATGTATATGGTAACAAGGGTATCTCTCCAAATACCAACACATACAAGTGTACCTTGAAAGCATGTGGCATTACACAAGATGATGATATGGTTAAAAGATTTCACCATGATATTGTTATTCAGGGGTTCTTGAAAGAGAACGTCATGCTTGGCATTGCCTTGGTCAAGATGTATGTGGCAATGATTATATAAGAGTTATGTTCACATGGGCTATGTTAACATGGGTAAATAAATTCATGACAAGATCATTATGGGGGTTCTTGGGGTAATTATATGTGCGCATGAGTGAGCTTGAGAAAAAGTATAGGATTTAATTTTTTGAAACCATTAGTAAGAGAGAGCGGGACTTGAACCTCGCTTTTTCTCATCAAATACATGTACATAAGAAGAAAAATGGTGACACGTTGTGAAGGATTTGGGGGTGGCCTCTATAACACCTCCATACTCACAAGATATATGAGGAAAAGTAAAGTAGCTCTCACAAGAGGATAGGATCCGATCTCCACTCACAAACACTCTCACCCTTGCATGCACAAAACCCCGCCTACACTCGACTAGCTTCCCTCTATACTGTCATAGCCCTAGCTATGATCAATTGCTGAGTAGCAGGCACATGCGTACAAGAAAGCTCTGTGCTTCACACAGCTTCCATCACCAAAAAGAGAGAAGAGGGATGAAAGTGCAGAGGTCACCACCCATGTTCATGGCCTTCTTGATGAGAGACACACTCTCCAATCAAGGCTCCAGGCCCTCGCACACACACACGGGCACCTCCACTACACAACCCCCACGCACCACCGCAGACTGCAGCAAGAGAGGCTTTCTTCTTCACAGCTCAAAACTCCCACTCACTCACGACCCCAAGCTGATAAAAACTCAGTTTTGTTCATGTTTTTCAAGTACTAAGTCACACTTTGAAGTCTCGACACTTCTATATACAAAAACAGCAAAACTATGTACCCCCCACAACTGGCACGCGTGCGTAGAGACAACTGGCACACACTGCCTTTGTACACTTTGTACAAGCATGCTTTATTTACATATAAGGCCCCCAAAATCATTAAAAAACATCACTCAAAGGCTTTGGGGTGTCCGGCACCATTCCGCCAAAACACGTCACAACGTATATATTGAGTACTTGTGCATGAACCAATGCGCGCGTGCACACACACACACACACACACACACACACACACACACACACACACACACACACATGTGCATTCTCAATCTAGGATCGTATTGTAACAACTATGTTCAGAGAACATCTCACAAAAAGAGAGCTCAATACATGAGTACAATATCATAGTAGACGACTCTATGAGGCAAGAACTGCAGATCAAAGTAACGCCGTAGACCCACAAACACTTCTATTTCTCTTCAATCTACTACTCTTGGCCATCGAGACACACAATCAATGTGTGCACAACTTCTACACACTCATTTCCGCATGTTGACACACGCAAACACAAGGAACATGATAGAATAGCATAAACAAACCTTACAGTTCCACACCTCTTAGTATCTACTAAAAATACATACTCGTATGCTTCAAAATAGAGTGGAATAGACATAGGTACAAAGAAAATTAGCATGCTCAAGGACTTCCATGAAAGTTAAAATAACGAAATTCAGAGCATCAACTAGCTGTTGAACATGATAGCCACACTCTTGGTCCAATATTTTAAGAGTATTATCACAATGTACAAGGCAAGTAGAAGCATTACCGGGCTAAATAACATTATCTAGGATTGTAACTTGTAGTGTGCACATATTACTACAAAGACCCAAAGGCAAGAAAAGAAAGAAGGGATTTTTGGATATTGCCAATCCATGTTTAATCCATGCTTTAGTTTGAGAGTCTCCCAAAATCTCAAAGTGAAATGGATGATCTAAATTACCTGCACAACCAGAAGTAAAAAGATGACGATGATCGATAGCATCAAGGCTCATGCTACACTCCTAAAACATACTTAATAGAAATTGAATACTTAGACTTCCATGGAATTTTGAAGTCATGAAAACCTAGGAACCCCTTATTATTCTCAAAATTCCATCTAAAATGAGCATGGTTATTGTAGCTAGAGTCAAATTCGATTCATCTTGTTATTTTTATATTAAAAAAAAATCTTGTGCGTGTGTGCGCTTTTGTAATTGTGGTGTTTTTTTTTTTTTTTTTTGGGGGGGGGGGGGGGGGGGGGGGTTGGGTGGTGGTGGTCTATAGAGAAACTCAAAGATACCTAGGTCAACCAACGATGTCACGCGATGCATAGTTATCAATTAAATTTTGAAATAACTGCGATGCATACATGCTCACACGTGGACCAAAAAATGCCATTCTTCACTATGCCTCTTCTAGAGACAAACCCCACCTAAATAGGGGCTTATGCTACACTCCTAATAAGGGGTGGGGTTTGTCTCTATTTGTCTCTAGAGGAACTCAAAGATTTAGGTAAACCTAGGTCAACCAACGATGTCTAGGATCCACTCTTGGAGAAAGAGTAATAAGGTGATGGTCACGCGATGTACAATTATCAATTAAGTTTTAAAATAATTGTGATGGATACATGTTCGCACGTGCACCAAAACTATGGAAATTGGGTCAAGGCAACCGGTCGTCAACTTGATCTCTCAAGGGTGACGAGCAATGTTAGAAAAAAACCAAGGTCTAGTGTATTTTAATCGGTTGAAATTATAAAATCTCGGTTAGATTTTGAGCTTGTCTTTAAGAAAACCGGCAAATTTACACAAGTTTGAGTGTATAAATTATCGGAAAAAGCTTCCATTTTTGACCTGAAAATCGGGAGAATTTCAAGTTTTCCCTTATTTTGTTCGGTTGGGAAAAATGTATTTTTCTAGCCGTGGTGACGAGATTGACTGCAAAGGCTCGCACAAGGACTTTCTTGAAAGGTAGATAGGAGGATCAGTTTGAGAAAGGGGTCTTGGAATATTCCCAAGTTCAAAAAAAGCCTTAAAAAATGTTGAAGCCATAATTACAAGGCGAAAAGTTCGTAGTACCTTCAAATTTTTTTTCCTTAGATCTTCATAAAGACAAGCTTTAAAGAAAAAAAAAAAGCAAATCGCACACATCTCATGCGAATCGATACGAACGTCCTTATGAACGCACAAAGTTGCTTGGTCGCTTTTAAACTGACCCATGACTCGGATCACACAAGAACAAAGACTCAACGAACCAAGCTGGCTCCTTTGGACATAAGAAAAAGCTTCTTACCTGCTTCGCAGCAAAATCTCTTTTTATCCGCAACCGCTTAAGTGGGATTGGGATATGACATCTGTACAATCACATTCAGATTCAGTTTCGTGTGCTTTGCCTAAAATTGAAAGTTGCTGATAATTGCTCTATAACAAAAATTAACGTTAGGAATATTCTGAAATTACCTTTTAATTTATTAGCGTAAAATTAACATTATGCTTACATTTTCGGAAAGCTGTGAGGAGGACATTTTGTTCTTGCGTTTGAAATGGAAGCATCCTCCACCTAGAAAGACCAAAAAGCAAAATGTTTTATGAAAAAGCAAAAAAGCAAAGGTTCCTGGGACGATGTGCGTACACAAAACAAACGCACAAACGGTTTATGATCTCGAAAAAAGAAAATAAGCTTCTCTCTCTCTCTCTCTCTCTCTCTCTCTCTCTCTCTCTCTCTCTGTGCACGGGCACAAAACAAAGACACACACAGAGGGAGCTGCATCCTACAAAGGAGAAGCTTGACGTAGCGGCAGCAGCTGACAATGTCTTGGCATAGACCTCGCGCTGCGAGGACTGTGATGCGCCGCCTGTGGCGCCGATAATGGTGTGGGAGATTCACCAGCTGCTTTGTAGGGGGCTTTCGTAAGGACCCACCGCAATGAAACGAGAATGCGAGGCGCTGCCCAGTGCAAGAGAAGCTGGAGATCAGGGAGGATCTACAGAGCCTACTTGCCTCAGACAGACTAGACACTACTTCAGAGGTAGCCATAGCTTGGTGTTGAGCGAGCGACAGAGAGAAGCTAGCTTGATGAATGCAGGCCGGTATGCAGCAGTTTAAAGTTAGCTACCCCTTTTTATACCATCTGCATGTGTGTAAGTGGGCATATTAAAGATACAGAGATCTGAATGTGAAGTCAGACAGAGACAGAGAGAGAGATCTGAGAGCGAGAGAGATGTGAGGGCCCCCGGGCCGCGAGGGGGATCCGAGGGGGGGGGGGGGGCCCTCCAGCCGTCCTCACACACACGCCGTAAGTCGCCCGATATTGACAAACAGGAGAGACTGCTAGGGAAGGATGTCTGAGGGTGCCGATTTGATTCCATGCATTGATAATGTGTCTCCCGTCTCCCCCCCTTGTTTCCTTGTTTTCCAAAAGCGTGTAGGGCCTAAGCCTATTTGAGAGAGATAAAGTGAGAGTGAAGCGGACATGTATGGCAGTAGGCCTACGTGTGTGTGAGAGCGAGAGGAGTTTCTGGCGTGGACGTGAATATTGTGCGATCAAGACAGGAGAAAATGGAATGAGTCGGCCAAGCGGAAGCTTCGTAGGAGCTCGCTCGCCTCGCCTTGCTAAATAACGAGAGAAAATGTTCTCGTGTTAGAATGTCTCCACGATTTTGGAAGATCGTAGAGGTAAAGAATATTCAAAGATTCTCTCTCCTCTCCTTTGGAATGAAGTGAAAGGTTGCGGTAGAGATTCTTTCTCTCTTTGCAAGTCCGTTGAACACACGTCGCATGCAATTCAGTTGTCTACTCGTTGTGTGTGTGTGTGTGTGTTCCCATGATTTGATAGGCAAGCACACGTAGCAATTGCAAGAGCAGCTTAGCGTGTCGAATATTGATAAGCAAGAGGGCTAACCACTGCGTGTTCTTTCCCTCTTTCTCTCTATGATTGAAAAGCCTCACACAGACAGTCCATGACTTCTCGCCTCTCTCTCTCTCTCTCGAAAAATCTCTTTGTCTATATTACATTTTTATGTTACATCTTTTTATCCCTCAAAGAGCATTTATGAACTTCCTCATGTGCTGCTGTATGGATTGAGGCAATGATACAAAATCTTCCAGTACTTTGGTTTTCAGAAGTCCCCAAGCACTATGAGAGATCGTGGTGTTTACCGCGGGCCATTACCGCAAAACAAGAAAGAGGAATTCAAAATGAGGAGAGAGAATCCTTTTGATGCTGAAGCGGCACTTTACCGCAAATATTACCGCGTAAATTTTCGCGATTATTGCCGCTCACATTACCGCTAAGACAGGCTGGACCCCCTTCCCCCTCCCTCTCCCGCGGGTTCCATTTAAATCCAATACAACTCCTACACTCTCCAGAATGCTTGCTCACTTCACTTAATCTCTCTTTCACTCTAAAAATTCTATACATATATCATTGAACTCACAACAAAACCATTACAAATACTATTCATAAGCACATTACGAAACATTTGCAAATTAATCATATACTACACCAAGTGAAAGAATGGAGAGCTTTATTAATTCTCATCTTGTATAAGATCTCTACAAGCACTAGGATCCATATTTAGACCCATAGTATTCAAATCAATAAACAAATTTAGAGATTCTTCCTCCTCTCCATCACCTTCTGTAGAATCATCATCACTTTCTCCCTCTTCCTCCTCCTCAAGATGACTATTTGCAAGGCTTGGCTGACCTTCTTCAACTTCTACTACATCTTCCTCTGCATCTTGTGGTGATGGTATGATGGGATCAATTACTGGCTCAATGTCCGTCTCTGCAAAGATAGATCTACCCCGCGGCGTGACTGGAATGACATACCAAAGTCTTCTTTGATATATACATGGCACATAAAAGACCTGGACGTCACACACTAAGAGTAAGTTGATATACATAACTTAAATTTTTAATTTAAGTTAATTGCACATAGCCTAAATTACCTGCTCGCAACTACTAGGATACACCAAGTTGTCATTTTTTCCCCGATGGAATTGGGTGGAATCCACCATAATGAGCCCATTTTCATGTCTTTTGACCTCACCCGCAAACCATCGACACTCAAAGAGGAATTTGTGAAAAGATCTGAAATCCACTTTGATTATTCTCTCTATAGTACCACAATATCTGACCTCATCTGTTGTTGTGTCAAAGTTTCCCATCACGCCACAATCATTAGTGGTCCGACGCTCATCTATCTTGCGGGTGTGAAAATGTCGGCCTTCGGACCAAATGGAGTTGAAAATGAGACCCTACAATCACAATGCATAAGAGGTTACATCGCATTTCATTAAGTGATTTGCATACATGCATACATAATATATACACACTCACCTTGCGCAAGCATCCTCGCGCATACTCCCATTCTTTAGGGCTTATTTGTTCTCATTGTGCTTTGGCATTGGTCATGGCATTATGGATCCACTCTACTTGAATCAAGTCAGGATATTTTGCAAGCTCTTTAGGAAAAGGAGGTGCACGTCTACCTCCATGGGACCTCTTCCATGCATCTCTATCCCTTTCTCTAGCTGCGCGGGCTTCCAAGTACATATTGACCCATTTGGTCATGATAGTGGCATTGAGTAAAGAGTAGTTGTTGACTATGGCATGAAACTCTCTATCCATGACCAAGAGTGAGCCTTTTCCACTGGGAATGGTTGAGTGCTTCCTAGGATCCTCTTCTTCACTCCACAGATGAGGCAATGATGGATCCACTGTGATGAGAGACTGTGAGACATACACAAATGCCTCTTGCACCACCCAACCTTCTGCCATGCTCGCCTGAAAACATTATAACCACATATTTATATTAGTAACTCCATAGCGTATAAATGCTATCTATATTGTATTAATTTTGCATACCTCCGGTTCTGACCTCAATCTAACAAAATCCTTCAAAGTCTTCAAGAATCTCTCCAAGAAGAACATTCATCTAGAGTGAACCACCCCACAAATGGAAATCTCCTCAACAAGGTGAAGCAATAGGTGTATTTGGCTAACCAGGATTGTACGTGGGAATGCATCCTCAATAGCACACACTACCTCTACTGCTAGCTGATGGGCTACTGGTATTGTCATGCCAAGGGTAGGACTAGATGGGCACGACCCAGGCAATGTGCCGGACACACATGCAGTAAAGGGGTCTATATATAGGATGGTTGGGAGGTTATTCGTATGTTTGTCTACCCGCTGGTCTAACATTGGTATCAAAGCTTAGGGGAGAAGTAGGGGAGCTATGGAGGAGGGATGCACGGCGACTCTTCTCTCTCTCTCTGGGAGAGTTTGCAAGCAAGAGGAAAGCCGATTATGGCTGCATCAAAAGCCAGCTATGGCTGCATGTTTAAGTGTGGCCTCTCTTTCTCTATCTCTGGCTTGGAGGAAGGAGGAACGAGTAGACAAGCATCATGCAAAGGCCATGCAAAGTCGGGGTTGCTCAATCGAGGAAGGGGCAATCACAGGCATGTGTATGCCAGCTCGGGTCCGGAAGGACAGTTTTTCGACCACCTCAGAAACGCATGGGGTTTAGCTTGATGGATGCACGCCGGCATCCGCAGTGTTTTTCGCTTCTACAGCACTGCCCGATTCTGGCCCATGCACAAGCGGGGTCTTCATCTTCTCCTGCGCAGTCGGCAGCCACCATGGCGCCACAGGTTTCACATGAAAATTTTCTTTTTATGTTTTACACCAAAATGTGGCCCTTTCTTTTTGGCCGCCCAAGGGGTGGCCTAGGGTCTTCCTAAGTGCCCCCTCCCACGTAGGGAGGAGGTTGCCTGCGATGTGTAAGATTGCACACGATCGCCATGATGCCGCATGTTTCAGAGATTGCGGCGTGATTACGACAGCGGCATATTTACATCTACTGGCAAGCATAACATGCAAGGTCATGCATGGTTCTCCGCAAAGGGACCCGCGGCTCTTGTGGATTGCATGTCCAGGCTTGCAACCATGCATGCACATAGGGCATGGCATGCTTGGCATGCAACCAAGGCCATGCCATAATTCTGCAGGGACAAAAAATTCTGGTGTTTTTTCCGCTGAAGCAAGCTTCTCAATTTACCGTCGATTGTTAGTAAGCGACGGAGCCAACATGGTACGACCATGTCGGCACACAGCTATGTAGGTACGACTATTCACGGGATCGAGCTTTCCAAGGGAGCTTTCATCACCGAATCAGTTACGATTGCACCTTAAATAAGGATTATGCTTGTGGAAAGCGGCGAACCACTTCGCAAGCAAAAGCAATGCGAGCAAGGCTTCATGACGACAGTCAAAATGTTTGGCTTGGCCGACTAAGAGCAGGATCCTTCAACGGCTATGATGCCTTCACGGATTTTCGCCATGATTCTAGGTATTTTTGTTTATGTTTCGGCATTACTTTTTGCATTCTTTATACAATCATCTGCACTTAGTTTGGTTTGGTGAATTCCGACTGGTGCAATGGTTGCCGCCAAGTGATAGGTAGAATTTATCAAGCAAGGCTTGAATGATTCTACGGCTACGCTCTTGTTCAAGGTGCACAGAACTCGGCAGGGCCGACGCACGGTTTGTGTAACACAACTAGAGCATTGAAGTTGCTCACAAGATTTCAAATGGGTTGCGAATTGGGCAAGGCCCTTGACAGCATGTGCTTTGTAACTCTCGTATGCAATGGAATGAATGATCACGGCTATCATTCATAATGCCAAGCAGGTACGAGATGCATCACTTGCACGTGTTTTACTTCTTTTCCACTACGTTTATAATTCGACACGGTCAATTTTTTGTGCATGATCGACAAGGTCGACTCTCTTTGCTATGCCATCTGTCGCTAATAGCATTTGTTGGAATGAGGCCAGACATAGATATATGAAGCATGGCTTCTCCCGAGTACCTTGATAGAGCACGCTCGTCACAGGTTACCTTTTGCTTCAAAGGCCGGGCCAAGGGCCAGTTTCTCAGTATCTCAAGGAGACAGGATATTTCAGGGCGTGTATATGATACATAGGCCCACTCTTTTTTGCACAACAGAGATGGTTATGTGCTACATTTGAGCGAGTTTTCTTCCACGGAATCTCGGGACAACTGGTTACAGTAACAACCAGGTTAGCCAAGTTTGAGTTTTTCTTGTTTTTTCCATGTTTACACTTTGCTTGGCAATTACTGTCATTGTGCAAAGCAAAGTGCTTTGGAAATTTTACATGAAGCAAGGCTTCTCCCTTGTGCCAAGGTACTGCCCAATGACTTGGAGTCAACGGCATTGGCACACAAGTTTGGGGAGCTAGCAAATTAGGGAATATTCACTCACACAATCCCTACCAGTTTAAACTGTGCAAGGCACTTATGGTTGTGGCTCTCACGTTTGAAACCGTCATAGTAGCCAAGGGCTTACGCTTTTGCATGTAAGGCATGCTAAGCAGGTGGCATGCATTCAACCATTTCATGCTTTATGCTTTTGCTCTAGCACTCACAACTCTGTCAAGGACAGACTACGTGATGGATTGTTGAACCTGATGGTTGGTTGCTATCAACACCCAACAACACTAAATGGAACCTATATCTAGGACTTATTTCACAGACAAAGTGCCCATGCTAAGTCATTTTTATGCAATCACGACCCTGCAAGGCAGGTAGATCAAGATGTGGTTGGGTTTTTGTGTTATCTCTCTCAATGAACAAGTCATACCGGACAATTGTGGAATGCTTATACGATAGGCTGCAAGTCAGGCATAAGATGCGTAAGAGCATACAGCTTGGGCACACACTCTAGAAACTTAAGGAAAGTTCCTCAGCCCAGCATGCTCTTTTTCTCTCGTTCTCTCTCTCTTTAAGGGACAAAATGAAAATCTTCTAATAAGCTTTTGATACGTGTTTTGCTCATGAGTCAGCCTGAGCCAAGGTGCTCTAACTCTCAGCTAAAACGTGGCTAAGATGCTACTCAAATTAGTCTTCATCGGTTCGTCCATTTGAACACTAATTTGCACAAGGGCTATGAGCCACACAGGCTAAGAGCCATTGTCAAGCCGAGGGTAAGACCCAACTATTGGCATTCTTTGGGTGATTGTTTTCAAGAACAGATCTACCCAGGTAAGTACACATCAACATTAATGGAAAAGCAAGAGTCTTGTCATTACGGATGTTTAGGGTGTCAGTTTGGCACTACATTTTTTCTGTATGACTCTCACGTTGAGTTTTAATAATCTTCAAATCACAGCCGCTGATCTCTACAAGGAAGTATAGATACAGCAATCAATTCCGACAGCATGGCTGTCCACAAGAGCTAGGTAGTTCACTTGTGTGGATTTCTTGATCTCTCTATCGCACTACAGAGTGTCTCTATTATTTTGGGGTACGATCCGACGGGTGACTGCTACATCACCCCATAGGCATTGAGGATCACAGTTGATCTGCCTTGAGGATCACAGTTTGATCTCTCCCAGTTAGACTTTCAAGGAAAGAATTCCGCAATCTACCACGCGGTAGCGGACAAATTCAACTTTTTGAGTTGATTCCAATCATTATGTACACGGTTAACTATGTTGGTTACCTTTACCTGCTAGTTGAGCAGTTTCTACAGAGGGTTTTACCAAGGGGTTTGACTACGTCGATGTTAACCAAAGGGGTTGGATTGCGCAGGCAACACCCATGGTTTCCAGTGCAAGTCGTATAAATACGCTTGCATGTTTCAAAGCCATGCAAAGGGCATGTTGGAACAGAGTATTTTGGACCGTAGTGTCCACTATACATTACGATGTTACGAACCTAGTGTAGGGTTCAATTTGGCACATGTTGTCACATGGGATACAACATGTTCTAGGAACTCAAGGAGTTCAGTTCAGCTAGTGTGGAGCATGATAATGAGGGCCCCTCTCACTCTTGTCGCAGAATGTTTGTAGTTACCTCCACACACATGTACCAGCTCGTACTTGACGGATGCCTCTTTTCTTGATATCCTTGTTTGAGACATATTCCACATGTGGAGAATATGAGTCTCGGGGACTGACACTGGCGCCAACTATCTAACAATGTGTCGCGACGAATTCACTAGATGCTGATCGCATCCATGGATACGACCATTTTGAGCACACAGTATCAGGAGCAATTTCAGTGGCTAGAAATTGTCGGGTACTAAGTACAAACTTGTTACGATTACAAGTGCTGTGAAACCACCTTACCGAAGGGTTGTTTCTACATATAGCTAAGTATACTATGTACATGAGAATGTCTCATGGTTGGTACCTAGGTGTGACCGGGTTGTCACATTCTGTTATGGTCCAAAGTCTCGTCATGGAATTGCGGTTCGGATATGTTTGTGTTAAATGCATGCACACTAGGTGTTATGGGCCCTAGTGTTTAACACAAATTTATTCGGAGCGGCATGCAAATTCATGGCCATTCTTGTTTCTGCAATTTGTTGCACTGCCAGTGCAATCTCTCTTGCAGCTTTAGTATGAGTTTACACCCTGCCATACAAGGTGATGGCTGAGTATGGGTATTCGTGATTGGCTGCTTGAAACTCCAATATGTTTTCCACCTAGTTGGTTGTCTCCATTCCATATCGAGTATATGGCTGGATACTCAATGATTGAGTCCTCGTTTGTTGTCAGTCGTGGGCGACTGTCTGTAAGTGGTTGTGGGAAAGCATCTCACTCTTACTGTTGCTATTTATCCCGCGTAGGATGGGCAGCTTACAAGCATTCTATTTGGTACTAAAGGATATGCAAAGTGCATACGTTAGTAAAGCACGCTAAAGGATATGCTAAGTGCATACGTTAAGCAAGAAGTGAAACAACTAGATCGGTTACCTTTCTGGTTTGGAGTTTGCTTCATATGATGAAAGGCATGTTACGGCTAGTTCTAGTCTCTGCCTGTTATTCTCAAGTTATCAACCTTAATCATCAGTTTGGATGAGGTTGACTATTGGCAAGAAACCACCGCAAGTCAAGGACTTGGTTGCTGCTGATGAATATGTCAGCATAGTACGTTCATGGAAAGATGAGCCGAGGTTATACTGCACATTCCAGTACCTTCAGAAAGTCTGAAACCTGGGTATGCATTTAAACATCTCTTAGTTGTGATAACTCATTTAGCATTCTCAAGTGAGTTCTAAACGGAGCCTTCACGCTCTTTTGATTATGAGACGGTTAACCAAGACGGTTGCACAGGGACAACAATGTAGAAAATCAAGATGTTACTCTTGATTTCATTGAACCTCCCAATGCATCGGGTTCCGATTCAACGAACCGTTGGATCCATGAGGGATGCCACGGTGGAAAACATTAGTGTTCTTATGAAGATACCACCACTTGTGTTTTCGAGGATGAAAACGCTTCTCCAAGGGGGGAGTAATGTCATGCCAAGGGTAGGACTAGACGGGAACGGCTCAGGCAATGTGCCGGACACACATGCAGCAAAGGGGTCTATATATGGAAGAGGGTCAGGGGCCTATATATAGGATGGTTGGGAGGTTATTCGCATGTCTGTCTACCCGCTGTTCTAACATTGTAATGTCATGCCAAGGATAGGACTAGACAGGCACGGCCCAGGCAATGTGCCGAACACACATGCAGTAAAGGGGTCTATATATAGGATGGTTGGGAGGTTATTCGCATGCTTGTCTACCCGTTGGTCTAACAGGTATGGCTTCTACTTCTATCTCCTTGGAGCTCACAAATCTACAGGGCAAACGTTATATAGTAGATGAAAAAAAATTCCAAAGTTCATGCATGCACAACATGATATAGTACTTGAAAAAAACCCATTACCTCACAATCTCACCCACTTTGAATATTGCAGCCTTTACCTTAGTGTCCCCATAACCACTAATAGTTATGGGAAGTACAAACTACAAGCAATAAAACATCTTAGTGAATGTGAACCTATATATAAGGACACATAGACACCACAAACTTTTCTACTCTTACCTGAAGGATTTTATGCCAATCATGGGATTTCAATCCATACAATTGAGTAGAGCCACCCTTTTTGGTTTTTGTGAAAGCACCTTTGAGTGACCGCATATATCCCGTTGGAGTTCTGATGGATGCAATAACTTGCTTTGTCCGCTCTTGGTCTGCCTTTGACATTATCCACGGTGCTTTTGGGAGAATCATCTTTCCCCGCTCCCCCATGCGGGGCATGGCTGAAGGGGGGAGACGTCTAATGGTTCTTAAATCTTCCCTAGCACCCAATGAATCCTTCTTGCTAATTATGTGATCCCATATAGCTTGCCCAACATTTTTGAATACATGCATAGGGTCCAATAAGTGCTGAATTTTCAACGAAGCCCAATAGGGGAGCGACAAGAAGATTGAGTACCTCGAAATACCCTTTGGCAACCCATTGGGAGGCGGTGAGGTACCATGATGCTTCTCCCAATGCTTCGCCCAATCAGCCATGTTCCAATGGAACGGCTACACTCCATTGATAGGGCGAGCATATCTACGATGTGAAGGAGGTAGGAAGCGATGGTTGTTGGGATAGATCACCTTCCCAAGAAGAGGAGGTCTCTCTGTTACAACGGAAGGGCCACAAGTGGGACACGCACTATGTCCAGATGTTGCCAATCCTGCCAAGAGGTAAACAAACGTTACACATGAAACGATAAACCTAAAGCAAAGAGTACAATTAACATGGGAATACTTACCAGATACCTCTCCAAATCCTGGGTAATCATGCATGGTCCACATGAGGATGCGCTTGATGACGGCTTTGCGGTCTCGTGGTGGCCGTGAAATGTCAATGACATCTATGCCTCTCCATAGTTCTTGAAGCTCATCAATAAGAGGCTGCAGATATACATCCATGTTTTTTACCTTGTGCTTTCCTGGAATGAGAAGTGATAGTAAAATGTTTCCCTTTTTTGTTTCCTCCCAAGGTGGAATATTGTAGTTTGCAACAACCACCGGCCAAGTGCTCCATGAAGTAGAGCGGTGCCCAAATGGATTCACTCCATCACTAGCTAACCCAATCCTCAAGTGACGAGGCTCATCCCTGAACTCTGGCCATGTGTCCTCTATGTGCTTCCACGCTGGTGAGTCAGCTGGCACTCTCATAATACCATCTGTGGAGCGATTTTTTGCATGCCAACTCAAAAGCTCGCTCGTACCCTTCGATCTAAACATGTGTTGGATGCGAGGGATGAGCGCAAAATGCCTCAAAACTTTACGTAGAATTCTGTTGCTCTGCATTCCTTCTTTGAACCTAGGCTCCCCGCACGATGGACATGTGTCACAATTGGCATGCTCATTACGAAAGAGCACACAATCGTTCACGCAAGCATGAATGCGATCATAATCCATCCCTAATGCGGTCACCACTTCGCGGGCTTTTTGTCTGTTCTCTGGCATGTGATTGCCAGCTGACAGCATCTTTCCTAGCAATCTATCACAAGAAGAAAGTACATTAGAAGCTAATTTATGCACTCCGCAAGCATCCTTCACAATCTGTATACATACCTCAAAAGTGCGTCGACACTAGCATTGCTCCATCCAAACATCGCATGAAGGTTAAGGACTTCGAGAGATGCCCTTAAAATGGAGTAAGAGCATCTATCATATAGTGCGGTGTGTGCCGAATCGAGTAGCTCACTCCTCGTTTGCTCGGAAGCTCCTTCACATGCACACTCTGGTTCATGCTCCTCCTCTCGTGCAAAGAGATCCTCAACCATTCTATGCAAATGGTCCTCTTCTGCATCCACATAAGGAGATGGGATGTGGTCACTCGGATAAGAGGGAGCAACAGTACTTGGCTGATTTGATGTGCTTCCTCCCTCTCTAATGGATTCTTGGCGCATGCGCTCTTCCACCCTCCTTTCCCCTCCTCCACCAACCACACGCCAATGAGGGGTGACGTCAATAGCCGCTACAATTTGCAGATCGTTTGTTTCCATCCATGGACACTTGCGAGGATCGTCCCATAGTCCATAATCTTCTACGTGGATCAAGCATATCCGTCAAAGTCGAGCAATGGCGCATTTGCACCGCACGCATGGGCATGGTAATCGCTCGGCCAACCACCGTGATCGATCCGGTTCAGTGGACGGGCCAAAATCATCCCAAGCAACCTACATTAATAGATAACATACACTAATTAAAATCAAATTACCAAAGAATGTTAATAAAATATCAGTAAAAAGTAAAAATTAAACTTTTAGGTAAAAATGTCATTTTCAAAGTACTAGGAATACTTTCATTTTATGTATATTTTATAAAAAACATAGTACCAATAGATTTTGAGGATCAATAGTAATAATGTCAGAACGTGGCCATCTGTTTATATGGCCCGAATTTGCACCGCGGTAATAGGTGCGGTAATAAGTGCGGTAAGGCATGAGGTAATGCTTGCGATAATATGAGCGGGAAAACAAATTTCAAATTTTTTTATAAATAGGGGCACCCGCGTGCCCCGCGAAGTTCAAAGCCCTAAAATTCGAATTTTATCGTCTTCTCCACAGAAGCCGAGAGCGCGAACCTCACAACCTTGAGCTCTACCTCCATCTCTACTCTTCTACTCTCCACCATCTCTACTCTTCCACTCTCCTACCCTCTCCCAACAAGCGCTTCAATTCCATGTAAGTTTTGTTGTTATGTTTTTTGAGTTTTTCACACGCATACACACACATGCATAGACACACACACATGCATACACTCATACACACACATGCATACACACACACACACTAATTAGTGCACATGTACGTTCTTTACACACTAACACATGTATACACTCATACACACGCATGCATACACATGCATACACACACACTAATTAGTGCACGTGTACGTTCTTTACACACTAGCACATGCATACACTCGTACACACGCATGCACACACATGCATACACACACACTAATTAGTGCACGTGTACGTTCTTTACACACTAATTACACACACTAATTAGTGCATGTGTTCTTTACACACACTAAGTAGTGTGTGCATTAGAAATTATTAGTTACTTGCAAAATCTAAACTTGTTAGATTTATCAAATTTGTTAAATTTATTACTTGCATAACCTAATATGTTAAATTTGGGATTGGCCATGCACACACTAATTAGTGTGTGCATTGGTCAATGGGATTGGCCAATTCACACACTAATTAGTATGTGTTAACACACACTACTTTGTGTGTGATTAGTGTGTGCATTGGCCAATGTGATTGGTTAATGCACACACTAATTAGTTTGTGATTAGTGTGTGCATTGGCCAATGTGATTGGTCAATGCACACATTAATTAGTTTGGGATTAGTGTGTGCATTGACCAATCACATTGGCCAATGCACACATTATTTAGTGTGTGTACAAGCCAATTGGATTGGCCAATACACACACTATTTAGTGTGTGATTAGTGTGTGCATTGACCAATGGAATTGGCCAATGCACACACTAATTAGTGTGTGATTAGCCCAATTACACAAGCCAATTCACACACTAATTAGTGTGTGCACACACTAATTAGTGTATGTTAAAACACAAGCCAATTACACAAGCCAATGCACACACTAATTAGTGTATGTTAACACATACTAATTAGTGTGTGCACAAGCCAATTAAACAAGCCAACACTAAAACACACACTAATTATGTTAAATTAAACAACAATCAACACAAAAACAGAAACATACCTCCATGATTAAGTCGTAGGTGATGTATTAGGCCCCAATGACCGTCCAAGTGATCGCGCAATCGGTCACACTAATCATAAACACAATAATCTCTTATTAGTCAATATACACACTAATATCTTATTAGCACTCAAGGCTTTGCAAGACTCTTTTATAGGTTGTAGACACACATTGGATTCTTTCAACATTGGATACTATAGAGAATCCAATGTTTGAAAAAATCAATGGTAAATTTTTAATCATATATTCAAATTTTATACCCTAGTTTAATCTTTGTCGTAATAAATGCAGACCATGTCTTCTTCCTCCACACCACGCTTTCGCAGCATTGAGGATTTCATGGCAGATGGGATGTCATATCTCGACGCTCTCTCTGTCTATCATTCACAGCCGTCTCCTCAGCAGTCATCATCAGGGTTTGGCTGGTTTCGGGACACTCTAGGTGGGTCCACTGCCGTACCTGTGACCGATCCAGATGTGGAGAGGGCATTGCGTCTTCGAGCTGAGTGGTTAGGTTCACAGCAGACCCTTACGCAACGCTATTCACCGGTATAGCTAGTAGCTTTTGGATTATCAGAGGTCTCTACTCCGACTAGTGGCACTCCATACCTGCAGAGTTTTCCAGCTATAGCTCCAGGTTCAACTTTTCCTTCACAGGGTCCAACGTCCCAGGGTCCGACGCCGTTGGGTGCGATGCCACAGGGTCGGACGCCACGGGCGTCCATCTATCCATCACCTATCCAACCTTCTGCCCTAGATTCACGTCGGCGCTCTTCTGGCAGTCAGCGTCAGGGCAGCTCGCGCGCTAGCACCGGTGGATCTCGATGAGGGAGCGGAGCTAGTTGTTGTTTTGGGGGGGGGGGGGGGGGGGAGTACTACAGATTCTCCTCCACAGTCACCGCTCCCTGCTCCAGCAGAAGATGAGGACCATGACATGCCTTCACTAGATGCTCGCGGGTTATACTACCAGGTTCATAGAGGAGGTATGGTGGATCTCGGGACAACGCAGGGCAAGAGATTCCGCACACACGTCAACCAATTAATCCACTCCACATATATCAATTGTTTTCTCAAATTTGATCAGCAAGATCCCTACAACCTCACATATATAGAGACAACCATGCACATGCGTTTCCCCAACCCTGAGGGGCAACAATTCTCAAGGCAATGGTTGCAAGAGCATGTCAAAACATTTCTGAAGAACAAAAAATCTAGTGTGAGGAGAGCAACAAAGAAGACAATGGAGTCTCTAGAGCATAGCTATTGGTCAGGATATGTCCATGATGTGGAGTGGGAGACCTCTATGGGCGAGAAAGAGGATGAAAGGGCAACGGGTGCGAGGATGTATATGCGTCAAGTTGAGGCCAGATCCCATTAGACTCCTGCGCATTATGGTTCGGGAGGAAAAATGGCTTGGAAAGACAAATATGTAAGTAAAAATATTAGTTTTATTGTAAAAAATCTAATGTTTTTCATTTAATTAATTGGTTGCTATTTTTTGTCAGTATAACATTACCATAAGTCGCCCGACCAGAGATGTGCAGAGATATAGAGAGAACCATACCGAGTATCAAACTTGGTGTTGGTTGTTTGAAAATCAAATGATCTCTTGAGAGGAGTTCGAAAATGTGTGCAGAAGTCTGCAACATGTAAGTTTAATCTTATCTAAATAATCAAATTGTTGATTTTATATCAAATATTAAATAACAAAGTGTTAATTGTTTCTTTTTTATGGTTTTGCAGAGTCAAGGAGTTCCACGTGAAATGCCGCCAACTCCTCCATGAGCATCCTCTATTTTGTATACGCGGGACCCGTTTGCCCTATCCCACATGACCATACTCTATTTTGTACACGCGGGCTTTTTTTGCCCTTTATGTAAATGCAATACCTATCATTTTTTGGCTCAATACCTCCCCCAATTGTAATTCCACTTATGTAAATGAAATTATCAATCTTTTTTTGGCTCAATGTATTGTCCAATCGTGATATTTTGTTGTAATTAATAATAATTTTGTAAAATAACTAAAATAAATAAATAAATAGATGACCTTTTGGATGGTTTTGCAAAGGACAATCCAAACGGTCATCTGTTTTTTTATAATAAATCCCGCCGCGGTAATGCTCGTGATAATTCAGTAGCGGTAAAGTTTGCGGGTATCTGTGCAGCAAAAGGCGCAGTAATGTTCGCGGAAATATTGCCGTAGCCCTTACCGCGGAAGCTACCGCTAGACCATTACCGCGAACTTTGCCGCAGTATTTTCCACGTACGGGAATTTTTATATTTCAAGTTTGTTTGTTTTTTTTGCGGTAATGTGAGCGATAATACCGCGCATATGTTATAGTGAAGGTAATCGAATTTCTTGATCACACTTATCAAACACACCAGCATTTCTTATTTGCCAAATAAAGGATAGCATCCAAATTCTGCTCACATACATCAAATAGATTTCCAATCCACTATCATTCGACTGCATAAGACCAAAAATAAATTGAAACTTATTTATCTTAATCTACTAACAGAGCATACAATGATCTTGCAGGGTTTTTCGCCACTTCTTAACCACCCTACAATCAAGGAAAAAGTGTCTCATAGTCTCTAATTTATTTTATTTGTTGCACATGCCATTCATTACATTTTTCCTGGCACAAATAGGTAAGGCACCAATCATTATTCTCAAAAGAAAAACTTTATGTTTAAATGTACAATGCATTTTCCATATACAATGTATTCTCTATATCCATCATTGGTGACTCTTGGCCATTCCCCATATTTTGTTACATCTGATATGTATTGAAGAAGCAGGCAATATCATCTGATAGAAAGTATGGGTAGGAGATGTCCACTAGCTTGCTGATGAATGAGGCAGTTCCAAGACTCTGAACCTTTGAGCTGAACTCTGATTGCAAGGAATCTTAAGATTGAATACACAAGCTGCTAGCAGTCCCCATGGAATCATCAATCCATTGCCCAGTTTGTACATCCTCTTAGCAACCAAAAAGGCCACCAAGTGGCTGTTAGAGTCCACAACTTGCTCAATGGAATTGTTTTCTTTGTTAAAAGGAGTAAGAGCTTTTCTCCCCAATGACAAAGCATGAGGCTTTTTAAAAACAAAACTCCAAAAACAATATTCCACTCCCAAAGAGTTACTTGCATACCTGGCTCTACCTACCCACACCAGTTTAGCAAGTACATTTTTCCAAGAAAGCATCAACATGTTACAAGTAGACCCACAAAGTTTCAAGGGTGCTACAGTGAAGAGTTTATCCCATTGGCCCATATCCCGTGAACCATGAAAATAGAATATGGCTTTACCAATAAGTAAAACCACATTAGCCTAGACCACCATTTATCTTAATTAAGCATGTGTTTGAGAAGAGTGTCCCTTCTTGCCATCATATGTAGTTTCAAGTTCAAACTTCCAAGGCCTCCTAGGTGAGTAGGCAAGGCAACAGAATCCCAAGCAAGCTAGGCTTTAGAAAAAGCTCCCCACATAAATTTAATGAAGAAAGATCTGAGTCTGAGCAAAGCATTATCAAACCAATCCGACAAAGGCAAGAAATACAATACATAAGTAATCATGATTCATTGTGGAGTTCTCACTTTTATAACATGAAAAGGCCATTCATCACATTACCATTTAGCAACTTTAGTACGATTTTTTTCTTCTACCCATGCATTGAGTTGTTTAGGAGATACATCCACACCAATAGAGTAGCCTACTGCCACCCTTTTCCCTTTCCAAACGAGAGAGTTGAGATCTTTAAAACAGAGATATCAATGAGATTAGCTTTACCCCACTTAATTTCAAGACCAGCAGCCAACGAATACACACTCAAATAGTTCATACATTTACAATGTTAGCATTTTTAGCCTACAGAAAGGTTAAAGTGTCATTAGCAAAGCCAAGTGCCACCACCTGCTCCTAACCCATTTGCAGCCCTTTCAGATTAGCAGCACTTACTTGAGCAGACAAGAAACAAAACAAGGGATGAGTAGCTATTGCAAACAGGAAGGGGCTTAATTGACAACCTTTTCTGACATATCTCCCTATAGACACTTTGCTAGACAGTCTTCCATTAACCAGGATGTTTAATGTGGAGCCCACCCCCAATAACATAATGCAGAATCCAATTTTTTTCCCCTAATCCCAATTTTGCCATAGCTTTAACTACAAAGTCCCATAAAATGGAATCAAAGGCTTTTGCAAAATCCAACTGTAGCATAACTAAGTTCTTAGTTGTTTTCTGGCATGCCTCAATTCCCAACATCACTGTCAATATATTGTCAAAGATAAATATACCCCCAATGAACCCAATTTCTATCTCATGCAAATGTTTCCTAAGAAAGAGAGAGATCCTAATGGCTACTGCCTTAGCCAACATTTTGTACATAATTCCCATCATTGTTATGGGTCTCGAGTCTGAAAGACTAGCATGGAAAGTTTTCTACAGTTTGATGAGCCCTTATTTCAGCAATGGATCCATGCACGGAGTCTACCAAATCTTGTTGATGACTGCCATTATCAATGGGTTGAGTTTTTCCAAGAATGCCAATATGAACTCCTTTGCAAGACCACACAACCCTGGTGTGATTGTCATTGCCCAATTTCTTGAGGGCCCATAGAATTTCCTTCACCTCAAATGGTTCTTTTAACCTTTTGGCAGTACATTCCTCAATGCATGGATCCACCACAGAAAGAAATAGCTCAATAGATTGTTGTCTTTCATAAGACTTATTTGCTTGTTTGATCAGAATCCCCTCAAAATATTTTGTACATTCCTCCATGATAAAAGTTGGTTCTGATATGGAGGTTCCCATTCTCAGTGGTGAGTTTATGAATGCATTCCCTAGCATGCTTGATCTGCAGTTTCCTGGAAAAAAAATTAGATGAACAGTGTACATCCCTGAGCTCAGTTGTCTACATAGAATCCTAGTCCTAGATTCTCTCTCTACTTCATACTGTTTTAGCACCTGTCTGGCATCCTTAAGCATTTCAATGTCTCTATCACTCAGCTGATGTGCATCCTGAGCCATGATTAATTTTACAAATTTTGTAGCCTGCATTACATCCCTTGTTTTCTCCTAGGAAACCCTCTTCCCAGTGAGTCTAATATAGTGTTGTATCTGTGCACAGAACTGTAGCCATGTTTGCACTAGATCCTGCATACCATACTGCAACAAAGATGTTTCTAAAGCATTGCAAATTGCTTGTTTAAAACCTTTGATTCTCTGGAATAGTGTGTTGTTCGTCATTAGAGGTCCATTAGAACCCACAGTTTTAAAGTATTTCAAATCAAGATTATTTAGGCTTAGAACCAAAGTAGAATGATCAGAGAGAGACACTTGAATTTCAACATTCAACTAAGTAGAAGCATGTAACGAGTCTGTTTCAATAAAATTTAAAATCAATCAAGTCTGGACCATGAGCACGTAACTCTACCCAGACCGGAAATTTAGTTATCAACCTGTTCTTAATTAACTTTGTTGATTGCCATGGGATCATACGAACAACTTGCCCACACATTATAACAATAGGTGCACTCGATAAAGCTCGTTTTTCCTCAGTTTTAAAGAACAGAACCTCAAACAAGCTAGACCTCGAGAAGAAATTCTTATCAACCACAGAGCATTTAAAATCATCTTCAATCTTAGATGCAATAGTAGCAAGATTAGGCAGTCGACCAGTAAAAAGTAGAACCAAAGCCTTTTCTCAAAAAATAGACAACTGTGACTAGAAAATAGAGGAGTTTAGGAAAACCTTGTGTTCCCCCTTAACCTTGAGTTTCGGGGTGAGGGCATCTTTTCAGAGATTTTCCATGACTTGTGGATCGTAGTCATCCAACCCTTTACCCAACATAGAATTCCCCATGACAGTACGAGGATCTAGTTGAAAAGTAGGGGGGAGGGAACCATAGTGCCAAAGAGCAAGTGTGGACCTGATAATTTAGTCAAGGAGGAGGACAATCGTCACTACCATGTCACAGAGTTCAAAAACCCTAGTGTGCTTTCCATTCTCTCACTCATTCCACTATGTGTGTGTGTGTGTGCATGTGTGCGTGCGCACGCGCACGTGTGTGTGTGTGTGTCCATGCGCGCATGCATGTGTATGTGTATGTAAGATCCTCGGTTCACACCTTGTCAGTTGTTTCTCACATACAGAGGTGGGGATGATTCTCCATTGAAGCTCGCTTCAACAAGGGTGCAACGAGGGTTGGGGAGATCTCATAGAGAAATGGGGGATATTCAATACTAATCGATTTCCTTTAATATCATCCCAACTTGCTAGTATGTGCCTACAATTTGAAACAAGGAAAGTAGTAATGGAATCTATCACCGATGCCAAATTTGATTGAAGAAAATGTCAAAAGAGCAGCAAACAAACATAGCAGGAGAGGTTAATGTCAATGTAAATTTTGAGGGAACCTGAGTAGCAAACGGTGGCATGAACCTGAGCATCACATAGTGGCTTGAACATGAGCAGCATGCAACAAGGTAGATGGACAAGGGGTTGGGAGGGGGTCAAGAATTGTTCCTTTTTAGATTACAATTACATTATGGTAGCACCAAGATAATTCATGAAAAAAGCTTTTGGGTTTGAATGTGAAGGTGGGGTTGTTGGTTTTTCCGCTTCATGTGCGCCCACTAGAAGGCAATGAATGAATTTGGATAGATCACTACAACAGGTCGAGCAAAAATCGGTGCAGGTACCGACGAAATAAAGTTAGTTTTAAAACTAAAAAGCACTGAAATAGGCCTCGGAAGAGACCCCGTTTTTGTAACGTCGGTATGAACATCAGTATACCAAACATCGGAACAAAGCTTCGTAATGACCGTCAGAATGAACCATGAAATAAGCATCGGTATTTCTATAGCATATTTTGATGTTGATTTAGAAGTCTGTACCGATGCTCATCCCGTAATCTATACCGACGACCAAACCTGCAAATTTTTTTTGGGCAGAGAGGGCTAGGAACCGATGCTGCATGTACTGCAGCAAAAGAAAACAGCCCTCTCTGCCAAAAGGAAGAGTGCACAAGCAACCGCACTCCACCTACAAGCTGACGCTAAAGAGCGAGTGTATGGAAATTAGCAAAATTATAAGAATAAAATAACCACAAAATCAAAACCTTGATCATGGCATAACGACATAAAAATTTTATAACCATAATTAAAACATGAGTCAAAAACTGTAAAACCATAAACATAACATGTTTGCCATACCATAACCATTACCTAACTTGCTTGTCATACCATAACCATAACAACCATACCATCATTGCACAACCATAACCATAACCATAACCATCACATGATTGCTATACCATCATAGCAAAACCATAACCATCACATGATTGCCATACCATCATTGCACAACCATAACCATCATTGACAACCATAACCATAAACAAAATCATACCCATAACCATCACATGATTTCCATACCATGATAGCAAAACCATAACCTTAAGTTGATTGTTAAACCTTAACCACAACATTTGTGCCATACCATAAACATAAGCACTACAAAATTGTACATATGCAAACAATCACCGAGTGAGAAGACCCTCATGGTAATGCCTCCCAGTTGACGTCCTGTCCCTCCTACAGCTGGGTCAAAAGGGCCACAAGTCTATATTGTACCCATACTTCTCCTCTCGACATGTCGGAAGGCGCTTCACAGCAACTTTCTGCAAAATTGTGGTTTAATCACTAGATAAATCTTCAAAAAGCATATATATTGTCAAGAATTTAAAGCATATGTTTAATACTTACAAACTCATGTCGAAGCGTATCATAGCCTCCACTCCCAAGATGTGACACTCCAGCAGACTCCAAACGTGCTCAGGCTGCATCTCTCTGCTGCTGAAATCTCTGAGGATTGTCTATTGTCTCTCGTGCAATCCCTGCCCACTCCTCCGCATCCAACCATGCCGGCTTGGCGTCATGTATCTGTCTCTCACCTTTGACCAACGGTGTGACATTGTGGACTTCGTCACGCTCAAAATCCAGGAGTTCGAGACTCGATCGTACCCCTCTATCAGCTTGTACTCTCTTTGAATGGCCTTGATGATGTAATTCTTTCTTTCAAGATCGAGGTTATCCCAAACCTCCATCATAGAGTGACCAAACTGAATCGTATAGAGCTTGTGTGATCCCCAAGGTGTACGTGGTGTACCGATTGGTGAACTATCTACTAAAGAGAGTGGTGTAGGCTCTCTCGGTGGTGTGGATGCATCGGTAGAACTGCTACCACAACAACCACCACCTCCAAAACGAAACCTACCTCGTCTTGAGGATGAACCACCCATCCATATAGGGGACACACGACGTAGGGGGCACACTAGACTGAGTTGTGGGGCCGTTCAGTGTAGGGACCACACTAGTCCCAGGCGTAGAGTTGGCCATAGTAGGTCTAGAGGGACCTGCTACCCAAAGGTGCTATGCCATCGCGACCTGCTCTGGTGTGAACTCAGACAAGAACGAGCCCATCTGCTCGGGTGACATGCTGGCCGAAGTAACAGGGAAATTAAAACTAGGAGAGTATGGCTCATCGTCATCGGCCATGGCTAATCATACACAAACAAAACCCACAAAATACATTAGTTTATAGAAGAAATGCTCAATCAATACAAATAACAAATCAACGAAACTGCTACACAAATGAAAACATCTAAAGTGTATTGTAGACTAATAAAAAGAGTTTTACAAAAGAGTTCCTAGCAAAAGTCATTAGTTAATCTCTCATCCTCTATGAGATCTGATGCGTCAAAGATGTCTATCTCAATCTGTACTTCTGCATCTTCATCATCGAACTCTACGTCTTCGTCGCTCTCCGCATCAACTTCAGTGTTTGACACCTCATCTCTAGTTTCAGACAATTTCCCACTACTGACATCCACCTCAAAATCTAAACTTAAAGTTGGAGTCAGTCCTGCGCTTTGTTCATGAATCACCTCTTCAACCTCAACGTCCAATCCTTCACACACTTGCTTGCTATGGGGAGCAACTTGAATGACATAGAGCTAGCAGGGTTTAGACAGATCATTCTCATCATTTTTTGTCCATAGTAGATCGTGTATGAACACAACTTGTTCACAATGCTGCGGAAGTACGAATGCATCCCGCGCATTTGTCCACACCCACCTAGAGTTCACTTGAATCAATCCACTCTTGTCTTTACGCACAGTTGCATTAGGGCCGCTGGTAATAACTTTGAACCACTTGACATCAAAGATGAACATATATATCAAACTTTCTAAAGCTAATCTTCAAGATGTCTTGGATGTAGCCAAAGTATTCAAGCTGGCTAGTCTCTGTAAATCTCATCCCTGGCACTACTCCTACTTTCTTGGATGAAGCTTTCCCTAACACCACTGTTGAAAGTGACCCTTTGTTCGTCAATCTGTTGCACTCTGAAGTGCTTCCCATGCGACCACAAAGCTCCATATTTGTGATACTACAGCCACAAAATTGAAACAGACTAAAAGTTATTAAAGCAAAATAACCTTCATGTGGAGCTCAAAAAGGAAGTTGTGAAATATACCTGCCAATCGCAACCCCTTGACATCTTCTCTTCCTCTTCAGTAATCAACACTCCATTCCTCTTTTCCTCTGAGAGTGTCGCATCTAACCACTGCTCAGTTGGAAAGTCATACAATTTTTGAAGATGATCTGGAAAAGGAAGGTTTCTAGTGGCACGGTTGCGCTTGAATTGAAGGTGATCTGTCAAGCGTTGTTGCTTTTTTCCCCTTCGTACCTCTCTAGCCACTTTTGCATGATGTCTGAGTTGAGAAGGAAAAATCTTATAACCTTTTCTCCCATTGTGATGTCCATCTTCCTAACGATGCCTTGTCCCTGCAGGTCGTTCCCTGTCACCTTGACATTGACCTCAGTAGTCCACATTTGGGGCATCTCTGGATCAATTGAGACCAAAAACTCACTGATGAGGACAAGAGATTCTTGTATAAGCCATCCTTCAGCCATGCTACCCTCGGGGTGAGCCCTTTGACAAACAAACCCCTTTAACACTAGTTTGGTACCAAAACAGGACATGTAAGTGTCCTTTTTTACAAATTTAAATTAAATTCTACTTGCAATAGACTATTTGTTTAAGAAAACCCTCTTGATATTCTTAAATATGTTAGCTCAAGGATCTTTTAAAAATATAACCTTGCATTTTAGAATCTACCCTGATCAAGAACTATACTCATCAAGTTGACCCTCGTAAGACAGCGATTGATAGTTTTAAGAAATTGACTTTATAAGCTCAAGAAAAATAAAGCAACCTTGTAGAAAATTCTAGGTGTCTTTTCCACAATTTTGCTATAGTTAATTGAAAGTTTCATGTGCAAAAAAATTGACTTGGGAGTATATAAAATAATGGAAAGTTGAATGTGTTTGATTAGCCATTTCAAGCATATTGTTATATACAAAGAAAAATATGTTTTTCATGTATTTATGAGTTTTAGAAAGTGATACAAATGGATTACTCTTTCAATTGAGGACTCAAGGTGGCAAGTAGAAGGGATATGGTATGCAACAATTATTGGAGTATTTTAAATATTCAAAATTGCATAAGAGAGAATTTTGATGTTTTCATTCTTGAGACATAAGCATTCAAAACCTCAAATAATATCAAACTTTCTATGTAGATCAACTAAATGTATCAAAGTACATGGTACATACACAATTGGGGTACCCAAAACCTTAGTTTCAATGTTATTATGGAGAACTCAAGATTTTCAAAAGTTTTTCCACGATAAAAAAATCAAGATAGAGTTCAAGCAACAATATTTAATTGAGTTAGGGAGACCAAAAAATATGTAGTTTCTTGGTTTCAATATATAAAGTCATTTGTAGTTTTCAAATTGCACTAGAATAGCCCCAATTCCACGAGGGGACCTTTGGAAGACCAAAATATGCTCTTATTCAACATGTACTCAAGTATGGAATTATATCTATAACTTGCGTGTGGCTTGGAAACTTGTCTTTAAAGTGAATTCCATTGTTTTGTAACACTAAGTGCTAACACTTGGCTTTTATAAACATAAAAAGGGCCATCTCTACAAAAAGATATAAGAATTTTACGATTTTTTTGGCAAAATAGCTTGAAATTTTACTAAAATTTATGATTTAGAACTTACCAAAATTCTATCCATATGGATTGTATTTTGACATGAGAAAAATGAGTGTTTCCTTTCCCTCATGACCAACCTATGGTAGAAGCAAGGTATAAAAAAATTAATTTAGCTTGAGAAATAAATCACCAAACTTGGAAGCAAAACAGGACACTTTAGTGTCTCAGGACACTTAAGTGTCCAATTACAGAACTAGTATTAAAGTCTTCATAAATCTCTCCAAGAAGAACATCCACCCGCAACTGCGACCACATGAACAAGTAAATGCATTAATATGGTAAGAATGTTTGTTGGAAAGTACTTCTCCACCATGCACACTGCTTCAATAGCATTTAAGCGTGTTGCATTGATGCTGTCTTCTCTTATCTCTTTTGAACAGATCCAGCGTACCAACTCATTGATTTTGTAGATTGTTATTCTAATGTCAGATGTCAAACAACCCTTTATGGAAATTGGTAAGATGAATTGTAAAAATTTGTGCCAATCGTGGGACTTAAGACCACTGAGATTGTCATCTCTCGTAAAAGCGGTTTTCAAACATCGCATGCACCCTGTGGCAGTCTTGAATGAAGATATAGTCTTCTTCACTTGTTGCTCTTCTGTGCGACTCAGAACCCATGGACCTTTTGGTATAGAAAACTTTCCATTGGGTTTACGTCGGGGCCACATCTCTCGCATTCGACCCATAGCCATTAGGTCATCTCTTTGGGCCTTGCTCTCCCTTTTTCCAGTGATAGTTTTCCATATGATCTCCCCCACATTCTTGAAGGTGTGTATTGGGACGAGCAAATGATTAATCAACGGGTCACTCCAATATGGGAGTTCATGGAAAATAAAAAGTCTTTTCATTCCAAGTGGCATCCAATCTCCCCTCTCCAGCCACATGTTTTTCCAATCGCTTGTTTTCAGCGGATGCATGTCATGTTTGCATATGTTTGGTCCACGTAGCTCATGTCCTTCAAGCAAAAATCTACCATGCTCCTTGTAAACTATCTTGCTCAAATGCTCAGAGCGGCGGAAGCCAAGTCGAGGACCACATTTTGGACATGCATGATTACCTCAAGTCTGAAACATCACAAAATTAAAATATAAAAGTGTTGGCATAGCCATAAATCACATGTGTGTGAGGGTTTTAAAGGCACTTACCTGAGCACTCATGTAAGCCTGGCCAATTGTGCATGGTCCACATGAGAATGCCTTGCACATGTATATTCCGCTGTCTGATTGGTTGGGACATATCAACCACATCAATTCCTATCCACAAGATTTGGAGATCTTCTATAAGTGGTGCTAGATAGACATCCATGTTCTTTGCTTTGTACTTTCTTGGGACGATCAATGAAAACAACAGATGGCCCTTCTTGATAGCGAGCCATGGTGAAAGATTATAATTAACCAAACAAATAGGCCACGTGCTCCATGACAAACTATGTAATCCGAATGGGTTTACTCCGTCCATTGCCAGACCAAAGAGGATACATTGAGGCTCATTCTTAAATGTAAGCCAACTTTCCTCTATGTTCTTCCATGCATGAGAGTCAACAGCTACTCGCATCACATCATCTGTCGATCTAGTATTTGAGTACCATGTCATCAAAGCGGCTATTGTTACCATATATACATGTGGTAGTGATGTGTGTGAACACACTAGGACCGCCGGGGCATTTTTTCCCTCTTTAGGAGGTTTTTTCCCCCATGCACTGTATATACACCCATCACTCTAGGGCTATCTATCTTTCCATTGCACACTAATTTATACACTCTCCATTGTGTGCCTTGAGCTTCCTTCGTCTTCTCCAAGCTGTGTGCATTTCTCTGCAACCCTAATTGCAACAATTGGTATCAGAGAAAGTTGCATCCTCCCGAGCTTAGTCGTCAGCTGCTCCAGTACACGCCTGCTCACTTTCTCCAAGTTCAGTGAGCTTTGGCGAGTGTTCGTCGCAGGTCGACAAACACTTCGGGAGAAATCGTAGAGCTCGGTCTGCTCAGATTTTCGATTTGGGCTCATTTCGGCCTCCGTTTCCACTATAGAGAGTACTGCACAGGCCTCCGTTTCCATTATAGACGGTACTGCACAGGCTATTTCATCATTTTATGGAGAATTTTTTTGAGTGTCGTTTTCTACATAACAGGTGCCTTATATTCTTCTACGGTTTGTGCTATATAGCACGTGTTGTTCCCGCTCCGTTTCTCCTATTTTCAGGCAGTTTTCACATCAAGTGCAACATTTACCATGGTTGACAACAACAACACAGATGTGTTCAAGATGTTTGCTATTGAGGACAGGTTGGATGGGGACAGCTACCCTATGTGGGCTTATATGAGGCAACATGTTCTTGTGTTAAAGGGCGTCTGGAACATTGTGCAGGGCATTGATGTACGTCCTCGTTTTGAGGATGTAGGCGATGTTGAGGATGTTGCAGGTCTTGCTGCAAGGATTGCTGCTGTTAGAGTTGTTTTGCCTATGGTAGAACAAGCTTGTTGGGATGTTAAGGATGCACAATCTCATGCATTGATTGCATTGTCTGTGAAGCGCACCATTGTTTCTCACATCCGTTCAACGAAATCTTCAAAACAAGTTTGGGATATCTTGGCTGGTCTTTATGCAAGTCGCAATGAGGCTCAGATTGCTTTGCTGCGTAAAGAGCTGGAGTCGAAGATTATGCACGAGGAAGATGATATGGAAACTTTCCTTGCTAGTGTCAAGGATATCAATGAGCAACTTATTTCTGGAGGTGAAGTCATTTCAGACAGTTCCCTTGTGCAGACTATTCTTGATGCCTTACTAGATTCCTACCAGACTTTTGCTAGTACTTGGAGACTGATGACCCAAGGAAATCCTGAAGTTGTCAATTTTGATGCATTATGTACATTGCTGTTGCAAGAGTCACTTTCTAGAAAAAACAGGACTAGGCAGCGTGCAGTTGAACAGGCTTTTATTGCTTCTCAAAGAAAGGGTGGTAACAGTAATGCAGCCACTTCTTATGGTTCTACTGCGAGTGGCAAAAATTCTATTCCTAATGCTTCTGTTAGCAGCAATTCGTCTGGAAATTCTGGTGATAAGGGCAAAAAGAAGATGCGTTGCCATTATTGTAAAGCTAATGATCACTTGATCAAGTCGTGTCCTAAGTTGAAGGCCAAAGAGGCTAAGAAGAAAGAGGGTGGTTCCACTGCAAATGCTGGTTCCACTACAAATGCAACCATTGTTGAGTCTTCTATAAAAGGAGACTGTAATGCTGACGTTGATGCAGAATGGGCTTTTTAGTGCAGAGTGCACTTACAATCCTGTTGTCCATGATGCATGCTTGTCAGTTGCTGCAGATTCACATGTGTGGTATTTTGACAGTGGTGCTACAAAGCACATTACCTCACATTGTGAATTGTTTACCTCTCTCGAGTCTGCCCCTCATGGGAATTTTGTCACTTGTGCCAACAATGCCTCTTATCTAGTTCAGGGAGTTGGAAAGATTGTGCTCACTACTGCTAATGGCAGTTCCTTCACACTTGTTAATGCACTTTATGTACCTGGGATCAAGAAGAATCTCTTGTCTGTATCCGCACTTGCTAGACTTGGACTTGTACTCAAATTTGTGGATGACAGATGTACAGTTCATGATCTCGATTTTGGTGATGAAATTGTTGCATCTAGCCTTTTGTGCCGTGGGCTTTATAAGCTCACTTTGTATGACAAGTGTGGAAAAAATTTTACAAATGCTGTTGCAGATTCAAGGGCTATTTCAGATGCAAAACTTTGGCATGCACGTTTTGGTCATCTGAATTTTTCCAGTGAGGCGGTCCGGGGCGGGCAACAAGAGAGGCGACCTCTAAACACCCCTCAAGGCTCCCGTGATGCTCAATTGGGGCTGGGGCAACCACAAGCACAATACAACAACAAACCCACAGCCAAACCCAAACAAGATAGGGGCACCACCTAGTTATGGTATGCGAACTAGGACGCAAGAGAGATTTTGTCACAACCAAGAAGATACACCACACAACACACACAAGCAACCTCACACCAAGACACACACAAAATGGACCAGAGAGAGCTAGAGCAAAGGGAAGAGAGAGAGGAAAGGATCTTGCATAATACCTTATTTGTGACTTGCAAATGGAGATGGTTCATTATGATGCTATCGTAGAACTTGTACAAAACTCACTCAATGCTTAGTGATTGCTAAACATTGCCAAAACACACACACACTGTCTTAGGGTGTGGGAGACCTCTCACCAAAATACCCTCTTACAATGGACAAAAACTGGCAATGAAAAACACACTAAAACACTTTCTAAAATCAAGATCAACCGATAAAAACTCAAAATACACAAGTCACCTTGAATTCACCAAACCGTATTGCACAAATGGAAGGACAAAGATTTGAACGTCGAATCACTCCTTTGATGCACCAAACCTCAATTTATTGATGATGAAGGAGTATGTACAATAGTGGTTTTGAGATTTGTGGAACTCACGCTCTCTCACTTGCAATGTGTAGCTTGAAGGCTTCTCTCACACCAAGAGTGAAGCTCACAAGTGGTTGCTACACCTAAGTCTCTCCTCACGCATAGAGTGTTAGGGTGCTATGTGAGATGTTGGAGTTTGTTTTACAAGAAAGAGAGGGGCCTATTTATAGGTTGGAGACCCCTCATTAAGATTATTGGAAATCCTAATTTACAAGCTAACAAATCAGGATTATGATTTTTTTGAATATCAAAACATTGTGGGCCTTCTTTGTCTGCTTGAGTCATGGGTGTGGGCTCAAAAGAGAGCATTATTGATGGTAGATAAGGTGAAAGTAAGTAAGGAGGGAGAGAGGGAGAGAGAGAGAGAGAGAGAGAGAGAGAGTTACTATACACATGTCTTGAGGTGAGGTGTCTTTTATGGTTAGGTCAATGGCTATTTTGTGTTAGTATGTTAGTGGTTAGTGTTAGTAATCACTAGAAAGTTAATGATATATTTACAATGGGTAGAATGGGGTGGATGGTTGAAGTAAGATGGTTGAATGAAGTGAGAAAATCCTTGTGATGGTGAAGCTTGAAGAAGTTTTGGACTTACTTGTGTAGGTTCTCAAAATGACTATCGATCTTCTTCTTCGTCTTCCCTTCTTTACGCCACCGCCGTCAAGGTTGATTATCGTGATGAAAATGGTAATTCCGTTGATGAGATCTCTTGATTTGCAGAGGTTAAGCATGGTACACATGCTGAATTTATGTATATATATAAGGGTTAAGATGGAATTGTACTTTGGAGATAATAGAGAGAGGCATAGAGATGGTGTATGTACATGTGGAGCTCATATGAGAGCTATGGAAGTAAGTGGGGAGGTTAATGGTGAAGAAGGTGAGAGAAACCATTGAAGGTGCAGGTTTGAGTGAGGGATTGAGAGGAATGTGTGTGTGTGTGTATAGAAGTGTGGAAAGAGGTGAGAGAAGACTATGGGCTACTTGTGAGAAAAGTGGGCAGACTGGGGTCCACTCAAAAAATCATATCTCACCGCTGGTAGCTCCAAAAATCATGAAGAAATTTGAGGTGATTATTCAGAGCGTGGGCATTTTCTCTTTTGACCACCGCTCCAAATTCGGAGTGGAGATAGGTGCCAAAATTCTCACCAAAAAGCCTTTTTTTATGCCTGCAAAAGTCTTTTAGTGGCCACCTCCTTTGTTGAATTTGTACAATGCATCCAAGAGTGAGCCCCTCCTTTGTCATATCATAATACAAAGCATCCAAGTTGCCCTTGACCCATGCATGAAGGAGGATTATTGGTGAATAAAGAAATATATACATGGTGGGACTAGTGTATGGACTATTCATGGACTTTAGCTCAATGAACACATGGTGGTAGAATAATGAGTAAAAATAATAATAAAAATATGGAGGAGTTATGGATATGGAAAGATATTGGAATCATATGATATGGTCCCTCTTTGAATTATTTTGGGTGAAAGAGGAAAAGGTATGCAAGTAAATAATATAATAAACGTGACCAATGAGTAGAAATCAATTTTTTGTTTTCACGAGGGTGAGGGTGAAAATGTGGGAGTGATTTGTACAAAGGAAAAATATAAGGTTAGAGTATGTACATATTGGAAAAAAAATAACTTATGGTGTAAGAGGATGAAAGAAAGTGTACATAGGTTTAATAAAACACACACCTAAGTAGAAATATTTAAATAAATATACCAAAATAATTATAAAAAATCTTTATATTTAGGCCATATATACAATGCAATATTTACACACAAATGGGCCATAATATTTTTTATTTTTTTTATTTTTTTGACTTAACCAGCCTAGTGACTAGCTAGATGAGGATTTTAAGAAGATATGGGAAAAGCCCCCTAACTCACACACGTCTATGTACAGTGAAATGGTAGGGACAGCCACAGTGTTTGGGTGAATTTGGTAGGGTGGAGTAACTTACTATGGCAATTAAGAAGAGCCGAAAAATGGCTATCACCAGTTTGCTACGTTTGCAGAAATCTGATATGGTTGCTTCTTTGCCGCCTCTTGAAGCACCTTTCAAACATTTGTGAAGGCTGTATTTTGGGTAAGATGCAGCGTTCTAAGTTTCCAAAGGATGGTTCAGTTCGGGCCACATACAGGTTGCAGCTTGTGCATAGTGATGTTTGTGGGCCCATGCAAACTCCGTCTTTGGGCAATTACCTGTACTTCGTGACTTTCATTGATGATTACTCCAGGCATGCATGGGTATTTCTGCTTAAAGCGAAGTCCGAAGTTTTTCTGTGCTTCAAACAATTTCTGGCTATGGCTGAAAATGTCTCGAAATGTACTATGGGAACCCTCCGTTCCGATCGAGGGAGGGAGTATATGTCTCATGAATTTAATGCATTTCTGGCTAGTCGTGGGATAAAACACCAATGTACAATGCCTTATACACCTCAGCAAAATGGTGTTGCTGAGAGGAAAAACAGTTCACTGATGGAAATGGCACGATGTATGGTCAAAAGTCAAGCTTTGCTGCATTCTTTTTGGCTTGAGGCCATCATGTATGCCACTTATGTACTTAACAGGTGTCCTACGGAAGCTTTGCAGTCTATTACTCCATATGAAGCATGTCATGATAGAAAGCCTTCTATTGAGCACATGCGTGTTTTTCGTTTTTTGGCATATTCTTTGGTGCCACAAGTGCAGCACAGAAAATTGGATGATATGGCTTTCAAATGTATTTTTGTTGGTTATAGTGCTGAAAGCAAAGGTTAAAAGTCAAGCTTTGCTGCATTCTTTTTGGCTTGAGGCCATCATGTGTGCCACTTATGTACTTAACAGGTGTCCTACGGAAGCTTTGCAGTCTATTACTCCATATGAAGCATGGCATGATAGAAAGCCTTCTATTGAGCACATGCGTGTTTTTGGTTGTTTGGCATATGCTTTGGTGCCACAAGTGCAGCACAGAAAATTGGATGATATGGCTTTCAAATGTATTTTTGTTGGTTATAGTGCTGAAAGCAAAGGCTAAAAGTCAAGCTTTGCTGCATTCTTTTTGGCTTGAGGCCATCATGTGTGCCACTTATGGACTTAACAGGTGTCCTACGGAAGCTTTGTAGTCTATTACTCCATATGAAGCATGGCATGATAGAAAGCCTTCTATTGAGCACATGCGTGTTTTTGGTTCTTTGGCATATGCTTTGGTGCCACAAGTGCAGCACAGAAAATTGGATGATATGGCTTTCAAATGTGTTTTTGTTGGTTATAGTGCTGAAAGAAAAGGTTACAGGTTGTATCATCCACAAACAAAACATATCCTGGTTTCACGGGATGTAGTGTTTGTGAAAGATTCTGTTCAGCCCTTGCTGTCATGTACTAGAGACAGTAATGTAAGCTCACAAGACATTTATGACACTTTGTTGCCTCTTTTCAGTGGTGGAAATACGAATGTAAGTTCCAATGAGGCAAATGTACAGCCTATGGGGGTTTCTGAAAATGTTACATATCAGCCTATTACTGATGCTGATGTACATGATGTACTTGATGAGTAAAGAGCTGAAAATGAGCAAGCTAGAGGTATGCCAAAATGGCTGGTGCACACTTTGCGTGACAGTAAATTGGATGCACCTTTGTCTAGTCGTACTCGTTCAGGCTCTCGCCATGCATCTTATGCATCAGACTGTTACGCTTTGGCTGTGTCTAGCTTACATGATGTTGAAGTGCCTCTGTCTTTTGATGAAGCACATAATTCAAAAAATTGGATGGCTGCCATGCAATCAAAATATGATGCACTTATAGAAAATTACACATGGACTTTATGTGATTTTCCTCCTGGCAAAAAGGCCATTGGTACAAAATGGGTTTACAAGTTGAAACGCAAGACGGATGGTGAGATCGATCGCCATAAGGCTCGACTTGTTGCAAAGGGTTATGCATAGCAAAAAGGCATAGATTATGAACAGACTTTTTCTCCCACTTGTCGTATGACTACTGTGAGTTTTCTATGTGCATTGGTAGCTCATTTTGGTTGGGATGTACATCAATCAGACATTGTTACTGCTTTCTTGAATGGTGACATATTTGAGAAAGTTTATGTAATGCAGCCTCGCGATTTTGTCATAAAAGAATAAGAGGACAAAGTGTGCAAATGTAAGAAGGCTTTGTATGGGTTGAAGCAATCTCCTCGTGCTTGGTATGAGAAAGCTGACACTCATTTGGTTAAATGAGGCTTTCGTAGCAGTCCAACAGAAAGCACATTGTATGTAAAGCATGAGGGTGATGTACTTCTCATTGTGGTTCTTTATGTTGATGATTTGCTGATCACTAGACCAAATGAGAGACATATTGCTGAATTTAAGGCTGATTTGAATGCTACTTTCAAGATGAAAGATTTGGGGCTGTTGGATCATTACTTGGGTATACAATTTAAGTAGTGTGATGGTGGTATTGCCTTGTGTCAGAAAAGTTACATAGAGACATTGCTATGTAAGTTTGGACTTGAGGATTGCAAACCTATTGCTCCTCCCATGGAAACAGGTTTTAAGTTGAGTCTACATGATGCTGGCGATCCTGCTGATGTCACTCTTTATCAAACAGCTGTTGGCTGCCTCATTTATATATGCAACACGAGGCCGGATATTCAGTTTGGAGTCTCACAAGTCAACAGATTTATGCATAGCCCAGGGTCTAAGCGTTGGCAGGCTGGCAAGAGGATTTTCCGCTACCTTAGTGGAACTTTACATCTTGACTTGTTTTATCCTAAGGGGGGATCATTGCCGCCAGACTTACATGCTTTTTCGGACTCAGATTGGGCTGGTTATTTTGACACGAGAGTGTCCACGAGTGGTTTTTGTTTCATGCTTGGCAGTTCATGTATATCATGGTTGAGCAAGAAGAAACCTACTGTGGCCACTTCGAGTTGTGAGGCTGAGTACAGGACAGTCTTCACAGCTACGGTTGAGTGTGTATGGCTCAGACGCCTTATAGTTGATTTGGGTGTTGGACAGGACACTGCCAACACTATCTACACTGACAGTCAGAGCGCATTGGCAGTTGCGAGGAACCCAGTTTTTCATGCTCGCACAAAGCACATTGAGGTGCATTACCACTATGTCAGGGAGTGGCTCTCAACAAGAGAGATCAGCTCGGCTTATGTGCCAACACAGGACAACCTTGCAAATCTTTTCACAAAGGCATTGTCTCGTGAGAACCTTGAAGCTTTCCAGAAAGCTTTGGGCTTACTCCCCTTTGTGGACTGATGATGTCCTTAGGGCATGGCACTTCCCTTTACTCATGTGCCAGCTCTCGTTCACCGCATCACTCTAGGAGGGATTTGTTACCATATATACATGTGGTAGTGATGTGTGTGAACACACTAGGACCGCCAAGGCATTTTTTCCCTCTTTAGGAGGTTTTTTCCCCCGTGCATTGTATATACGCCCATCACTCTAAGGCTATCTATCTTTCCATTGCACACTAAGTTATACACTCTCCATTGCGTTCCTTGAGCTTCCTTTGTCTTCTCCAAGCTGTGTGCATTTCTCTGCAACCCTAATTCCAACAGCTATGGACTTGCACCTGAACATGCTCTTTATTCTTGGAATGATAGGAAAGTGTCGAAGGACCTTTACAGGGATAAATTTTCCTTGTGTGTCCTCCCTGTACCTGTTTGAGCCACAATTGGGACACTGTTCCAAGTTTGCATACTCATTGTGAAAAAGTACACAATCCTTAGTACATGCATGTATTTTTTTATCATCCAAGCCTAATTTAGTAAGAATCTTTTTAGCGGCTGGACAAGTAGGGGGTATTTGATTCTCTTCTGGCAAGATTTTCTCATTGAGGAACCTGTCGTTACATGAACAAGTTAGTCCTTTGATCACTTTATATGAGGTGTAATTTTCACTTTACCATGCTTAGGATAAAATGTGTTTACCTGAAAAGCTCTGTGACTGAGGCGTCAGACCAACCTAGATAGACTACAAATTAAGCATTACCAACGTGGTACGGAGAACTGAGATTTTTGCACCAGTGTAGAGCGGCATGTCTGCAAGACTTTGCATCATCTCGCCCTCTTCATCTTTGATATCATGCCATCGTATGAACATTATGGCTGAGGTCCACAGTACTGCGTTCAATGTTGTCGCCTTCTATGTTGGAATCCATGTCAAAGAACATGTCCAACATCTGCTCCATCTCTACTACTTGAAATGACACATCAGGTATTAGTTGGGAGAACTCAGTCTTAGGACTTTATGTTAGGTATTAATTGGCATAGGCGATGTCAGCAAGCTCTATGGCTTGCCAATTTGGCAAACGGCTCACCATTGTGTTGTTTTTAGGGTTGCGAAGCGATTTTATGGCCTGAAAACCGATCGCAGAAATATAGACAACACACTGGAAAGCCATTCGCAAAACGAGAAGCCATAGAGCTTGCCCATAATGCATATTCCTTGTGGGCAAGCTTTATGGCTCGCCGTATTGCCAAACGGATCGCCATTGTGTTGTTTTTAGGGACACGAGGCAATTTTAGTGCTTGAAAATCGCTTGCAAACATATAGACAACACAATGGCCAGCTGTTGGCAATACAACAAGCCATAGAGCTTGCCCACAATGCATATGCATTGTGGGCAAGCTCTATGGCTTTCCGCTTTGCCAAACGGATCTCCATTGTGTTGTTTGGTCCAGAGGCAATTTTAAAGCTGGAAAATTGCTCGCAGACATATAGACAACACAATGGCTAGACTTTTGGCAATAGGGCAAACCATAGATCTTGCACACAATGCATATGTACTGTGGGAAAACTCTATGGCTTGTCGTATTGTCAAAAATCTTGTCATTCTGTTGTTTTTAGGGCCGCTTAGCTATTTTAGGGCTTGAAAACCACTTGCGGATATAAAAAACAACACAATGGCAAGTTGTTGGCAATACAGAAAGCCATAGAGCTTGTCCTTAATGCATCTGCCCTGTGGGTAATCTTTATGGCATGCCGTATTGCCAAATGGATCGCCATTGTGTTGTTTTTAGGGACAAGAAGCAATTTTAGCGCTTGAAAATCGCTCGCAAACATATAGATAACACCATGGCGAGCCATTTGGCAATACGGCAAGCCATAAAGGCTGCCCACAATGCATATGCATTGTAAGCAAGATCTATGGCTTGCTGTATTTCCAGAAGGCTTGCCATTGTATTGTTTTTAGGACCGCTTAGCTCTATGGATTTCCGTATTGTCGAACGTAACTTAACCTAACCTAACCTAACCTAAACTAATGTAGCTTAACCTAGCGTAGATTAACTTAACCTAACCTAACGTATAAGATAACCTAACCTTATCTAACCTAACTTAATGTAGCTTAGCCTAACGTAACCTAATATAACTTAACCTAACGTAGCTTAACTTAATCTAACCTAACCTAACCTAACGTATAAACTAATCTAACAATGTAGCTTAACTTAACATAACCTAACATATAAGATAACCTAACCTAACCTAATTTAACTTGCTTATAATCTAAACTTAACCTAAAACATACACCCCATCAATTGCATAATTTCAAAAACGACATAATTCTAAACAAAATTTCTTCAATACAAGATTTTTTTCATAAACCTTCATAATTTAAAATGAAATTTCACATCACAAACCATAATTTCTTTTAAAGCATTCAAAGTTTAAAGCATGATTTTTTTAAAATAATATCAAAGTAATTTAAATAAATTTAATATACATTTAAAGGTTCAAGCACTCACATTCGTTCTATTTGAGCAATGAAAGTTGTTGTAAAAGCCCTGGAACCTATAAAAAAGCACACACAAACACAAAGTTAAACCCTAAACCCTAAATCTATGAGTAAACATGAAAACAATCTCACCTTAGTGTTATGCACTAACCCACAAGCAAGATTAGCACTTCCGATGGCTTGTTTCGCACCAGATCTGTGAGAGATGGGGAAGAAGAGAGATTGAGAAAACGTGCAAGAACAAGAGAAATGCGCAGAGAAAGCCCACGGTTTTGTTTTTTACAGGTGCCGTCGGTACAAAAGTTAGTTTAGGCGTCGGAAAAGCTATCGGCTTAAGTGTCGAAAAGTGCATGCGTGCTGACGTCGGAACAAGTGCCGAAACATGCGTCGGAAATTTGAAAATCAAATCTTTTTAAAACTTTAGCTCCCTCTATATATACACGCACATATACCGACGCCCGCCAGTGACGCCGGTAATGTGGCACCGGAATTTAAGTGACCTCTTGTAGTGGATGCGCACGCAATAAAATATAGAAGCTACCAGTATGATTTGTATATTGTTTAGGAAAAGTGTTTCTTAGAGTACAATCGTGCCACTTTGACATATCTAAATATATAATCGAGGTAATTTGTTGAAACTTTACATAAAAACTATGTCTCACATGTTTCCAATGTTTGAATGAGTAAAACATACTAACTATGTTGTATGAAGCATAGATCCACCTTTTTGGAGCGGACCTATACCAACAGATGATGTTGTCCATATCATAGAAGACTTTGATGTCATAAGGTATGGCTTTTGAATCAATTTTTGTTATGTCAAGTACAATAGCTTTGGATTTTCTTTAGGATACTCTTTCTTCTTTGTAGAAAACACTATTATCCAACCCATCTCTTGGTAGGTATTTATGAGTCCATGTGCTATTTAGAACTCATAGGGTACTATCATGTTGTCCTAGAGCTAGACAACGGAGAAAGAAGGGCTCATGTCTCTCTTCAAGATATAGGGTATCAACGGCCCGTAAATGCCCTACGTTCCTTTGGATTTGAAGTCAAGAATTGGAAAGTGAGAATGTATGTTATTGAAGATACTCCTAGGAGGCTTGGATGAAGTGTGGGATACATTGGACCTTGGGATGGGGTTTTTTTTTATGATGATTTCATTTTGGGCTTCGGATTCCTTATGCTTCTGACAATTACTCTCTTATCAAGAAGCCTCTTTTTTGTCATAGAACTATTGGCTCCTATCTACAATGAAAAACCATGTTGCTATCCACCTCTGTGTGTGTGTATGTGTGTGTGTGAAGTATGAAAATAACTAAGTAAGGTCATACAAGCACACTTGATTATTTTTTTCACACCTTATGGATACCATGTGTGTCATGGTAAGAGCAAATGAGACCCGCCAAAGGCATGTTGCATGAGCTAGTTATATATATTATAGATATATATGTAGAAATATAGATGTACACACAGGTGTGTTTCTTTTTCTTTTCTTGTGTCTTTTATTCTTCATCAATTCCATTTGCTATGTATACATATATTGAATTTATTTTTTGTGAAGCAATTAGGGGATATTTTAAAGCAATTATGTATAGAGGAGACCAATTCCAAGCAATCCTCAACAAATAGGTCTACTCAATTTCACACACAGGGCTCATTAGTGTGTGTAACTAAAAATCTTGTAAGTTCTCATCACATAAATTATTAGTACAACTTTTAGAAAATTCAGTAATTTCCAAGAGATTATCGCACATCTAATGCTCAAGAAACACACACCTATGCTCACCAAGTGTCTCCATTTAGAAGCAATTTGGAAGTCAAACTCTTGCAAACTTGTAGTTAAACTTTGTAGGTGAAGTTTCACTTGTAAAAGTGATACTAGATAATTATAGCAAGTTCAAGGAGGTAGCCAATCCTTTTCGGGCTGTTTTCACATCAGGTGCAGGCATTCGCCATGGCCGACAACAACACAGATGTGTTCAAGATGCTTGTTGCTGCTGAGGACACATGGGATGGAGACAATTACCCTATGTGGGCTTACATGATGCAACATGTCCTTGTGTCAAAGGGAGTTTGGAATATTGTGCAAGGCATTGATGTGCATCCTAGTTATGAAGGTGACGTTCAGGATGTTGCAAGTTTTGGTCGCAGGATTTCTATTGTGAGATATGTTTTGTTTACGGTTAAGCAAGCTCTTTGGGATGTAAAAGATGTGCAAGCTCATGCATTGATTGCGTTGTCTATGAAGTACACTATTACTCCCCACATTTGTTCAACGAAATCTGCAAAATATTCTTGGGATATTTTGGCTGGTCTTTATGCAAGTCGCAATGAGGCAAAATTGGCATTGTTGTGTACAGATCTAGAATCAAACATTATGCATGACAAAGATGATATGGACACTTTCCTTGTTAGTGTCAAGGATATCAACGAGCAACTTATTTCTGTAGGTGAAATCATTTCAGTCAATTTCCTTGTGCTGACTGTTCTTGATGCTTTTCCAGATTCTTACCAAACTTTTGCTAGTACTTGGAGACTCATGACCCAAGGAAGTCTAGAAGCTGTCAAATTTTATGCATTATGTTGTTTCAAGAGTCACTTTCCAAAAAAAAACACAACTAGACAACATGCAGTTGAATAGGCCTTTATTGCCGTTCAAAGAAAAGGTGATAACAATAATGTGGCCACTTCTCATGGTTCTTCTATGAGTGGTAAATCACCTATTCCTAATGCTTCTGCTCACAAAAATTCATCTAGGAATTCTTGTGATAAGGGAAAAAATAATATGTATTGCCATTATTGTAAAGCTAATGATCACTTGATCAAGTAGTGTAAGCTGAAGGCTAAAGAGGATAAGAAGAAAAAAGTTTGTTTCACTAGTAGTGACGGTTTCAAAAGTAGCTATTGTTGAGTCTTGTATGAAAGGAGACTATGATGCTGATGTTGATGTAGAATGGGCCTTTAGTGCAAGGTGCACTTATGATCCTACGTCCATGATGTATATTTTTCAATTGTTGTAGATGCTCATGTGCTATACTTTGACATTGGTGCTACAAAGCACATTACCTCTCATCATCGTGACTTGTTTACCTCTCTCAAGGTTGTCCCTCATGGGAATTCTGTCACGAGATTATGCTAATTGCTGCAAATGGTCGTTCTTTCACACTTGTTGATGCGCTTTATGTACCTAAGATCAAGAATAAAATTTTGTTTATATCTGCACTTGCTAGACTTGGACTTGTAGTCAAATTTTTGGATGATAGATACATGTACAATACATGATCTCAGTTTTGGTGATGAAATTGTTACATCTGGCATTTTATGCCATGGGAATTTTAAGCTCACTTTGTACAACAAATGTGGCCAAAATTTTTCAAATGCAATTGTGGATTCTAAGGCTATTTTAGATGCAAAACTTTGGCATGCACGTTTGGGCATCTGAATTTTGTCAGTTTGCTGCATTTGTAGAAATCTGATATGGTTGCATGCCTTATATGCCTCATCAAAATGGTGTTGTTGAGAGGAAAAACAAGTCATTTACAAAAATGACATGGTGTATGGTCAAAATTCAAGCTTTTTTGCATTCATTTTGGCTTGATGCCATCATGTGTACGACTTATGTACTTACTAGTTGTCCTACGAAAGCTTTGCAGTCTATGACTCCATATGAAGCATGGCATGAAAGAAAGTCTTCTATTGAGCACATGTGTGTTTTTGGTTGTTTGGCATATTCTTTGGTGCCACAATTGTAGCACAGAAAGTTGGATGATAAGGCTTTCAAATGTATTTTTTTTGGTTATAGTGCTAAAAGTAAAGGTTACAGGTTATATCATCCACAAACAAAGAGTATCATGGTTTCACGGGATGTTGTCATGTTTGTGGAAGATTTTGTTCAGCCATTGCTGTCATGTACTTGACACTCGTTCAGGCTCTCACAATGCATCTTATACATCAAATTGTTATGCTTTGGACGTGTCTAGTTAATGCGATGTTGAGGAACCTCTATCTTTTGATGAAGCACATAATTCAAAAAATTGGATGGTTGCCATGCAATCAGAATATGATGCACTTATAGAAAATGACACATGGAATTTATGTGATTTGCCTCCTAGAAAAAAGTCCATTGGTACAAAGTGGGTTTACAAGTTGAAACGCAAGCCGGATGGTGAGATTGATCGCTATAAGGCTCGACTTGCTGCAAAGCGTTATGCACAACAGAAAGGCATAGATTATGAAAAGACCTTTGCGCCCACTTGTCGTATGACTACTGTGCATTTTCTATGTGTATTGGAAACTCATTTTGGTTTGGATATACATCGATCAGACATTTTTATTGCTTCCTTGAATCGTGACATATTTGAGGAAGTTTATGTAACGTAGCCTTGTGGTTTTGTCAAGAAAGGACAAGAGGATAAGGTGTGCAAATGCAACAAAGCTTTGAATGGGCTGAAGCAATCTCCTCGTGCTTGGTATGAGAAGGCTGACACTCATTTGGTCAAGCAAGGCTTTCGTAACAGTCCAATAGAAAGCACATTGTATGTAAAGTGTGAGGGTGATGTACTTCTCATTATGGTCCTTTATGTAGATGATTTGCTGATCACTATAACAAATGAGAGACATATTTCTAGGTTTAAGGCTGCTTTGAATGCTACTTTCAAGGTGAAAGATTTGGGGCTGTTGCATCATTACTTGGGTGTACAGTTTAAGCAGTATGAGGTATTGGCTTGTGCCAGAAAAGTTACATAGAGACATTGCTATGTAAGTTTGGACTTGAGGATTGCAAACCTATTGCCACTCCCATAGAAACAGGTTTGAAATTGAGTCTTCATGACACTGGTGATCCTACAGATGTCACTCTTTACCAGACTGCTATTTGATGCCTTATTTATGTATGCAACACGAGGCCGGACATTCAGTTTGCAGTCTCACATGTCAATAGATTTATGCATAGCCCAGGGTCTAAGCATTGACAAATTATCAAGAGGATTTTTCACTACTTGAGTGGCACTTTACATCTTGGCTTGTTTTATCCCAAGAAGAGATCATTGCCACCAGATTTACATGATTTTTCAAACTCAAAATGGGCTGGTTGTTTTGAAATGCGAGTGTCCATGAGTGGTTTTTGTTTCATGCTCGACAATTCATGCATATCATGGTTGAGAAAGAAGCAACCTACTTTGGCCACTTCTAGTTGTGAGGCTGAGTACAGGGAAGTATTCACAACTACATTTGAGTGTGCATGGCTTAGACGTGTTATGGATGATTTGATGTTGGTTAAGACATTGCCAACACTATCTACACTAACAGACGGAGTGCATTGGTAGTTACGAGGAACCCAATTTTTCATGCTCGCACAAAGCACATTGAGGTGCATTACCACTATGTCAGGGAGAGGCTCCAAGTAGGAGAGAACAACTTGGCTTATGTGCCAATAGATGAAAACCTTGCAGGTCTTTTCACAAAGACATTGTCTCGTGAGAAGTTGATGCTTTTCGCAAATATTTGGGCTTACTCTCCTTTGTGGACTGATTATGTCCTGAGGGAATGGCACTTCCCTTTACTCTCCTTTGTGGACTGATTATGTCCTGAGGGGATTTGTTACCACATACATGTGGAAGTGATGTGTGTGAACACACTTAGGACCATCGAAACATTTTTTCCCTCTCTAGAAGGTTTTTCCCCCGTGCATTGTATATATGCCCATCACTCTAGGGCTAACTTATCTTTCCATTGTACACTAAGTAATACACCGTCTATTGTGTGCCTTGAGCTTCCTTCATCTTCTCCAAGTTGTGTGTGTTGACTTGCTTTCCTAATTCCAATAGAATCAAAACACACACACAACACACACACACACACACACACACACACACACACATGTGCATTGTACTGATCCAACTATGCTCAAAGAACATCTCACAAAAAGAGAGCTCAATACATGAGTACAATATCATAGACGACTCGATGAGGGATGCAGAGAGAGGGAATCTCTCCAAATGCAATCACATACACGTGCACCTTGACATCATGTGGTATTACACAAGATGGTGATATGGGCAAAATATTTCATGATGATATTGTTATTCAGGGGTTGTTGACAGAAAACGTCATGCGGGGTTTTTGAAAGAAAATGTCATGCTTGGTACTCCCTTGGTCAAGATGTATGCCAAATGTGGCAATGATTATATAAGAATTATGTTCACATGGGTAAATAGATTCATGACGAGATCATTATGGGGGTTCTCGGGGTTATATGTGTGCGCATGAGTGAGCCTGAAAAAAATTATAGGATTGGCCATTCAAAACCATTGGTAAGAGCGAGCGGGACATGAATCTCGCTTTTTCTCGTCAAATGCATGTACATGAGAAGAAGTAACACATAAATATTGAGTACTTGTGTAACATTTAATGGCCTAAAAACTTGTGTGTAGCGGAAATTACCATGAAGATAGTGGGCATTTCATTAGAATAGATTCCTAGTGAGAATTACAAGAGTGCTTGGGTGGAGAGAGAGCAACAAAAAGCATAACACCTAGTTAGATAGCATGAACAATAATTTCAAAAGAGAGAGAAATTAAGCAATTGACAACAGTTGAGGACCATATTTTCATGGACCTGGTCCCCCCTCCAAAAGGCTTTGTATTATGGTTTCTCCCATCAAGAGAGACATTTTACCATACAATTTCTTGTGTTCCTTCAATACTAGCTAGTGCAATGAAGATGGAAACTTCATGCACACGCAAAACACTTATCAAACACAACATCAATTCCCTCACGCTGTGAGCAGGATGGAAACACACAGAATGCCTTTATAAGGACCCGACACACACTCTTGGAAGGATATACACACACACACTATGGGGCACCACTCAGCTTACACAACACACCTGGACGAGACAGGGAACACACCCGATGGAGTGAGAGGAGAGAGACTATACACTTGCCCACTCCACACACAGACACACACACACACACACACACACACACACAAAACACTCAGCTCAAAAGAGGAGAATCTCTGATCTGTAGATACAATTGAGCTTGGACCAACACGAATGGGGCAAATAGCTCACACAATATGGATAAAAGATACCAGATACAATCACAAATTGGAGTAGAAGCTTCGCTCATAGGAGAAACTTACACAACAAAAACAGCAGAAAAAAACAGTGAGGAATTTGGAAAAATGGGCAGCGCCATCGTGTCCAGAACGGCCCAAAACCCCAGTCTACAATGTCAAAGTGCTCAAATCCGACCTCGGATGAGCAGTTTACAGCCAAAACAGGCTCCAAAAACCCCAAAAACACAGTTGCAGCTGTTCCTCTCTTCTCTCCATGTTTTCTCTAGTCTTCTCTCATTTTTTTCAGTTCCCACACTTAGCTTTATTACTTGGGCACCCTTGGACTTTTAAATGACCTCAAACGGACCTCGAACAGGCCAAAAACTGACCTCGCAGTGCATAGTGGTCACCTTTTTGCATCCATCCGCACACCTGGCACTCAATTTTTTCCAATAATGCATCCCGCCACCATGTGAAGTGGCCCCAAAATATGGTCCTCGTGATGACCTTTCTGCATAATTATCACAAGAAAACATCCACGTTGTGTCCGTACTCATCCACGTGAAAATATTGACCCCATTCGACCTCCTGACGCCACTAGATGCCATCTGACGCACCTGCTTACCTCATGTCGTCGGCCCGTGGATAGCTTCCTCAAGAAGTTTTACGCGCTACCAACTCCTCATTATTATAGAAAAAACACACTAGTACTAGTAATAGTGAAAATCGATGCACTATGTACATGCTGTCCTACATGTACACATGTGGGCCCCACATAACCACCTGGCTCTAGAAAAGGGGCAATCCTTTATTCGATGCACCACTCATGTGTATGTACATATACGCAATCCCTTGCTCCAGAAACTCCTGACATAATTTTCCCATCCCCTAGCTTGCTAGATCATTCATGATCAGAAGCAGCAAAAAGCGATATGAGACTTATAGCGTCACCATTGAATCTTTCATTTAAGCCATTACACTGCGGGTAATAAGGAGTGGTATGCTGGTGTCTAATCTTCATCTTCGTGCATAAGAAGTCTAGCTGTTTTTCTCTAAATCTTGGCCCCTTATCTGAAAGTATCTCCAGTGGCACCCCAAACTTGCAACATATTTCATCATACACAAACTTTGCCACATCCTTTCCATTGATTTGTTTTACTGCTATAGCCTCTGCCCATCTAGAGAAATAGTCCACTGCAGTCAAAATATAGCTTTTGCCCATGCTTGTGATAGGTAACATGCCTATTGCATCAATCCCCCACTTTTCAAACACATCAAACGCCATAATGGTTTTTCGTAGCTCTGGCTTCAACACTCTCTTCCCAAATGCTTGACACCTATTGCAAGACCTACACCAATGGTGAACATCCTTGTGCAAACTAGGCCATACATACCCCTCTTGCAAGATCTTATGTAAGGTGATCTTTAGAGAAAAATGTCCGCCACATGCGCCTTCATGATTCTCTTCCAACACTCTATAAAGATCCTCCCGCCAAGGTACACGTCTCAATACAAGATCATCCCCTTTCATGTACAAGACATCACCAATCAATTTGTACATGTATGCTCTACGCACAAAACCATACTTCTTAGACTTTTGAATGTCTTTCAGAATGATTCCTATTAACAAAAACTCCTCTTCTTGAGCCAAACTTTCCCGGCCATGATAAAGAGGTAAATTGGTCCTCAACACAAATAGATCCCCAATCATGCTTTGAGCTGCTTCATGTGCCTCTCCATTTAGAGCACGTTCAATGTGTCTGATGCTCCATGCTTCAAATTTTTTTAACAAGCCTTTAATTCTGAAACACATTTCCTTCAATGAGGTGTTCTTGCTCTTCCACACACCCAACACTTGCTTCACAACTAACAAGGCATCACCTTTTATGCTCAACCTTCTAATCCCATGCTTCAAACAAATGTGTAATCCAGCTTCCAACGTAGCATATTGAGCCTCATTGTTACTATGTGCATCCAATTTGAACCCTCTCTTGCATACTAGCTTCCCCTCTGGATCATGAAGTGCTATACCGCCTGAAGCTGCATCATGGCTTTTCTTGTATGAGCCATCAAAGAACAAAACATGTGCATTGCTGATCTGTGGAACTTCTTCGACTACCTTTCTCACCACCTCTTCCTTAACAAGAAGGGGATTCTCCTTGTAAGTCAACAAATCAGCTAGGATAGCTCTTTTATTGTCTTCCACTAAAAAAGAGAACTCAAACTCTTGCAGCTCAATTACCCATTTTCACCACATTTGACATGTTAGTGCCATTAATTAATTGTGGCAAAAAAGAATAGCTCGTCAATAAAACAAAAGGTCGTGGTAGCAAGTAATGACAAAATCGTCCACAAGCAAATATTACACTGGCCATCACTAGCTCTACTTCCGAGAACTTTCTCTCTGCTACCAACTTCACTCGGCTTGCACAATACACTGGCCTCATATAATGGCTTCCCTTCCCCTTTTGCAATAGCATGGCTCCAATGGAATCATCCCCTACTGACGGATTTACATAAAAAACTTTCTCCCAATTAGGAGCCTGCATGGCTGACAAACCCCCTAACACCTCTTTCACCTCTTGAAACACTTCTTCACACTTGTCATCCCACTGCAATGGATCATGCTTTTCCACTTGTTGTAATGGATACAGAAGTTGTGAAGACAATGGAATAAACCGTGCCATGTACTTCACTTTGTGTATAAAGGTTGCCAATTGCTTCATACTCGTAGGCGATGGAAGAAGAATAATAGACTTAACCTTGTCTGGATCAGCCTCAATGCCATTTTCTGACACCATATGGCCCAATAACTTCACCCTTGGCTATGCCAGATGACATTTCTTGGGATTTAGTTGTCCTCCACATTCATCATATCGAGCCAATACCATCTGCAGCTTCTCATGATGTTTAGCCCTACTGCTATAGACACAGAAGTCATCCATAAAAGCTTTGACACAATTGCCAATGAATGGTTCCAATACCCAATTTTATCTCTCTTGATAGAAAGATGGTCCATTTGACAACCCAAACGGCAATACCGTGTAGCAATAGCAGCCCCATGGCGTAATAAAAGTTGTCTTTGTGCGGTCTTTTAGAGCAATCTTCAACTGAAAATAACCTGAAAAACCATCACACACGATGTACCTCTCATAACCTGCCCCACTAAATCCAAGATCTGATCAATGAATGGAAGAGGATATGGGTTCTTCTTAGTGGCTGCGGTTAAGGGTTTTAAATTTACACAAATCCTCAGAGGATATGGGTTCTTCTTAGTGGCTGCATTTAAGGGTTTAAAATCTACACAAATCCTCCACTTTCCATCCTTCTTTGGACTGACTACTACTGGACTTACCCATTCTGTGGTCTCCACAGGGACTATGAACCCTGCCTTCAATAACTTTTCCACCTCTTCTCGCAAGGCTACCATCTGCTCTTGACCCATCCTTCTTAGCCTTTACCGCACTGGCTTAGCACCTTCTTTCAGCTCTATATGCATCTCTTCGCCCTTGAACCCTCTGATCTCTTCATATGAAATAATGAACAAATCAGGAAAACTAGCCAGCATGTGCAAATATATCTCCTTCTCCATAGCTGAGAGGTCTCCACTGATCATTTGTGTCATCAATTCCTGCTTCTTTGACAATTCAACCTTGGTTTGCATCAGCCCTTCAATCACTTCATAAGGCCCTTCACTTTCATCTTCAAGCTCATTCGCAAATGCGACTACACCAGACTCCTGGATTCCTTTGTCCATCAAAAGAAATGCAATATAAGCATCCTCATCACTGCTGGTAGTGCTATCACTGTCCTCATCAGTCACTGTGGAATAGTCTTCATCACTAGACTCATCCTCATCTTCATAAAGCTCCTCCAATCGTTTCCTTGTGTCCATATTATATAGCTTCTTGGCACCTGTCTTTCCATAGAGGCTAATTGTACCACGTCACCAATCTTGAATAGCTCCCACTGCACGTAACCATGGTCTACCCAATATAATAGGATATGCTACCAACCCCGCTGGCATCACATGAAAATCAACCACTGCCTTTGCATCATATGCCTCCACTTCTAAGATCTTTACAACACCCAAACATTTTACTTTCTGATGGTTTGCCAATATGATCCGGAAACCTAACACCCCAGTCATTGTAAGACCCATCTTCTCAATGCATGAGTGTGTTATGACACATATTTGGGCTCCACCATCCACATAACCTTGTCTCAGATTTTTTCTTTTATGCCACACATCTACTATTGGGCAAATGTCTTGTAACTCATCCATTGCCAACATCTTCACTGAACCTCTCTCTAGATCTTTCTCCATTGGGTTAACCATCCTCTTCCATTGTCTCTTTAGCTTAGGCACCATCTCTATAAGCTGCCCAAAAGTAACATCTGCCTTCCTGCTTGTCAGATCCTCTTTCAAGTCATAGCTTAATTGCCCATCCCCTAGTGGAAAATCTGAAACATGAAACTTGCGACGAGCCCTCCTTTTCCTCTTGGCCTTGACATCCTCGCCTTCATGGATCTTTCCTTTCTTCTTACTAGGACCTGGGGCATTTCTTCCTTCCTTTTCCTATGTGGTCCTCTTCCCAATAGGCATCACTAATGTATCCTCTAGCTTTGATGCCTTCTCCGAGGTGACTACACTTAGCACTTTTGTCTTTCCCTTTTCCTCCTGGGTTAATCCACTGGTTCCTTCACCTCCTTTAATTTCAATGCCATAATCATTTGACCTAGTTAGCACCTGTTTTGGAAATGGATACATGTCTCCCCCCATCCTTGGTGGCTTATCACATTGCGGGCTGATGTGTCCCAACTCTCCACAATTATAACATGTGGGTGTCTGCCTCCAAAACCTACCATTGCTTTGTCCAACACCATTCTTGGGTCTTTCTTCACCTCCTGGCTGATTTGCAAACTTGACCACCACTTGGGACCTAGCATGTTTAGGCCGAGATTCTTCATTAAATCTACAACTTGCCTCGTCTCTTGTCTTAGTCCATCATCTTGCACTGCTTTAGTGAGCACTGTTGGCATAACCTCAAGAGTAACAGGAACCATTGGTTCATGATGAACCCCTGGCATACGACCTTGTGAAGAATCCATAGGCTGAAATTCAAACCTCATGGGCAAAGACTCTACTCCTAGCTAACTCATTTTTCTCAGCTTCCACTCTTTGTTCCTTGCTACCTCTAGTTCATCTTCATATGTCCTAGGCTTCTTTAGCTCCACTCTCCAACGTATATTCTCCCAAAGACCAGCCAAGAACCTATCCTTCTTCATCATGTCAGGCGGGGGTACCTGTGGTGCTAAGGCCTTGCACATCCGCTCCCATGCCAATGAAAACTTACGTATGTACGCATCTACTGGCTCACCTTCCTTTTGCACCAAACCTTGTACTTCTTTCCACACTTTGTCAGGATCTTCTATCTTCACAAACTCCACTTCCAACCGATGCCGTAGATTGTCCCAATTCAACCTTACGGGTGGATCAGCCGCACGCAGCTCCTCTTCAAATGCTTTGGACCAAACTCGTGCATCACTCTTCAAACAGATTTGGAGAAGACGTAACATTTGTGCAGGGTCATGAATCTGGTTGCTAATGCAGGCAACCTCCATCTTTTCCAAAAAGTCTTCCACATCTTCATCACTTCTTCCATGAAACTCCCGATAAGAGAAAGCCATGGCTACCCAAGTTAGTATGCTTTGAGAACCCCTTCGAACACACATGCAAGAACCCAAAACTTTTGACTGACTCAATCCCCAGAAACTTCAATGGAGCTCAACTTTAGATAAGGACAAACACATGCACATCAAATGAGTTTTCATAGTTAATCACATCGGAATTACAACAGGCAAAGGACATTCCAGGATCTCTCTCAATCTTTGTGGCCCGAACATAAAGACTATGCGCTGCTGGAAAAAATCTTCCTGGACACATGAACATTTATCTGGATTCTTTGAGTTAAATGAAAAGGAGTGAATTGAGAGCCATTTTGATCATTCATTAAAGTCAACCATGCAGCTCCCAAGAAAGCACACCTGTCTTATCCTCTGATTTTGCCAAAATTTGAGCAACATAACAGCATAAATGGCTTAAAAGACCAAAAAACCAACCATCATAACTTGGAAAAATTTTGGTAGAGTTTCCCGAGAAATAGAGCAGTGAGAACCCAAAATATAGACTGTATATGTATGCATAAGCTGCCAACAATAGAACCCGAGCATCAAGTAGGAATCACTAGTACATAGCCTATGGCGAGGTCACGAAAAGGGTGCTCCAACTACCTGTATCACCGAAAGGATCTCCACATTTGAGAATCCCCCAGCTCAATAAAACCTCACGCTATCGACCCTCACACGAAGGCTTATGCAAATCTCGTATAGTCAAGTCTCAGAAATGACTATCTTCTAGACCAAGTCTCATAAATGGCTGGGAATGCCAAATAAAACCAAATATGGATCCACAAAGGCGTACAATGGTAGTTTCCACAAGTAACGTACAATCCAACAAACAATGCGCTCAAACAGGCGCCAAATGATGCATATCCACAACAACTGCAAGTGACCCCACTGCTAGTATATCACTGTACTCCAGCTACTTGAACCTGTGTGAATCACCTCTACCTGTCCTTGTAACCTGTAACCTGTAGTCTGCAACCTGTAATCCCGAATCTCGAAGGTCGAAGCTCGAAGCAGATGGTACTTGAAGAAGATCCTCCGTGGGGGCGCCAAAAGAATGTGAGCGGGATGTAAACACACAGAACGCCTCTATAAGGACCCGACACACACTCTTGGAAGGATATACGAACACACTATGGGGCACCACTCGGCTTACACAACACACCTGGCCGAGACAGGGAACACACCGATGGAGTGAGAGGAGAGAGAGTTTCCACTTGCCCACTCCACACAGAGACACACACACAAAACACTCAGCTCAAAAGAGGAGAATTTATGATGTTTAGATACAATTGAGCTTGGACCAACACGAGTGGGGCAAATAGCTCACGCAATATGGGTAAAAGATACCAGATACAATCACAAATTGGAGTAGAAGCTTCGCTCATAGGAGAAACTTACATACAAAAAATAGAAGAAAAACACTGAGGAATTTGGAAAAATGGACAGCGCCATCGCGTCCGGAATGGCCCAAAAACCCTGTCTACAATGTCAAAGTGCTCAAATCCGACCTTGGATGAGCAGCTTACAGCCAAAATAGGCTCCAAAAACCCCAAAAACACAGTTGCCGCTGTTCCTCCTCTTCTCTCCACGTTTTTTCTGGTCTTCTCTCATTTTTCTCATTTCCCACACTTATATTTATTACTTGGGCACCCTTGGCCTTTTAGATGACCTCAAACGGACCCAGAACAGGCCAAAAACTGACCTCGGAGTGCATAGTTGTCACCTTTTTGCATCCATCCGCACACCTGGCACTCAACCTTTTCCAATAATGCATCCTGCCACCACGTGAAGTGGCCCCAAAATATGGTCCTCGTGATCACCTTTCTACATAATTATCACAAGGAAACATCCACGTTGTGTTCATACTCATCCACGTGCAAATATTGACCCCATTCGACCTCCTTATGCCACTAGATGCCATCTGACGCACTTGCTTACCTCATGATGTCTGCCCGCGAATAGCTTCCTCAAAAAGGTTTACGCGCTTTCAACTCCTCATTATTATAGAAAAAACAAACTGGTACTAGTAATAGTGAAAATCGATGCACTATGTACATGTTGTCCTACCTGTACACATGTGGGCCCCACGTAACCACCTGGCTCTGGAAAATGGGCAATCCTTTATTCGATGCACCATGCATGAGTATGTACATATGCGCAATCCCTTGTTCCAAAAACTCCTGACAACGGTCTCAGACCCAAGACCTCACACACCTTCGAAGATGGTGAGAGCTAGCGGGGTCTGAGAGTAGATTCAGAGGAAGAAGGAGTATTCTTACGAGAAAGATGTACATCTCCTCACATAATCGCTCATATTAGCATAGCTTTGCTTAGTAATTCGAATGGTAGAGGAGATGAGCATGCATTGAAGCTTGGCTCTTGGTTGGATTTGCATCACAAAGCCAAGAGTTGTTGGTGTAGGCCTCCCTTCTCACAAGCTTGGAGTAGGTGATAAGCTTTCCATTAAAGCTTGAGAAGAGAGAGAAAGAGAGTCTTCTTACTTCCACACATGAGTTGTGTGTGTGTGAGAGTCAACAATGCCTTTGAAAAATCAGCCCCCCCTCTCCCTTGGTCGACCCCTCTTGCTATTTTCTCACGCTACAGCCTCATTGGACCTCCCTAGAGCTAGCCAATGATAATTAAGAAGTATAGGTGATATCCTTCTGACATGTGTCCCCCTTTCCCCTCTTGTGAGAGCATTAGGTAATTAATAAATTCAACTAAACTCTCATTGGACCCATTTGTCTCTTGGCCAATAGGAATCAGGCAAGCCATTGGGATGCTGAATGCTCATTGGTCCCCTTGGGAGACTGTCCAATAGTCTTCTAGAGAGCTTAATTCTCATTGGTTCTTTTATTAAGTGTTTTTTAAATTAATTAAACTAGATTTACTCTAGCCTAATTCTCATTGGTCCACCTCCAAGGCCATCCAATAGGATTTGAGTACACCTTGTGGGCATCTGGGCTAGGGAGATGACATGTGTCCCTCTTTCCCATTGTGTACAAAGGGAACTTGTGTGTGTGTGTGTGTGTGTGTGTGATTTTCTCTCTCATCCCCTACTTGCAAGGCTCGCCCCCTCCTATGTAGGAATTGACAAAGACTTTTGGGACACACACTAAGCATCCAATTTTCCCAAAGTTTGACCTTTGGACACAACCTTTGAATTTTGGAACCTTAGCATTTTGGAAGTCTTAATGGGCTGAACCTTAGGGTCTTTTAAGCCCATTGTTGCACATAGCTCTTCTGCAGATGGCCCCCCCTTTGGATCCCTATTTTCCCTTCTTTAGATCCCTATTGTGGCCGGTCTGCTAGCTTAACCAATATTCTAGCTTTTTCTCCCCTGGCACTTCCCCATATTAAATGATCAGTTTAACATGAGAAAATCATTTAGGAGAGTTAGATATTGATTATTATGACATTACCTCTCTTTTGAAATCATAGTCGTCTTCGACTATGGTGTAGAGAAGATAAAGCATATTCATGAGTCCTTTTCTTAGTGGGCAGAGGATCCCTATGTTACCCTACGACATCATTCCAGAATGGATGACTAGTCCATTTGGCATTTGAGAGCCTGAGGCTGCTGCAAGCATGTCTGCACATTAGTCCTATCAATCTTCCATAGTAGAGTGACAAGCTCTACTTGGTATTTGGGAGACTTCGTCTCTGCAAACTTGATCTAAGCATGCATACTACTTCGTTTTTGTGCAGAGTAAAGAAAAAGAGAGTCTTATAAGACAAAAACTTTGTTCATTTTTAACATTTTGTACATTTGCTTACTCTTGGGAAGCATTGTAAGCATTGACAAGGTTTAGGTTATGCTTTAATTGTATGCCTTGCATCCATCTAGCATCTTCAAAAGGATAATTCTTAAACTTAATAAGATATCGTCGGATAGTCTTACCGCCTCTTAGTACCTTGCCTTCATGTTGGAGAATGGACTCAGGCTGCAGCACCTCTTCTTGGTCCTCGATCTCTGGTGGGTCTTCAGTAGTTGGTTCTTGAGGTGTCTCTCCTTTGTAAGGCTTTAATAGGCTCACATGGAAAGTATTGTGTATGAGCCAATGATTGGTCAACTTGAGTTGATAGTCCATCTCATTGATTGGCCTAAGAATCTGGAAGGGACCATAGTACCTTTTTGCTAGTTTAGCATAGTACTTTGGGTGTCCCGTAGGATTCTTGCCCGTCGTGTGCCTTAATGGAGCCTTGGGAAATTTCAATAAGAACCAATAATTTTCTTTAAATGCTTGGGCTCTTCTGTGCTTGTCAGCAGCAGCCTTTTGCCTTTGTTTTAAGATAGAGATATAAGCATCCTTAATATTTTTAAAAGATTCTTGTAGGTCTCGGCTATACTCATTTGCAACGAAGATCTTCCCATGTACCTTAAGTAGCAAGGGACTTTTTGATCTTCCCTCAATTACCTCAATAGGTGCTTTTCCCGTGGAAGTATGTACAGTGTTATTGTAGGCATACTCCACTAAGGGTAAGTACTTCTCCCATTGGGATATTTGATCTACTTCCGTTACATAGTCTTTTAGTAGATCGATAATTGTTAGGTTAGCTATTTCACTTTGGCCATCCGTTTACGGGTGATAGGCCTAAGAGAAGTTTAGCCTTGTTCCTAAATTCTCAAAGAGACCCTTCCAGAAATTACTGGTCATTCGAGGATCTCTATTCGACACTATGGACATTGGCAAGCCATGGTACTTGAAGATTTGTGAAATGAAGAGGGTTGCCCCTTGATGGGCTTTGATAGTCTTTTTGCCAGGTATAAAATGAGCTTGTTTACTGAACCTGTCTACTTTCGTCCATATTATCGTATTCCCATGGATAGACTTAGGCAATCCAAAGATATAATCCATGGATATGCTCTTCCATGGTGAATTAGGGATTGGCAAAGGTTGAAGCAATCCAAGTTGCTTCCCTCTATCAAACTTTGTCTTTTGGCATACCACACATTTAGAAACATACTCTTGTATGTTTGCTTTCATGGTAGGCCAATAGAAATATGTTTCAATCCCATTTAGGGTAGACTGAATCCCTCCACGCCTCGCATAAGGAGGAGCATGAGATTTGTACATTACTTTCTCATGTAGTGAGTTAGTAACGCATAGTCTATTGCCATAGAGAAGATAGCCATCTTGTAAGGTAAATGGTTCTTTTTTCTTCCCTAGTGAAAGGGCTAAAATCACATCTCTAAAATTGGGATCAATAGCATACTCATCTATCATTGAAGATAGATCATTGTGAGTTGCTATGGAAACCGCATTCACTCTCCGCCGTCTTGAGAGTGCATCGGCTACTTGATTATGCTTGCCAGCAATGTGAGCAATATGAAAATGAAATTGCAAAAGGAAATTTGCCCACCTCATTTGTTTGTTGGAGAGCTTGGTCTACATCATGAAGTACTTAAGACTTCGGTGATCCGTTCGCAAAATGAAAGGAGTCCCCATAAATAGTGCTTCCATAATTCTAAGGCATGTAGAACTGCAAGGAATTCCTTTTCATATATGCCTAGAGATTGCTCAACAGAGTCGAGCCTTCGACTTTCCTAGCCTATGGCGTGCCCTTCTTGAAGCAAAACAGCTCCAAGGCATCCCCACAAGCATCACATTGGACCTCAAATGGTTTTGAGAGATCCAGTAATGTAGGCACAAGTTGAGAGATAAGCTTTTCGAAAGCATTGTTCTCCTTAGCAGACCATGTATACCTAATGGTTTTCTTTGTTAGGTCATGTAATGGTCCTGCAATTTGTGATAACTTTTCTATGAAGCGTCTATAGTATGCACACATACTATAAAGCCCCCGTTTGGAAATTGATTCGAGAAGCCACCATAATATGGTGTATTACTGCCAAAATGGTTTTGAGAGATCCGGTAATGTAGGCACAAGTTGAGAGATAAGCTTTTCGAAAGCATTGTTCTCCTTAGCAGACCATGTATACCTAATGGTTTTCTTTGTTAGGTCATGTAATGGTCCTGAAATTTGTGATAACTTTTCTATGAAGCGTCTATAGTATGCACACATACTATAAAGCCCCCGTTTGGAAATTGATTCGAGAAGCCACCATAGTATGGTGTATTACTGCCAATATGGTGCGTGGCCTTTGGGAGTTGACATACTCCGCCATTTCTTCGGTTAAGCCCGCACAAAATTATTGCTTTTTCTCTCCAAAATCCAAATTTTTGAAGACAGTGGCTTTGAGTTGTAGGTCCCAAAACTTGTCTACATATTTGTGGATGGATTCATAGGGAGAGATCTTTAAGCTTCACCATTCGGTGAGTACTTTGTCTTTGGCATCGGTGGCCAAAACTTGCTTCATAATGGAAGCTCTTAAAGCTTTCCATGTTTGTGGAGCTTCACCGTTGGCTCGTAGGCTAGACCACCATTGCTTGGTGGACTTTTGAAAGTGCATAGCTACATGGCGTAGCTTAGAGGACTCCATGAAGCCCTCATCTCGGAACGCCGCATCAAATTGTTGGATAAAGGCCAAGACTTTGTCCGTAGCACCAAAGGTGCCATCATAGGTAAGGAAAGAGATGCTCTTCCCTCCCTCTTTGAACTTCTTGAGATTGGACGACCTCTTCCACACAGCATAGGATTTCCTATGGCCTCTTCTTTTTGATGGTTCAAAATTTGCACCATCACTTTCTTCAGAAGGTGAAGAATTTGAGGAAGGTGGAGAAGAGGGTGACCTCTTTCTCGCCTTTTTCTTGTCTTGATCTTCATCATCTTCACCATCACTTTGATAAGAGGAAGAGGATGAAGAACATGGAGAAGAGGGTGTCCTCTTTATCGCCTTTTTCTTCTCTTTATTTTTGTCATTCCTCTTTGAATTATGGTGTGGAGAAGGGTGCAATGGTCTTCTCCGTTTTGGAGGTGATGGAGAGCGTTTAGCCCGCCATCTTCGTGGAGCCATCTCCATCGAGGTGGCGGGAGACTCACTTCTTTCTCGTTCCTTCAGTGCAGGCTCTTGAGTTCTCCTTTGAGAAGGAGATGTATCATCAAGAAATAAATTCTTGAGCCCTTCGTATGGATCCTCTTCTTCTTCCCGAATCGGAGAGAGACCTCTTTTGGAAGTCTCACAAGGAGGCTTCTTAGGTGTTCTCTCGTCATGGTGAGGAGCTTGGAGAATCCCATGAGCACGGAGCTGCCGGTGCACTTCACTTTGGAGAGATGGATTGCCCATGGCTTGTTGAAGCCTAGAAACAAGATAGTTAACAAGCATTGGGGCATCATTAGTAGCTTTCTCATTAGCAAAATCAAAGTTATCAGCATTAATTTCACTCTCTTTACTATAGTCAGCCATTCTAACAACTTCTAGGTGTACTTTGGCACTTCAAGCCCTAGTTGCTACTCCTCTTTACCCCTTTAGAAAAAGCACTCAAGCTACTGTACCCATGGCTCGAATACCATTAATTGCAAGGAATAGAAGAGAGGGTCGTTCAACACCAAAAAATCACCGGCTCCTGTCAAGCTTCTAATAGCTCAATAGTGGTTGAGCCGTAGGCAAGCCTCATAGGACTCAACTATTACGACCATAGCGCTCGACGGTGATGCCCCATTAACTGCACAAAGGCAGGCGCACTGCAAGGCTAAAAAATCCCTTTTCTACTTACTCACATGCAATTAATAATACCAACCATTTATAGCTAGCTTGAGGACCTCCCTGCTTGAGCAAGAAAAGAGAAACAATGTGCTCTGATACCAATGTAACATTTAATGGCCTAAAAAGTTGTGTGTAGGGGGAATTAGCATGGACATAGTGGGCATTTCATTAGAATAGATTCCTAATGAGAATTACAATAGTGCTTGGGTGGAGAGAGAGCAACAGAAAGCATAACACCTAGTTAGATAGCATGAACAATACTTTCAAAAGAGAGAGAAATTAAGCAATTGAAACCAGTTGAGGACCGGATTTGCATGGAGCCGGTCCCCCCTTCAAAAGGCTTTGTATTATGGTTTCTCCCATCAAGAGAGACATTTTACAATACAATTTCTTGTGTTCCTTCAATACTAGCTAGTGAAATGAAGATGGAAACTTCATGCACTACGCAACACACTTATCAAACACAACAACAACTCCCTCACGGTCTCAGACCCAAGACCTCACACACCTTCGAAGATGGTGAGAGCTAGCGGGGTATGAGAGTAGATTGAGAGGAAGAAGGAGTATTCCTGTGAGAAAGATGTACATCTGCTCACATAATCACTCATAGTAGCATAGCTTAGCTTAGTAATTAGAATGGTAGAGGAGATGAGCATGCATTGAAGCTTGGCTCTTGGTTGGATTTGCATCACAAAGCCAAGAGTTGTTGGTGTAGGCCTCCCTTCTCACAAGCTTGGAGTAGGTGATAAGCTTTCCATTAAAGCTTGAGAAGAGAGAGAGAGTCTTCTTACTTCCACACATGAGCTGTGTGTGTGTGAGAGTCAATAATGCCTTTGAGAAATCAGCCCCCCCTCTCCCTTGGTCGACCCCTCTTGCTATTTGCTCATGCTACAGCCTCATTGGACCTCCCTAGAGCTAGCCAATGATAATTAAGCAGTATAGGTGATATCCTTCTGACATGTGTCCCCCTTTCCCCTTTTGTGAGAGCTTTAGGTAATTAATAAATGCAACTAAACTCTCATTGGACCCCTTTGCCTCCTAGCCAATAGGAATCAGGCAAGCTATTGGGCTGTTGAATGCTCATTGGTCCCCTTGAGAGACTGTCCAATAGTCTTCTAGAGAGCTTAATTCTCATTGGTTCTTTTATTAAGTGTTTTTTAAATTAATTAAACTAGATTTAATCTAGCCTAATTCTCATTGGTCCACCTCCAAGGCCATTCAATAGGATTTGAGTACACCTTGTGGGCATCTGGGCTAGGGAGATGACATGTGTCCCTCTTTCCCCTTGTGTACAAAGGGAGCTTGTGTGTGTGTGTGTGTGTGTGTGTGTGTGTGTGTGTGTGTGAGTTTCTCTCTCATCCCCTACTTGCAAGGCTCGCCCCTTCCTATGTAGGGATTGACGAAGACTTTTGGGACACACACTAAGCATCCAATTTTCCCAAAGTTTGACCTTTGGACACAACCTTTGAATTTTGGAAGTCTTAATGGGCTGAACCTTAGGGTCTTTTAAGCCCATTGTTGCACATAGCTCTTTTGCAGATGGCCCCCCCTTTGGATCCCTATTTTCCCGCCTTTAGATCCCTACTGTGGCCGGTCTGCTAGCTTAACCAATATTCTAGCTTTTTCTCCCCTGGCACTTCCCCATATTAAATGATCAGTTTAACATGAGAAAAATCATTTAGGAGAATTAGATATTGATTATTATGACAACTTGTGTCGTGAACCAATATACACATATGCGCATATACACACATACATACAAGGCTTGTGCTACACTCCTAAAACATACTTAATAGAAAATGAATACTAGACTTCCATGAAATTTTTAAGTCATGAAAACCTAGGAACCCCTTATCATTCTTAAAATTCCATCTAAAATGAGCATGGTTATTGTAGCTAGAGTCAAATTCATCTTGATTTTTTTAATAAAAAAAATATTGTGCGTGCGCGCGCTTTTGTGTGTTTTTTGTTTTTTGGAGGGGGGGGGGCGGGCTCTATAGGGAAACTCAAAGATTCAGGTAAACCTAGGTCAACCAACTATGTCTAGGATCCACTCTTGGAGAAAAAGTAGTAAGGCAATGGTCACGCAATGCATAGTTATCAATTAAGATAACTGCGGTGCATATGGCTCAAACGCCTTATGGAAGATTTGAATGTTGGTTAGGACACTAACAGCACTATCTACACTGACAATCAAAGCGCATTGGTAGTTACAAGGAACCCAATTTTTCATGCTCGCACAAAGCACATTGAGGTGCATTACCACTATGTCATTGAGAGTCTCTCAGTAAAAGAGATCATCTTGGCTTATGTGCCAACACAGGAAAACCTTGCAAATCTTTTCACAAAGGCATTATCTCGTGAGAAGTTTGAAGCTTTTCGGAAAGCTTCGGGCTTACTCCCCTTTTGTGGACTGATCATGTCCTCATAGGGCATGGCACTTCCCTATACTGTATGTGCCAGCTCTCGTTCACCGCATCACTCCCAGGGGAGATTTGTTACCATATACATGTGGTAGTGACGTGTGTGAACACACTTAGGACCTCCTGGGCATATTTTCCTTCATTAGGAGGTTATTTCCTCCGTGCATTGTATATACACCCATCACTCGAGGGCTATCTCATCTTTCCATTGCACACTAATACACTTGCGATTGTGTGTCTTGAGCTTCTTTTGTCTTCTCCAAGCTGTGCGTGTTTTCTTGCAACCCTAACTCCAAGAGAATCAATACACACATACACACATACACACACACACACACACACACGCACGCACGCACGCACGCACGCACATACACACAAACACACATGTGCATTGTACCGATCCGACTATATTCAAAGAACATCTCACAAAAAGAGAGATCAATACATGAGTACAATATCATAGACGACTTCATGAGGGATGCAAAGAGAGCGAATCTCTCCAAATGCAATCACATACACATGCACCTTGAAAGCATGTGGCATTACACAACATGCTGATATAGGCAAAATATTTTAAGGTGATATTGTTATTCAAGGGTTGTGTAACATTTAATGGTCTAGTAACTTGTGTGTAGCGGAAAATAGCATGAACATAGTGAGCATTTCATTAGAATAGCTTCCTAATGAGAATAACAAGAGTGCTTGGGTGGAGAGAGCAACAAAAATCATAACACCTAGTTCGATAGCATGAACATTATTTCAAAAGAGAGAGAAATTAAGCAATTGACAACAATTGAGGGCCGGATTTGCATGGAGTGGGTCCCCCCTCCAAAAGGCTTTGTATTATGGTTTCTCCCATCAAGAGAGACATTTTCCAATACAATTCTTTGTGTTCCTCCAATACTAGCTAGTGCAATGAAGATGGAAACTTCATGCACTAAGAAAAACAATTATCAAACACAAAATCAATTCCCTCACGGTTTCAGACCCAAGACCTCACACACCTTCGAAGATGGTGAGAGCTAGCAGGGTATGAGAGTAGATTGAGAGGAAGAAGGAGCAGTCTTACGAGAAATATGTACATCTCCTCACATAATCACTCATATTAGCATAGCTTAGCATAGTAATTAGCATGGTAGATGAGATGAGCATGCAGTGAAGCTTGGATCTTGGTTGGATTTGCATCACAAAGCCAAGAGTTGTTGGTGTAGGCATCCCTTCTAACAAGCTTGGAGTAGGTGGTAAGCTTTCCATTAAAGCTTGAGCAGGAGAGAGAGTCTTCTTTGCTTCACACATGAGATTGTGTGAGTGTGTGTGTGATAATGCCTTGCAAAAATCAGCCCCCCCTCTCTCTAGGTCGACCCACCTTCCAATTTGCTCTTGCTACAGTCCTATTGGACCTCCTTAGGCCTAGCCAATGGGAATTAAGCAGTATAGTGATAGCCTTCTGACATGTGTCCCCATTTCCCCTTTTGTGAGAGCTTTAGGTAATTAATAAATGCAACTAAACTCTCATTGGACCCCTTTGCCTCCTGGCCAATAGGAATCAGGCAAGCCATTGGGCTGTTGAATGCTCATTAGTCCCCTTGGGAGACTGTCCAATAGTTTTCTAGAGAGCTTAATTCTTATTGGTTCTTTTTTAAAGTGTTTTTGAATTAATTAAACTAGATTTACTCTAGCTTAATTCTCATTGGACAACCTCCAAGGCCATCCAAAAGGAATTGGGTACACCTTCTGGGCATCTGGGCTAGGGAGCTGACATGTGTCCTTCATTCCCTTTGTGTAAAGGGAGCTTATGTGTTTGTGTGTTTCTCTCTCATCCCCTACTTGCAAGTCTTTCCCCCTCCTATGTAGGGATTGATAAGGACTTTTGGGACACACACAAAGCATCCAATTCCCCCAATGTTTGACCTTTGGACACAACCTTTGAATTTTTGAACCTTAGGATTTTGGAAGTCTTAATGGGCTGAACCTTAGGGTCTTTTAAGCCCATTGTTGCACATGGCTCTTTTGTAGATGGCCCCCCCTTTGGATCCCTATTTTCCCTCCTTTTCATTCCTACTGTGGCCGGTCTGCTAGCTTAACCAATTTCTAGATTTTTCTCCCCTGGCACTTCCCCATATTAAATGATCAGTTTAACATGAGAAAATAATTTAGGAGAATTATATATTGATTATTATGACATTACCTCTATCTTGAAATCATAGTCGTCCTCGACTATGGGGTAGAGAAGATAAAGCATATTCATTAGTCCTTTTCTTAGCAGGTAGAGTATGTCTATGTTACCCTACGACATTGTTCCACAATGAATGAGTAGTCCATTTGGAGCTTGAGAGCCTGAGGCTGCCACAATCATGTCTGCACATTAGTCCTATCATCTTCCATAGTAGAGTGACAAGCTCTACTTGGTGTGCGGAGACGTCGTCTCCGCAAACTTGATCGAAGCATGCATACTACTTCATTTTTGTGCATAATAAAGAAAAAGAGAGTCTTATAAGACAATTTTTTTTTTCATTTTTAACATTTGTACATTTGCTTACTCTTGGGAAGCATTGTAAGCATTAACAAGGTTTAGGTTATGCTTTAATTGTTATGCCTTGCATCCATCTAGCAGCTTCAAAAGGATAATTCCTAAACTTAATAAGGTATCCTCGGATAGTCTTACTGCCTCTTAGTAGCTTGTCTTGATGTCGGAGAATGGACTCGGGCTGTAGCACCTCTTCTTGGTCCTCGATCTCTGGTGGGTCTTCAGTAGTTGGTTCTAGAGGTGGCTCTCCTTTGTTAGGCTTTATTAGGCTCACATGGAAAGAATTGTGTATGAGCCAGTGACTGGGAAACTTGAGCTGATAGGCCATCTCATTGATTGGCCTAAGAATCTGGAAGGGACCATAGTACCTTTTTGCTAGTTTAGCATAGTACTTTTGGTGTCTCATAGGATTCCTGCCCGTCATGTGCCTTAATCTAGCTTTGGGAAACTTGAGTAAGACCCAATCATTTTCTTTAAAGGCTTGGGCTCTTCTTTGCTTGTGAGCAACAGCCTTTTGCCTTTGTTGTGACATAGAGATAGCATCCTTAATCTTTTGGAAAGATTCTTGTAGGTCTCGGCTATACTCATCTGCAGCGAAGATCTTCCCGTGTACCTTAAGTAGCAAGGGATTTTTTGATCTTCCCTCAATTACCTCAAAAGGTGCTTTTCCCGTGGAAGTATGTACAGTGTTATTGTAGACATACTCCACTAAGGGTAAGTACTTCTCCCATTGGGATATTTGATCTACTTCCGTTACATAGGCTTTTAGTAGATCGAGAATTGTTAGGTTAGCTATTTCACTTTGGCCATCCGTTTGCGGGTGATAGGCCGAAGAGAAGTTTAGCCTTGTTCCTAAATTCTCAAAAAGACCCTTCCAGAAATTCGAGGATCTCTATTCGACACTATGGACATTGGCAAGCCATGGTACTTGAAGATTTGTGAAATGAAGAGGGTTGCCATTTGATGGGCTTTGATAGTCTTTTTGACAGGTATAAAATGAGCTTGTTTACTGAACCTGTCTACTATCGTCCATATTCTTGTATTCCCATGGATAGACTTAGGCAGTCCAAAGATATAATCCGTAGATATGCTCTTCCATGGTGAATTAGGGATTGGCAAAGGTTGAAGCAATCCAAGTTGCTTCCCTCTATCAAACTTCGTCTTTTGGCATACCACACATTTAGAAACATACGCTTGTATGTTTGCTTTCATGGTAGGCCAATAGAAATATGTTTCAATCCCATTTAGGGTAGACTTAATCCCTCCACGCCTGGCATAAGGATGAGCATGAGATTTGTACATTACTTTCTCATGTAGTGAGTTAGTAACGCATAGTCTATTGCCATAGAGAAGATAACCATCTTGTAAGGTAAATGGTTCTTTTTTCTTCCCTAATGCAAGGGCTGAAATCACATCTCTAAAATTGGGATCAATAGCATACTCATCTATCATTGAAGATAGATCATTGTGAGTTGCTATGGAAATCGCATTCACTCTCCGCCGTCTTGAGAGTGCATCGGCTACTTGATTATGCTTGCCAGCAACGTGAGCAATATGAAAATGAAATTGCGAAAGGAAATTTGCCCACCTCTTTGTTTGTCAGAGAGCTTGGTCTGCATCATGAAGTACTTAAGACTTTGGTGATCCGTTCGCAAAATGAAAGGAGTCCCCAATAAATAGTGCTTCCATGAGTCTATGGCATGTAGAACTGCAAGGAGGTCCTTTTCATATATGCCTAGTGCTTTGTCAACAGGGTCAAGCCTTCGACTTTCATAGCCTATGGCGTGCCCTTCTTGAAGCAAAACAGCCCTAAGGCAATCACCACAAGCATCACATTGGACCTCAAATGGCTTTGAGAGATCCGGTAGTGTAAGCACAGGTTGAAAGATAAGCTTTTCAAAATCATTGTTCTCCTTGGCAGACCATGTGTTCTTAGCGTTTTTCTTTGTTAGGTCATGTAATGGTCTTGCTATTAGTGAGAAATTTTCTATGAAGCGCCTATAGTATGCACACATACCTATAAAGCTTCTTAATTCATGAAGGTTCCTTGGTTTAGGCCATCCTTTTATTACCTCTAACTTTGATGGATCCATTTGGATGCTATCTTGATAGATAATGTGACCTAAATACTGAATCTCTTGTAAGAAAAATTCGCTTTTCTCTCAATTAACATAAAGTTTATTCTCTCTTAGAGGAGATCCTTTCCCCAAGCATGTCATAGAGGAGATACTTTGTGGTGAGTTTCCTTCTCTTGAATTTCGACCAAGGTAGCTCTAGGAGGATCATGGCAGTTGTTCTTTTGGAGACAAGCACGGTACGTATGCCCTTGTTCGCCGCACTTGAAACACCGGTTATCCTTGCAGTAACGCTCAAGCTCTTCAAGAGAGAGTTTATTTTTGCCTTTGTAAACTCCCTTCTCCTTAGCTTTGTTGGAATTGCCCTTAGGAGACTTTTGGGCATTGTCCTTCCCCTTAGGCTCATTGGAACCCTTGCTTTCAGGGGGTTTAGATTTCCTCTTAGCCCCTGTTTGGAAATTGATTCGAGAGGCCACCATAGTATGATGTATTACCGCTGATATGGTGCGTGGCCTTTGGGAGTTGACATACTCCTCCATTTCTTCGGTTAAGCCCGCACAAAATTGTGGCTTTTGCTCTCCAAAATCCAACTTTTTGAAGAATAGTGGCTTTGAGTTGTAGGTCCCAAAACTTGTTTACATATTTGTGGATGGATTTATAGGGAGAGAGCTTCAAGCTTCGCCATTTGGTGAGTACTTTGCCTTTGGCTTCGGTGGCCAAAAACTGCATCATAATGGAAGCTCTTAAAGCTTTCCATGTTAGTGGAGCTTCACCGTTGGCCCATAGGCTAAATCACCATTGTGTGGCGGACTTCTGAAAGTGCATACCTACATGGTGTAGCTTAGAGGACTCCGTGAAGTCCTCATCTCCGAACGCCGCATCAAATTGTGGGATAAAGGCCAAGACTTTGTCTGTAGCACCAAAAGTGACATCATAGGTAAGGATAGAGATGCTCTTCCCTCCCTCTTTGAACTTCTTGAGCTTGGATGACCTCTTCCACGCGGCATAGGATTTGTGAAATGGATGATCCAAATTACCTGCACAACAAGAAGTAAAAAGATGACGATGATCGATAGCATCAAGGCTTATGCTACACTCCTAAAACATACTTAATAGAAATTGAATACTTAGACTTCCATGGAATTTTGAAGTCATGAAAACCTAGGAACCCCTTATCATTCTCAAAATTCCATGTAAAATGAGCATGGTTATTGTAGCTAGAGTCAAATTCATCTTGATTTTTAAAATTTTAAAAAAATCCTTGTGCGTGTGCGTGTGCGTGCTTTTGTGTTTTTTTTTTTTTTTTGGGAGGGGGGGTGTTGGGGTTTGGGTTGTCTCTATAGAGAAATTAACTCAATGATTCAGGTAAACCTAGGTCAACCAACGACGTCTAGGATCCACTCTTGGAGAAAGAATAGTAAGCCAATGGTCACGCGATGCATAGTTATCAATTATGTTTTGAAATAACTGCGGTGCATACATGCTCATATGTGCACCAAAACTATGCAATATTGCCTTTCTTCACTATGCCAATTTTAGCATAGTTGCATCAATAACATCTTACTCATAAGCATCAATAACATCTTGCTGATAACCATGTTTTGTTTGACCACATCCTAAGTCATGACATCATCATGCACGCGAGGAATTGGATTAGGGTAGTCAGTCGTTGACTTGATCTCCCAAGGGTGACGAGATTGATTGCGAAGGCTTGCACAAGGATTTTCTTGAAAGGTAGGCAGGAGGAATTTGAGACACGGATTTTTTTTTTCCAACAAAGCAGAGATATTTATATTACCATGAGAGGAAAGTCAAATATACAAACAGTCCAACACATCTGAGTACTATCAGACAAAAACTGATGCATACTTTTGAGTGTGACTGAGGTTCGAGCCTTGACATATGAGGTTTATGGATAAGCTCCAGAAAATGATCAGAGAAAGGGATTTTGGAAGTTTCCCAAATTCAAAACACGCCTTCAAAATTGTTGAAGCCATATTTACAAGGCGAAAAGTTATAGGTTTAGTGTAGTAGTCCCACTACAAATTTGGAGTTTTACCTGTTTTTTCTTTTTCCCTTAGGTCTTCAGAAAGACAAGCTTCTCACCTCTTTTTATCTGCAGCAGCTCAAGTGGGATTAGGATATGGCACCTGTGCAATTACATTTTGTTCTTGGGTTTGAAATGGAAGCATCCTCCGCCTATAGTAAAGACCAAAAAATAAAATGTTTTATGAAAAAGCAAAAGCAAATGGTTTATGATCTCGAGAAAAGCAGATAAGCTTTTCGCTCTCTCCCTCTCTCTCTCTCTCTCTCTCTCTGTGCACGGGCAGTGGGGCACAAAACAAAGACACACACAGAGGGAGCATCCTACAAAGGAGAAGCTTGACGTAGCGGCAGCCAGCTGACAATGTCCTGGCATAGACCTCGGGCTGCGAGAACTGTGATGCGCCGCTTATGGCGCCTGCACCCGGTAGCCATAGCTTAATATTGAGCGAGCGCGACAGAGAGAAGCTAGCTTGATGAATGCAAGTTAGCTATCCCTTTTAAGTTTTACTAGTATGTAACCCGCGCATTGTCGCGGCTACATGTGCGTCAATTGAAGCAACCATTGTTCTCCTTCCCTTCACATGGAGGAAAAATGTGGGCAAATGCCTATGGTTCTCATGTGAGCTTTTATAGCTCTTTAATATGCTTGTGCATCAACCACCACTATAACTACTTTCTAGATGAAAATGTATGACAACACACAAGGTCTAAGTGCCCTCCACATTCACATCAACCAAGCACAAATCTATTTTTTGGATCAACAATATGTCTACCTTTGCGAGTGTAAGATCAAACAACTAATGAAGTGTAGGTACTCTCCACATTCTTGTGGAATGACCAAGGACAAATCTCCTTCTAGTTGATCATGCCAAGCTCCAACATTCTCCTCCTAGTCATGGTGAGTTTGTCCCCCCCCCCCCCCCCCCCCCCCCCCCCCCCCCCCCCGCCCCCCCGCCCCCCTCTCCTTGTCTCTATCTATGTGTGTGTGTTCAAGAATCATCAAGTCAATTTGAGGTCTCTTGGGAATGAATTAAGTAATGGGCTCCCTTCGTGTGATGTCTTGTTTTAACAATTTATGTTTCTCTCTAAGGAGGCAGCCAATTTGCGATTAGGCTAGAGACGTCCCCCTCACACATTGATATGGGACCCTACTGAGTGGTAGTGGCCCTCTAAATAGACTAATAGAGAGCTGGTATCCTTCTATGATTATAGTGTTTGCATTGAAAAACGAATTCTTTAGATGCATTAGCATCCCCTCTCACCATCCTTACCGATAAAGGCATTGGTCATAATAGCAACTCTCCCATGCTTCTCTCGTGTAGTTTTGGTCTTGCATTTGGGGCATCACATTCAACTAAATCATCAATTGGTATATGTTGGCACTTAGGATGCATGTACCAGCCATGAAACAACATGCCAACATTACACCACATAGTAGTAGAAGAAACTTTGCCATTGGTATGCACAACTGATTTGGTGAGCAATGTGTCGTTTGCTTCTCAAAGGAAATATTCATGATGGGTGTGTGACCTGGGGCTGATTGCATGGCTATAGCAACTTTGTCTCTATATGTGGATAAATTTCAAAATTTACAGGCTGGATTGCACTCAATCTAGCTAGCATGTAAGGCGCATATTGTTTGTTTGTGTACATCTGGGCACCATTGGCACCTTAAAATGTGAGAGCAATGAAAGCAAAAAATGTCACTCAATAGTTTCTCTTTGCAAGAGTTTTGGGCATCATGCTAAAAGAAAGAGCGTGCTGCAAAATACACACACACACACACACACACATATACACACATGGAGCACACATGCACGTTCTTCTTTGAAAGAGAAGACTGTATTCAACCATTCACATGCTTTCCCTTACCCATCTTTTATACCATAGCAGCCATTTGGCTTAGCTCCCACTCCCTTAAATGTGAGATAGAGCATTGAGGCACTACATGGAGGAGAGTCCCATTTTGTACGCAAATTATATCCCTTAACTATTTGAGAGTGCGATCATCATACCCTACATGAGTGCTCAGCTTTTGATCACATCAAACTTGCTTTACCCACATTTTAGCCCATACCATGGCCTACATACCTTTCTCTCCTAGCCACCTCATGGATTCACCTTGTTAGTTGCCACCCTTATATCGATAGTCTTCAAGCAATTTACATGTTGGACCTGGTCCCATAGGTCAATCTGACCTTTAAGGATAACCTCTCTCTCTCTCTCTCTCTCTCTCTCTCTCTCTCTCTCTCTCTCTCTCTCTCTCTCTCTCTCTCTCTCTCTCTCTCTCTCTCTTCTAACTTGAGAGAGAGAGAGAGAGAGACGAGTGGGCCTCTGGCCTCGTCACTGTACTGGAGCAGTGCTGAAGCCTGAGTGGAATCTGGACTCTGGAGTCTAAAGCGGCGTGGACTAGATGCACTAGTAGCCTGAGGTCATGACGTGTGTGTCCGAGGACGGCCCAATATTGACCAATAGGAGAGAGAGAAAGTAAATGAAGGGGACTGTTGCATGGAATTTGACAAATAGGAGAGAGAGAAAGTAAATGAAGGTGTAGAGAATGGTCCCTTAGGGACCATTCCTTGGAATCCCTGCGACCAAAGGGCGACCGGTGGAGCCTGGAGTCCTATTGGAGCAAGATTGCAAGGAATGGTCCCTAAGGGACCATTACCATTCCCGGTCGTCAACGGTCGTGGGGAGGAGGGACACCCGTTCAAGAGGTCAACCCCAAGCAGGCGACCAGTTCCGTAGGTTGACGTGTCAACATTCCGTGCAACTGCGATTCTGCGTGCTGAGCTGGAGGCAAACAATTGGCAAGTAGACTGTGTACATTCCCAATGCTGAGCTGTCCAGCATCGAATGGTTGCAAGCACAAATTCGTGCCAGTAAAGATGAGGAGATGGAGGGCGCAGATCTGCTGCCCTCCGACCCACGACCTTGACGGGGACCGCTGCATGATTCCATGCATTGATAATGTTTCCTTGTTTTCCAAAAGCGTGTATTAGGGCATCGTCACACAAGGCTTAGTTCTCACTAAGCTTCGATGGCTACTGACAGCAACGCAGAGCGTCCACCGGCGACACAGCAGGTACAGAGAGAAACGGAAAGGCGCATGCAGGAGAGCGAGAGCAAGAGCTGGCCGGGAGTAGACGGGCATAGTTTTATGACTATGCCTAAATAGGCATAGCTGGTGTATGAAGCCAGTGAGAAGCTGCGGAAAGCTACCATGCGTCCTGTCGACTGATCTACGGAGAACTAAGCCTGGCGTGACCACAGCCTTAGAGAGAGAGAGAGAGAGAGAGAGAGAGAGAGAGAGAGAGAGAGAGAGAGAGAGAGAGAGAGAGAGAGAGAGAGAGAGAGAGAGAGAGAGAGAGAGAGAGAGAGAGAGAGAGAGAGAGAGAGAGAGAGTGAAGCGGACATGTTATTTGGGAGGCTCGCTTTTTAACCTTGCAAGAGCCTGAAAGCGGGGAATTCCTATGGGCTTTGGGCTTTCTCTTAAGGAGAGATAGAAATGGGTTGTTGATCATTTCCAAGCTAAACTGGAGCGATGGAAAGGATTCCAAGGCTCCCTAATGGGAAGGGTCATGGTCATAAATCACTTCCTCATGGACTATGTCGTATTCTTCGTGACTTGTTGGCGTCCCCCAGAAAACCATCTGAAGGACATAGTTAAGATCTGCCGTAGCTTTCTCTGGGAGGGAGACTTCACCTCCCATAAAAAAGACAAGGTGAAGTGGGACATCTGCCTGTCAAAAGACAAAGGGGGACTAGGTATCCTCAACATTTTCGAGCTCACTCAAAAATTGGCCCTCAAGACCATCTCTCGAGCTCTCTTGAATAGACAAGAGGAATGGGCTCTTCTTCTCTTCAGGAACTTGAACAGATTCAGCATCACTAGCCACCCTGGCTGGAAGAATATGCCACCTCTCTCCCTGTTCTTCAGCCCTTACCCATCCCTTGCCAAAGGATCAAACCTCCTTCGATCCCTATGGGGTGCATGGAATCGGCACAGGTCAAACTTGACCCCCAACTGGAAATTTAACCATAGCCAGTCTTTGCTCCTAAATGATTCTATCTGGTGGCCATGGGTTACTGGCCGGGAAGTCCCACCAAAACATTCCAGAATTACCACCACCCTTCACAAGAAAGGCGTGAGATGCTGGGCTGACATATGGTCCCCAGCACTTTATGACTAGATATCCGATTTGAATCTTTCTCTCAAGTTTCAACTCAGACCTTGGGAAATCACCTTCCTCAGAAGGAGGCTCGAGCTTCTTCCTATTTCCTAGCATTGGCTCCTCAACTACAACCCTAAGTTCTCCCTCCGCGGGGTTATGTGGCGAGGGGACTTCAAGCTTTCTCACCCACAGCTCCTCCCTTCCCCCCTCTCCCCTCCTCTTCACGTCTCCCTTAACCAACGATGGAAGTTGTCTCTTGACAGGAAGCAGTGGGCGTTCAAATTCAAAACTCTCTGGTCCAAAGCCTCCTCTCCCAGAAAATCGACACTGCTCTAGCTCATCCTCCACAAGGTGGTTTGGACTAGTTCAAAACTGAAAGAGGCTGGGCTCATTAATGGTAAATGTCCCACATGCAAGGGGGGCACCGAAGATCTGGCACATTTCTTTCTAAACTTCCCCTTCAACAAACCCTTTTGGGCTAACTCCTTGAGCTAACTGATGTTACATCTCTCTCTCTCTCTCTCTCTCTCTCTCTCTCTCTCTCTCTCTCTCTCTCTCTCTCTCTCTCTCTCTCTCTCTCTCTCTCTCTCTCTCTCTCTCTCTCTAAATTTGCAAGTCCTTTGAACACACGTCGTGTTCACTTGTTTGCTACGTTATGTGTGTGTGTTCCCTATTCACTTGTTTGCTACGTCATGTGTGTGTGTTCCCTATTCCCTATGATTTGATAGGCAAGCACATGTAACAATTGCAAGAGCGGCAAGCACATGTAGCAATTGCAAGAGCAGCTCAGCATGTAGAATATTGATAAAAAGGGGGGTAGAACACTGCGTGTTCATGTGCATGGCAAGCAATTGATTAAGGTTAGACGATTTTACAAAAATTGACAGCGGGCCACACACACACACACACACACACAAGGACTCCGAAGGTAGGAGTGAAAGAAGAGCCAAGGACTTGAGGGAGAGTGAGTGTAGCCTTTCTCTAGGAGCGGAAGGGAGTGCTCTACAGCGATAGGGCTCTACATCCTTTCTGCAGGATATGATTCTGTAGAATCTTGTAACACATGTACTTTCTTAAAAAGCTGCCAGTAGGACATACTCATTTCAAAAAATAGCAAAATATGCAAAATCTTGTGAAGATTCTCTATCTGATCAAATAGCAACGACAACGAGCAGAAAGCAACGGCGTGTAGCAACATCGAAGGAGGAAGTCAGCGGCGGCAAATCCAGGCAAGGCGGCTCCCAACCGTGGCACGATGCAGGCCCGAGAGGGAAGCAAGCCAGGCGGGAGGGTTTGCGACAGAGCAGGCCGAGAAGTTTTGTTTAAAAAAATAAAGATTTCTTATGACGCAGACTACACAAGAGCCTCCATGGCGAGTCGGCTTAGCTCAGAAAGATATGCTTCATGCTGCAAGTCACGGGTTCAATCTCATTTAACAATATAAGTTAGAATATGAATTTTGGAGACTGCATCATTAAGAGGGAACCTTAGAAGATTCCAGCCAATAGAATTAGAAACGCACTAGTATATGCAGTGATGACCGTATATTTTCTTAAAAAGCTGTCAGTATGTAGTTGTAAGTAAGAGAAATGGGAGGAGAATCTTGGGAGATCCTTAGGATTTTACCGCAATCTGCAATATGGAGCTTCTCTCTCTCTCTCTCTCTCTCTCTCTCTCTCTCTCTCTCTCTCTCTCTCTCTCTCTCTCTCTCTCTCTCTCTCTCTCTCTCTCTCTCTCTCTCTCTCTCTCTCTTGTAGACATGTAGTAGTGTTAGTGTGTATACGCGCTTCACCAGGGGCACTTTTCTCCCACTGGGTTTTTCCCCCTGGACATTCGGTGTGAAAGGACACCTTATCTCTTAGGGTTTCATATAAGCTTTGTAGCTCTGAGTTTGTATATACACTATTATTCTAATACAGAGAGAGAGACTACAGAGATCTCGTACGCAAGCTCTGTGTCTTCTCCTTCTCCATCTTCTTCCTACTCTGAGTTGTTGTCTTCCTTCTGTTTCCTATTTCATAATCTTCAACAATTGGTATCAGAGTAAGGTGATTTCCAGAGCCTCTACTTGTGTTTTTGCGTCTGCACGTGCAATCACAGTTTTCAGGCAGTTTTCGGAAAATTTCCTCGTGGGAGTATCCTCGACGTTCTGGGAGTATTCTGAGCAGGTGACCTGCGATTTTACCCCCCTTTCGAAGCCGTTCGATCCCTTAGAATTTTTTTATGAGCAGCGTAGCAGAAGTTACTTTTCGGAGGCGTTTAGATCAAGAGGGTGTGCTTTTTGACAGATTTTCTTCAGGTAAACAGTTCTTTTGGAAAGCAGCTTGTCTTAGCTTTGTGTTGAGATTTTGTGTAGATTTTTT